>NC_066250.1:4658522-4969090 GCF_024542735.1 Bombus huntii
TGCGTGTAGGTGAGATTTGAACTCTCACTTGAGACCGATTCGTAAATATCAACACCCACGTTGATTGGTTGCGAGGACAAACAAAGTGGAGCGAGGGATTGCACTTGACAAGCAGGTAATTCACTGAGCCTTTCCTCGATGAGGAACATCGATTTTTTTTTTGTCCGTTTTAATACTCGATTGGTAAATACAAAGGCACCGAGGGAGAAACGTGATAGTAAAACAGTAGAAAATAACAGATTGTAATAGAATGAAACACGCACCACCAATCGATCAATTATTTACAAGCTCGGGGTTTTGTATATTTTCACAGCCCCAACTACAACATATATTAATAAATTATTTGTTCGCATACACGACTGGCTATACCAGCGTGTGTATTGTATCTGTACATACACTCGTACAAATATAAACTTTCGTATAAATTAAATTAAATAATTTCTTTACCTTAGGCAATTTCGATC
Organism: Bombus huntii; assembly: GCF_024542735.1. Taxonomy (NCBI): domain Eukaryota; kingdom Metazoa; phylum Arthropoda; class Insecta; order Hymenoptera; family Apidae; genus Bombus; species Bombus huntii. The sequence continues at coordinate 4,658,987 of NC_066250.1, forward strand.
GCACGACAAACGACGTGTTTAGTTTCTTCTTTCTTCCTTTTGTTATCGAATGCTAATTTAGTTTCTTATATACGATTTACATCGTTATTTTATTACATACGATGATATTGCGTGTAACGATAGTTGGTTGTATTTGTCAAAAGGGTAAAGATAGTGAGCACGTTATTTTTACTTTCGATTAAATCAGTCGATCAAATAACAGATCGATTCGTAAACATATTCGTTGATCAGTATTTTGATAAATTACGAAAATTAACGCAAACAGCATCGGGTTCCTCATTTGATATCAAATAAAACTAAAATCATGTAATACCATTAACAGTCTCTATGTAATTCGATAACATTGCATGCGGTATCTACAGCAATTACGGAATTATATCTTATTGAAGGATTCATCCTTGCTTCACGTTAATATTACTAGAAGAGTCGAATCTTTGACGCTCTACATGTTTGTACAGCATATTTATTCTAATTGTTATATGTTATGCACGCGATACTACTTGATAGAATAATATCAAAAGTCACATTGCACGCGTTATTCAGGTTCTAACACCTGAAATATTGGAAGTAACTGGAATTATTGGAAGACGTGAAAATAAACCTGGAAAGAGCCTAGAAGTTGTTGAATATTATGTACTTCCTTCGTCAATTTTCTTCGTAGTTCACATCGTTTTTTCCCGTCCTTACGACGCTGGATATTTTACAAGAAGTACAATTCGTCGTGGTATCGTGATAGGTATTTAATTACGTCTAATTTTGCAAAACTTCTCAGTCAAACGAGAACGTTGCAAATAGTTATCATCGGTCGGTTCGAACGATTCGCTCAGATAATATTCGCTATTAAATGACGTAACGCGAATCGAGTCCATCGAGAAGCGTTGATATCATTGACACGATATAGCTGCTAAATTAACCTTATCATTAACACATATTATTGTCATTGGACATTTGTGAGGGGAACACCGTTGGTATCGTAGAAAGCTTTTCTGTCGACCGGTGTTCGCTCGCTGAAATTGTGACACGAGCAAAAGGCGGCATTAATTATCTACGGACGATCACGCATAGTTTTACGTATGAAACTATGCAACATATAAGCGTGACATACACTGATCAACCCAAAGTCCACCTACACTTAATAACAGAGTCGCGTAATGCGTCATATAAATACATCACACAGTACAAAACATTAATCTTACTAGATATCGCGTTTGATGACATTTCGTGAGAGTAGTTGCACGTACATACGACGACTCGTATTTTTCCTTTCTTTTCCCTTCTTTTCTTAATATCCGCTACGTGGAAAGTTTTCCGCGAGGAAAACTGTCTTTGCATACGATTTGTATAAAATAATATTATGTACAGCCGCGCGGACTTCACTACATTCAACTTGTACATCTTTCGAAATTAACTTTCGAGCGATGGTCTCTTGTCTCGATGTCTCTTTGTGATGGTTTCCACATGTAACCATCATTTTCAAAAAGATACGTGATCCGCTGCTCGGAACTTCCGTCTAGAATTGAAGAATTTGGTTTATCCATTCACGAAATTCGGAGATGCGAGTGTAAACTCCTGGTTGGTTGGGTACCGCACAACCTATTCCCCAACTGATCACCCCAGCAAGTATCCAGCGCTTATCGCGCGCCCTTTGAATCACCATAGGCCCTCCACTGTCACCCTGCAACGATACAAACTCTTGTTTTAGTTCTTGCAAATTTTGTATTCATTGGATGAATGGAGTTACGTATTTCTCTTCCTTCGCTTATAAAAGTACATAAACACTTGTCGAAACTTTTCATGAATACATCGTACATGCTTTCGGAAATGTTTGAAATTTAATTAGCGTTACGTTGAAACACGACTATCATGATTATATCGATTAAATTTGAAACGAACTTGAATACATATGCAAAAGTTACGAAACTGAGCAACCATTTATTCACAGTATTTCATTTTTACAGTATTAAATTTTTTATGTTACGTGAAAGTACTACTAAATGACGCGAAATTTCATACAATTGAATTTAATTAATTAGTATGTGCTACAATGGTGTGCAAATACACACATTTTCAGACCGATTAAAAATTTTACCAACATAACGATGGCAGCCGTGCCCCATTATAATGCTAATAAAATTTCAAAATGTTGTTTGTGATAAGTGCTCAATTACTTTCGTGTGTCATTATATTCGCATCTACATACAGAACGAAGAGAATTAGCATACCTCACAGGAATCGTATTCGCCATTTCGCCATCCAGCGCAAATAAAAATATGTGGAATATGTTCGATGTATCCGGCATTCCTGTACATAACCTCGCACATTGTGTTATTTATAACTGGCACAGCCACTTCTTGAAGAACTGATGGTAACGGGCCCTCTAAGAATTAAGTTTTAATCAATATACCATTTAAATTATGCCATTGCGAGAATACTTATAAAATGAACGTATTGGTACCGTCATAAAGTCGGCCCCAGCCAGTGACATAAGCAGTACGGCCAACGTAACTTTCGTCGTCATCCGGCAAGCAAATAGGCAGAACGTTTGGTTGAAACGGTAACAAAGGTTCGTAGAATCTCAACAAAGCAAGATCATATTCGAAGGTTCGAGGATCGAATTGTGGATGACTGGCCACGATTTGAACTCTTCTTTCTTGATAGCCGTAAGGTTCGTCTTCGTTGGCAAGGTCATGTTCGCCGATTCTCAACAATAAATCGCTTGGTGGTACGCTGCAGATAAAAAATCATATTCAAAGAAACTTTCAAACGAACACTCTTTTTAGATAAAGATATATTTTTCATAAAACTGCGGTTCGATAATATGCTCAGTTAGTTCTTGGAATCGATTAATCGTAATAAGGAAATAATATAGATCGAAGCTAATCGCAATGATAAACATGATACCAACTTTTCGACGCAATGCGCTGCTGTTATTGCCCAATTCTCATTGAGTAAAGCTGCGCCACATTTGTGCAGATACGTCGACGTCCTCCATTGTCGTAACGAGATCTGAAAAGAAAACATCGATCTTACTTAACGATGCTTGGCTGTGCTCGACTTTGTATATCAATTACATGAACACGCAACACGTGTGATATGGTCGTTTACACACACATACATCGATGTACAAGTACGTTGTATAACACAGTGACTGATAAACGATCGCGAGATTTCCACTTTAATTCTGAATGATTTAACGAAGCTCCGAGAACTTTCTCGAATTGTACTCACCTGCCAAGGCCATTTTCCAAACGAACTACGATTCCCACCGACGATTCGCGACTCTGGGAACAATCTTCTTCCGCACACTGCAAGAACAAGCATCGTCGAATTTAAGCCCTTCAATAAATTCGCGAATCTCAATGACACAGCCATGTTGGAGAACGAGTCTTCTATATTGGTCCAACTGGATGAACCGGTACCATCGCGAGCGCCCCTTCCCAGCATGTTTTTTCTTCCTCACACCTCTAATTATGCGTACGATTCTGCTTCGGGTTTGGCAAGTGAAAAAGATCATCGCGTTTTCTGACCAGTTATTCACGATGCAGTCATGAATGGAAACGATTTGTCAATGTTACCTCGCGCGCTTAGTTTTACATATGCAAATACGTTTTTTCATTCTTTCCTCTTTTAATCTTTGTTTCTCACGACCACGCGTTATAATCGTATTGTATAACGTTCAGGTTTCTATATTATCGACTATAGATTCTCATTTCATAGCAGCATTTGCATAAATAAGATTTAAATAAACGTTCTATCGGTTCTGATATGATAGCAGCAAGATTAAAGTTATCCAGAAATTACGAAACATTATCGTCATCGATCGAGCTACTCTTTATACGAACGGAGATTAAACGATTCTATAAGATAAGCTCACCTTGCTTGTAATCCGACATGTTGAGTGTTTCCATCGGTACCGGAAGTTCGGTATCTATCGTCACACTGGCGATCGAGGACAGAGTTGTCAAGATAGTGGGTCTTTTCGTTACTTCGTGTTCTGTACCAGTTTCTGTCGTTGGTTTAGCTAAATAATTGTGAATTTTTTTTTTTATGAAAAACAAGATTTTAAATAAACAACATTTTTAATAAAATTATTAAAAAATAGCTAAAATATAGAGCAGAGAAATCGAAGGACTCGTAACAAAAGCACCGTTATCTATATGTTTGCCCCTTTCCAGAAAAGCGAAAAATTACTCTAGCATCTTTAATTTCAGTTTATCGCGTTTCAATTCTTTTAAACAAAATATTAGCCTTGTTACGTAATTCGCGCATGTCATTATTTTTGGTTTTCGAAAAACCTTTTAGTAGTAAAAATTCGGAAGAATTCATTGGTAAAAGAAATAATCGATAATTGATGGAATATTTCTAAAAGAAGGCGCTATATAAAATATTCGATAAAATATTAATTCCACATTCTATGAATTTATTTCACATTTCGCTACGAGCTTTCGGAATAACTCGACGTTTGCCTCGGGTTACCGTGTACCGAGTAGATAGTTGTTTTTGCAACATCGATCGCATATTGTGCGAGTTCTGCTTGTGATTACCAACTAGATCGATTATTATCTGGAAAGTGAACAAATTTGACGAGCATCGTTTTTGTTTCAAGTCCCTCAAGTTACTTAATCATCGTACCAGAAGTCGAGAATTGCGATGTAGATTCTGGAACAAGCTTATCAGTCGTATCTTCTACCGTTTGTGGTTTTTTGGTAGTGGGTGACTGAATCATAATCCAGCCATCTGGAGTTGTTATCGGAGTCCACTCGCTTTCGGTTTGATCTACAGGATGATTCAGGATTATTAACGATCGATATCGTACATTCGCAGAATTTTCTTATTCGCGCGTCTAACGAATAAAAGTAATTGGAAGCATTCGAAAACTAGAACGGAGTGCAGTTATCGGAAAATAATTCGATTCGTTTAAATTACAACGGAAGAGAGAGGCGAGAGATGGAATGGGAGATCGTGGATGCTGCTCGCGTGGCATTCGAGAGGAAAGATTACGGTGGACGGTTTAAACCGTTACAACGTTCCGACGCAACAGAATTTCATCTTCTATCGATGCGCGGAGAATATGTACGGCCTTTCCTTCTTTAACAAATTACCCGTTCCTAGACACGACGATTAAGACGTCGTATACGGGAATTTTATTTTACACTTTTGTTGCGTGTACGGTTTGGAATGCAATTACCGACTGCAAAGTGAGACTGAACGCGGTCAATAGATACGGCAAAATATTGGCGAATTTCTTCAACTATATCGATGCCTTCGCTGTTGTCTATTTACGAGTAATAAACAGTTTATTGTACAATCGAATGCTCTTTCTAGGTATACTATCGTCCATGAGTACATACGGTGGAATGAAATTTCGCTCACACGATAGCTTTTAAGCGTTAAGCAAAGTGAATATTCCATCCTAACTATGGAATTAATGAATTAATTAAAGAATCAACAGTAGAGAAACGTTCTTCGACAATAGCTTTGAAATTATAACGAAGATATCTACCTATAGATCGAATTGCATTGCGTAAATATCTATGGACGATAGCGTAAGTTACGTGGTAACTTAACAATGTTTCTTATCGAAACATACGATACATGTATAAATATATTACTTAGAAACGAATGATATAGAAGTTCTACTAATTTTGAAATCTAGAAGTTTCTTTAAAAAATATCATTATCTGATAGAATTCATCGAATTTATTAGGAGTACGGATGAGAGAGTAGATAAGAAGATCCTGAGTAATCGATCAAATTCACGAGGCTCCCACGATTTTCTTAATGCTACATAATTAATGCAGGAGGCGTGCAGCTCGACGTGAATTGCCACCGAGATGATTTCCTATGGACGACAAGAACGTCACGTTACACAATGGATATCCGTTTTCTTCGATTTCACCGAGCATCAATTACTGTTTTCGCTCAGCATGCGAATGGAAACTGCAAATGGCCGCGCTCAAACTGATCGCGTATACGAGTTTAATTACCAATTATATAAATTTTACATCGTCCAATTAGATCACGCGTTGTTTAATTGAACTTATTAATTGGATTATACATAGCTCAGTACCGTTGCCGATAAATAATTCAATTTATTAAGCCGGGACTTTGCAACTCGAAAACCTGTATGCAGTAACTTAATAAAGCACCGATAAGACAAAATCTTCATAACTTGAAGATTTGAATTTTAAAACTTTAAAATATAACTATATTTAAATAGATGGTAAATTAAGATTTAGTTTGAAGAACTAAATTAAGGTAGAAACTAAATATATCAAACGTGCACATACTCAAAAAAGATGGTAATAAGCATAAGCCTCGATGTAACAAAAAATACAATACAATACCATGATTTGAAGACTTTGAGATTCCAGTTATTAAGTTTCAAATTCTGTTTTATAACATTGTAGCTATTAAAAAACATTCCAAGGATTTGCATCCTTATTGGACTGCGGATTTTTATGCAAATTCATACTTTTATAAACGTAACTAAAGAAATACAGCCCGAGCAAAGATTTGCCCTATTAAATATCACAACGTGTACTATACTTCAAATATTTTATACGTATTTTCGTATACCATATGCATTCTCTGTATTTTCATACATTTTCATATCTCTCATAAATCCATAAATATCGCTAATCTAATTATGAGAAACTATGGGAGAAATTATAGGAAACTTTGCCCTCAATGGGTTAACTGTTCCTACTCACCCGGTTGCGTAGTTGTCGTTGAAAACGTCTCCGGATTCTTCGTGGTCGTATCGTCAGAACTCGACGTCCATGTAACGAGTCCAGGTGCATAAGTTGTATGAGAAGTTTCTCCAAAGGTTTGATTAACAACCGACACCTTTGTCGAAGTAACGTACGCTGGTGTGGTGGTCGTCGTATTGATGGAAGACGACGACGCGAAACTGATATTCGTTACGGTGGAACTAAGCAAAGTTGTGGGTGTCGTCGAAGAAGGCTTGCTGATAGGTTTAATGGTAGGCTTAACAGTAGGCTTGCCGATAGGTTTGCTGGTAGGCTTACTCGATGGTTTCGTAGGCTTTGTTGATTCTATCGTTGGCTTAGGTTTCGTAATAGCAACGGTAGTAACATTAATCGACGACAAAGATCCAGTTTTTTCGGTGGTTGTTGCGTAGTCGGGCTTGGATATCAGGCTCGGAGTCGTCGTGCTGATCTTCGTTGGTTTTGGCTTTGGAACAGTTGTTAACGGCTTTGGAGTAGTTGTTAACGGCTTCGGAGTAGTCGTTAACGGCTTCGGAGTAGTTAACGGCTTCGGAGTCGTTGTTCTAACCGTCGTAGGTTTCACCTTTTGGGTAGGCTTTGTTGTGGCGATGGTTGTGAATTTTTGAGCAATCACGGTTTCCGTGGTTGAGCTTATTGGTTTCGTCACCGTGGAGAAAGCAACGTTCTCGGTAGTCGTCGCGATGGTTGGTCGTTTGATGGATGTCAATAGAGGTTTCGTGGTAGTCGTTGACGATAAAGTACTTAAAGTGGTATTTACAGACGGTCTTATTGTGGTAGAAGAAGGAGGCCTCTTCGAGGGTGTAATGGGCTTCTTCGTGGTAGCTGTTGGTCTCCTTGTGCTGCTACTGATTACCGGTTTTTTAGTACTGGTAGTAGGTTTTCTGGTGGTAGCATGAGTCAATGGTCTCGCGGTTGTTGCGTTTCTTGGTGGGAACCTCGTAATTGGAGTGATCCTTTGAGTAGTCGTGATTACAGTTTTCGACGTTGTTGATTCGGTTGTTCGATCGACAGTCGATTGAAGAGGTTTGGGTGTGGTTGCATTGGTAGGTCCATGAACAGTCGAGTGGACTGGTTTATACGACGATGAGTGAGTTGGTTTATAAGACGACGAGTGTGTTGGTTTATACGACGACGAGTACGTAGGTTTATGCGTCGTGGTCGAATGAATCGGCTTCTTGGTAACGAATTTAGTCGTTTCGGCAAAGGTTTGCGCGGTGGATAGCGGCCTTGTCGAGATTTCTAATGTCGTTGGCCTTTGAGTGGTCGTCGCCACTGGCTTTTTAGTTGCCACTTTTGTTGTTTCTTTTACGGTGGTTGGTTGCGTGCGGATACTCTGTGTAGTGTACATGCTAGTCGTCTCCTAAGTATTCGTAAGGAAGAAGAACTGGATTATTTCACCGAATGACTATTGGCTACAGCTTATATAAAGAGATGAAGAAAAAAGATTCGTTCTTTGAGAACTTCGATATGATTGAATTCAACGTTGTTGAGGCGATCGTGAGAACGAAACTAAATCTTGGTAAGTATATTCGAAGCCATAACTCACCTCGGTGGAGTACGTCCCAGTTGGTTTCTTTTCGTTGATCGGCTTCGGCCTTGAGAAATATTCAGGTATATCGTTGCTCTCAATTGGCCCATGAGTCGTAACGAACGGCCTTGAAGGAGAACCATCGTCGATACTGTTGTCTTGAGGAAAAATGTCAGGTTCTTCGTCTATCTTACAACAGCTACCGAAATAGAAACGGTCGATGCAAGTGCCAAGATGCGTGCCATTCGCCTTTGCGCAGGTAAACGCGAACATGCAAACACCAGTTTCGCCAGTTCTTCGAGACACACATGGCAAGTGCCTGATATTCCTTCCCGTACCTACGGACATTTTCAGTAGAAACCTTCAAATGAAGTCAGGAATGATGTAGACTAATTTCATCTTTAAAGATTAAATACTGCACCGGCAGTGTACGTTAAACAATTTTAAATCGAACATTGTAATTGAATTTTGAGATCAGAAGATCATTTCTTTTCCTTTCTCTCTTCTATAAGGAAAAAAGAACTGAAAGTTTAGAGAGAAAGAGAGAAAGAGAGAGAGAGAGAGGGAGAGAAAGGGATACGGAGAACAACTTCCGTATTCCGTGATCTCTAATCGAATGAACGTTAACCTTTGCTCGATATCAATAGCTGTGTATTCGCTGTACGCGTTCTACATTCAGTGTGTAATGCTTGAAAATAGGTATCGTCATCGTTTATAATGGCCCTTAATCGTCCTACTATGCAGCCACGATCCTGTCATAGATAATGAACGATAGCAGGTAGTATAATCAATTAATAATCGCGTCGAAAGAAGCTGTAAATCTCTCGACGGAAGCGGGTGTGCTGTTCCTGGTCTTTAATTGCATCCGTTATAGAACGATTATTACGGAACGGTGGGCGTAATTGCTTTAATGGACTCCAAATATGTACTTATTAAGAGGGTAGATCGTGAACAGCGCAGAAAAATTCCAAGATATCGCAGATAAATGCGTAACTGCGTATGGTTTATGATTTATAAATATCGCAAAGTGTTTTGGTTTCATTAAATTCGAACATGTGGATGGGTGAGAATCACAATAACGCGAGCCAATCCGTTGCTTATCTTATAAAACGGTGTTACGCGTTTATTATCATGATAAAATTATTCTATCTTTTTCAAATTAGAGTTGATATACTAAATTAAAATTCTCAAAATTTTTGAAACGTGTAAATCATACGTATCGATCGAACCGACAACTGTTTAGTAATTTTCAATCGTTTATGGAACGTAGCCGATATGTAATGTAGTATAGCGGGCGTTATCGAAGAACGAATTGATGTCAGGCAAAGCAAAGCATCTTGGTACCGTTACGTTTCGATGTATGAGCTAGATGCCCGACCCAAAAGTCGGTCACAGTCATAGCCTAATGTAACAGCCCGTTTTCTTCCAAGACACCTCACAATCTTGGCTTCTCCTTCTCGTCCTATTACGTGTTGGCTACCTAACGAATCCCTCTCGCACATTCCAAGGTTCTTTGACTCAACGTGATTAAATCGACATACCTGACCCGACCCATCTCGCCGGAACAGACACACCTATATAATGAACGTCTGTGGCAGACTTGTTAATAATATATCCCTCTTACGAAAAAACTAGAACGAAATGGCGAATATATAAATCTACTTTTTATTTGTATTACAACCTGGAAAGAACGATATGAAGTAACAATTAATTAATAGAAAATAACACGGAAAATTTATCGAGTTTCTTCGAAAGAAATTCTTTCGCAATTTCTCTTCTTCTTTTGCATTTGAATTTCTAAGACCCTGATAAAGATGCAAATTGAATGATCTATGAAACGTGGGAAACTAGAAGAAACATGTTCGAAATTAGACTATAAAAATTATGAGATCGACGTTGTTATAGATGATAGTAACGCGTTTTTCTCGGAATATTTACTTTCTTCTTGGCAGTGGAGGTTGATGGCCGTAGCGAGTGAAAATCGACCGTAAAATTATATACAAACCCGGCACCCTTGCTTTCGGGTCAGTCGGCCAGTTCCCTTGTCCAAGATGTTCTACGTGTTTGGTGTCCTTCCGCGTAGAAAATGTATGCTACCGGAAGTGTCGTCTGAGTCACAGTCGTGAAAGAAAGTTACCGATTTCATTACGCACTTGTTGGAATTTCAGTCGTGGCTATACCAAGCGCACATGCTTGCGCGTACATGCCCACGCGAATTCGTACCATCGAAAGGATTTCACTGATGGTGATAATGTATTCCGTCAAATCTCGTAAAAGATCGGTCGAAAACAACAAACTTGAACGATGCATAAAGCGACTCGCGAAAGGATTTGAATTGTTAACATTTCATTAAGACTGTTACAAGATACGGCTGTCGTAGTTCTATCGGTAAAATCTAAAACCAATCTGAAACTGTATACAGAAGTTACAAGTCATTTATGGCAAACATATATTTAGTAAAAAAGTTAGTATACAGCACGAGAATTAAATACTGTAACTTGTCAATATACTTAGTAGTTTGGAAACCTCAATCGAGATATGTTATCTTCATCTTCCAATTAGTTTCAAATTTTGCCAGTATGATCATGACAATCGAATCTCGTTACAACGCTAGTAAAAAGATGTCTCGTATGAAACGTAATAAAAAAAGTTTCTATCAATAAGCATTTAAATAGTTTTGCGAGCTGCTGTAATTTCACTTGCCATATCAATAATCGGCAGATTCTTCTCGTTCAATTATGTCGATTAAGGTCTTTAGTTTGATGACCGATTTTTCGTTGAGACCTCGAAGTATGGCTTGAATGAAGCGATCGGAATACCAATGAGAACGAAGATGACAAGATCGGAAAAATCAGTGTAAGTCGTGTACACGCCGATGACCGGGGCTGACCTACTTGTATAGATAACTGACCAGTCCGCCCACGTTGCATTCGAACTCGAATCCAAGGTAGGTTCAATGTCGTCCTGCGACTCATATAGGTAAATAACCGCGCGTATACAACAGGCGGGTACTTTACATGTGCTCGAATACATCGAAGAATATGTATATACAGGTTTAGCCCTGCCCATGTCAGGTATTTGCGTACCGATCCGTTATTCGGCTGACACTCGGGGGAAATCCAAGAATCGCGGAAAGAAAACAACGTGTACGCGAAAAAAGAAAAATTTGTACTGGTCGTTCGTAATTGAACCATGCTACTCATGTGAATGTGTACATATACTATAACTCATGAAAATATTCGAACACTTGTAGACATACTCCATAGATATATTATATGCGTTATACGAAACATTCTGAAATTTCGTTAGCACTGTAACGGCTATCGTGATTATGTTAGGAAAATTTGAAACGAACCTAAAGATGTACATAGAAGCTGCAGAATATTTAGAGCAGGTACGTATGTATTTTGCAGAAATCACAAGAGAATTTTAAAGAGAAACAGATTTTATTAAGACAAATATCCATACTGTATGTTAAATTTTTACGTTTTTAACTAATTCTAGTAAATATCTGAAATTCTATATATATATCTCAGACTTGTTTCAAATTTTACCAATTAAATGACGGGGATCGTGTCTCGTTACGGTGCTAATGAAATTTCAAAGTGTGTTGTACTGAAATTTCAAAGTGTCTAATATAGGTGTTGAAATAATTTAGTGAGCCACTGTATAGTTCTAATGGCGGATTCGAGAGCGAATACGAATTTTGGAATCGAAGCTGTTCGTTAAGGTACGTTTACGTTGGAGCTGCGATAAACGATAAGAGCGGCGATGAGAGCGAAGCCTAGAAGCACGCGTAATTGTTTTACATGCATACACATGTACATACATAAAATAATTGCATGTATTTCTACGCTTCGCTCTCATCGCCGCTCTTATCGTTTATCGCAGCTCCAACGTAAATGTACTCTTAAACGAATGAAAGAGCGTTGATCTTTGCAACGTTGATGATTTCTGTGTTGGAATTTGGATATGTTGAACAGTTTTGGAAGTGAAACGAGTACTTGACACGAGTTTCACTTCGTTCCCGTATACCGGTTGAAAGGCGCGCGATATTTTCAATTTGAGAATAACTATATTCGAAGTGACTTACTTCCTGGAATAAATTGTGGGACATAGATCGGGGAAGCGGTGACGGTATTCAACAGCACATTGGCTAGGAAGACGACGACCCAGGTTTTTCTTTCACGATCCCACATCTGAAAAAGGAACAGAGAAAAGAACATGAATTTTAGATGAGTGCGAAGAACACGTGACATTTAAAAAGTAAAAAGTGGTTAGCGCATTAACACGTTCACAACAATGTCACTCCTTTTAAGAATTGCTGAGAAAATTCTCACGAGATAATTAAGGTATGATTCCTCTTATCCACTGATTAATCTACGCTTTTTGGTATTCCACGATTTAAGTTCTTGATATCAGTTTTAATTTAATAATTGGATAAGCACGATATTATAGATAAAGTATCGTGCTAAATGATGGAAATCGTAAATAGATATTAATAAATGTGACGCAGTTGTAACGCGATAGATTTGTATGACTTGCACAAATCATTTGGATAAGATACAGTTGACCACTTTATCAAAATTATTGCGAGTTGGTTGGCTGTAATTCTAGCTACTCGAACTGTTCAAGTAGAAGGAAAGTACTCAAACAGTCGTTCGTTATAAAAATCAATGGAAAAGATGTTCGATTACGATGTTTTGCGAAAAATATTAGAAACATAAGAAAAATATCTAGATTGATAATTACATCGTGAGAATGGAAAGGTTGGAGTGAACGACCTTATGAGAACAGACATTCGTTTTCAGCAGTAGTACAATATTACGTGAAAGCAGCAATAACACAGAGAAACAAATTCTTGTATTTTCGCCGCGACGTTCAAGTACTTTCCATATATTCTTCCTTTTTATCTGTCCCAACGACGTTAATGTCGTTCACGAGGCTGACGCGACATCAAGCCATGGTTACCCGATATTCATCGTGCAAGAACTAAGTTACAGTTATTCAGAAGCAAGAATTCGGCTGTAACGTTATATCCTGTCCGGTTGAATCACGGATCGTCTTAGACTCGTATATCGTCGAATCCATTTGAAAGAACGTGTCCTTCTTTTCCATTCTTCCACGATTTTTACGCCTTTATATTACCAGGTGAAAAAAGGACAAAAGTAATCGTAACGAAGAGGAAAAGAAACATGTTAGGTTCGATGTGATAAAGATGTAATTTCTCGGTTTTGCTTGAAAATTCAAGTAATTCTCGTTTTCCTTCGAGTTGCCCGAAGAAATGCAATGATCTCATCCAGTGTGCACTCGCTCCTCCTCTTTGAGGAAGTGATAAAAACCGTTACAGTTACCCAGAGGCAGGAATTCGGGTGGATGAAGCAACAAATGTCTACGTGAGTTGTGTCGGCTTGTCGATGGTCAGGTTACTGGTTTTCCTGCTTCTGATTAGTTAGGCGACAGTTATCTTCCCCGTCTCGATTTGGAACAGAATATTCCTTTCTTTTTTTTCTTCTTCCTCTTTCTTTTCGTTTTTCTACGAGCCAGCACTTTTGTAGAAAATCGTACATGTTACCGTAACGTTTCTTCGAGAAAACAAATAAGTAAATGACTTCCTGCGAAGACTATGAATAACGAACGTCGAGCAGATTAACCAGGTGATTATTAGAAATTATCGTTTCAAGTATTTAACGATCACTATTTGATAGTTATACGATGTGATCGGAAATTTGTGTTTCGTATTCCGTTCCATTTATAAGATACTGTAATATCGTATGCAATCATTTAAATGCAAATACCCGTGTCGTTGCTGTTTTTTTTTTTTTTTTTTTTTTTTTATTCTTCATGTATAATCGAATAATTTGATATATGTACGTATTCCCGAAGACGAATACGATAACCACCGGCGTTGAATCGCAAGGTGAATCAAACAAACATCGATACCTAATTTTCGTAATTTCGTAAGGTTCGAGGACGAACGTACATGCGTGTGCAACCGTGTCCCTATATAAAAAGCTTTTGTTGTAGCCTAGTACGTAAGTTGTAACGGTACAAGCCACTTTCATTTGTACGCACGTATCTAATACAAGGCGCACATGTGGGTTGGCGCCGAAGTACGGTTCAGTGGAATAAAACAGCCATTTGGAAGCGAAAAAACGACCGTATCAAGCCGAAATTCGTTAAAAGTACAATCGTAAATACTTTTTGGCTTGATCGATGGGCCTGTATCCGAAGCCACGTCTACCTGTGTATATCCTGAGCAAGATATTTCAGCGCGAAAGAAAGTCGTTAATTGGATATAAGATTAACACAGATACGTTCCAAACTTTGTACAGCTATGTGGATTTTCGAACGGAATACTTTTCCTGATAGCTGTTTGGGGTTGATTACTTCGAAAATAACTAATCGCGGTATAACGTGATTTATGCGTTAGTCGTCTCCGATCGTGAAGCGAAATTATAATGGAAAACAAGTATTTAGGCGTGACCTTTATCGATTTTTTTTCACTTGATCTGCTCGTGAATGTCATACGAAACAAAGTGATATTATCGAGAGGATGACATTCATACTAAAACGTGGCGTTTGTGAAAGTTTGAATTCTGCTTAAAGAAACGAACGGTATTCGTGAACGACATACGGCTCGCATTGGCAAATCTCTGGCAGTTCTGCGATTTCTTTCGATCGGTTATCCGACGAACGGTCTTTCCCTTAACATGTTTTATTAAAACCTTCGAAATTAATCATGAAACAAATTGTCAGAATTATTAGATTTAGACGTAACGTACTATGGTTGCAGATTATATCGTACAATTATCGTGTTCTTTCTATTACAATGGTAAATATTGCTTCGATATATCACGGTGCTTCCCTTCTTTTCCTTTTTTTTCCATTAAAGCGAGGTTCTCTCGAGTTGAAACGATAAGCTTACCTTTTCTGATGACGTCGAGCGACTGCAACGATGAACGCTACTTCGTCGTCAGATTCCGAGGGACATCATCCCCCCAGCAAGCTTAGAATTCTCACCCTCCCGAAACGCTTTCGTAGCTGTGTCGAACTTTGTACACCTTCGAAGAAAATTCACCCTTGAACCCAGGCCGAAGCGTAACAAAATTTCGACCTGCTCACAACAGGTAGCACCAATCGAACTGGTTTGTCGGTGGTCTTTGCGTAGTTCACGACTTCTGGATCATCGATCCAGGTGCTCTCCGGTGCGCTCCGCATGCACGAATCCCAACGCGACGCATCGTTGTCCGTGAAGGCCCCACCATGACCGATAGAACGAAGCCAAGCTAAACTACAGGACAATTCCGCACGGTAGACCGTGGCAGGGTCGAGGATATTCCTCGTGTTGAGACTTTAGCACCGGCTCGAGGTGAGGTGGTGGCAATGACCGTTCTCCTCCGTTGCTTCTCTCCTTCTAAACGAACGATTGTCCTTCTTTCTCTACGAACGGCTACCTTCGTGCCTCCTCTTTTCGAGGGCCTGTTGGTTAATGCTCTTCTGGCCTTTTCAACGTTCCCACTTCGACCTGGTTGTCGTCGCGGGTCGTTGTATAACCAAGACGTGTAACCTCTTCCCGAGCGTTATCCTTGCCCCTTTTCGATCGTTCCTTCTTCCTAATTTCCACATCGAGATCTCCTTCTTCTTCCTCGATCTACTTCTACAACTTTGCAAATTGTTAGCCCCCTTTAGATATATAGAATAGCTTCACGCACAATGATGACAGTGTATGGTTTCGTGAATTGTCGATGAAATAGTACATATAAATAGTTGCTTTAGTCGACGAACATTGCCGTTTGATTGATCGAACAGATCCTAGATCAATTAAAGCAAAAAGTCGGGTATTAATTTATTGGAATTGTTAAATCTTATTCGTAATTACGAGATTATCATTACAGGGTTTGTATATCCTTCGCGACGAAAATTCCTCGCGGAATCTTATTACCATTACTTGGGACTTATCTCTAGACGGTAAGTCTTTCACCTGTTGGATCGACTGGCTTGTCAAGCAATAGCGGTCACAGCGCCCTCCGAGATTTTTAATGCATGCCTATTTAAGATGAAGATTAATAAGTGAAGCGGTCGTTTCAAGTTCGAACGAAGGTATATTTCGCACGGCAGATCTCTTATCTGTTAAATTAATTTCTGTCAGTTTCAATTTCTTATAAATTATAATCCTTTACTTTATCGAATGTATAGAATATACGCGTAGAAAGCCAGTAATCAGCAGAGAATACATAGGATAGAAATTGTAAATCAATCGAACGATAACGCTTGCTGACGAATGTAAAATATAATCACCTAAGAGAGATAAGGACCCCTTTGGTTTCAACTGAAAATGAGTTTTTAACTGTCAAGGAAATCTTTAGCATACTTCCATATTATTGTCAAGTTTATGAAATTTTCTAATCGTATAAAAATACGATTCGATGGAAAACGACACGAGGAACGTAAGACGGTTAAAGTAAATTTACACGAATCCTTTTGTAACAGTTACAGCCAACTATCGTATGATTGTAGTTGCAAATACGAAGAATGTGTCGGTCTTGGATTTTGTCGGAAATTATGAACGAAAACATTTCGTCGAAAATATTGAAACGAGTATGGTAACCTATTGAGAGACGCTATACCCCTGATTCGTAAAATCTAGTTAAGATCGACAAACACGAACATATGTCCTTATTCGTCGAATCGAGAGAACAGTTATCGGAATGACATTTAATCTTTGGCTGTACGAGCTAATGCTCGTCGTTCACTATTATTTATAAAAGGTTTTGTGTTGTATCGATCGGCGAACCGCACACTGAAATTCGAACGATCGAATCCCGAATAAAACGAATTGAGGAAAGATTTCGGGTACATGGAGAAAAGATGCGAGACTCCGTGACTTTACACGTTGGTTGCAACGTCAATTAGTGGCCCACGTTTTACTAAATTTCCTAGAACGTTTAAAGTAAGATAAACTTTTTGGACTAGAAACCTTTCAACATTGTGAACGAATTAGGTAACACCGTCAGAAAAAAGTGCACAAATACAATATACATAATATTCTGCAACAATCGGATGTTACGGTGTAGTATGTACATGTTTATGTATATCTAGTGTATGCTTCAATTTATTACGATTGTCATGGAAAAGTATAGAAAATTCGCGCGGCAGTCAACGCGTTAACGAGAGCCTTCCGAGTAACTTTTATATCCTGGAATCTACGAAACCTGTAGGGTGTCGTTTTATTAATACAGTTTCTTTCCCATGGAGCGCGTACAATGATCCTGTGTGAGAATGTATCTACAATCTCTTGTAACGCATCTATCGATATGCTCATCACGATTCAATCAAGCCAACGTATACACGAGAAATATTACGTCAATATTACATCCATCATTTCTAGCGCGCGTGGCTTTCGAATCGTTATCGTCATTCTTAAGTTCCGGAAAGCCTTGTCTCGTGTTTAACGATCTTAAGATTGACGAATGTATCGCGCGGATATTTTGTTTTTAAAGTCTCAACAGTGGATATCCGTTCGAGTTAGGATCACGTTTTACTTTAAACATAAAGTAGATTGAGGAAACGAGGGTGATTTTGTGAAAACTTAAACGGCCGAATCCGGACAAAAATAATTCAGATGCGATTCAAATAGTAAATTGATGAAGGTACAATTAACGAGACGATTAGAAGAAGAAACCAATGCTGGTGAATAAATCGAATGCTTTTACTTTAAAAAGGAGCGGCTATTTATTAAAATTATTGTACAGTTTTTATCAAAAGAATACTCGCGAAAGTAATATCCGTTTTTACGTCCTACGGGGATGACTTGGTTGCGGAAACGTTTCATAAAATCCACGCAAGACTACATTACAATCTGATTACACTTTTACAGACAGTACTTTTATTGCTCGCAGGAAAGGAACTGCTAGGAAAGGACATTTATCGTAGAATACTACGTTGAACGTAGACATCGCCTTTATAAACGCGCTTCTTTTTTCATCACATTTTGATCAGAGCATATATTGAAAATGTCGTTTCACCGTAACATTACCATAGCATAGAGGAAAGTATTTTACACGATTGACGTTAAACCGCGAATGATAAAAATTACAAAGGAATAATCGATACGCCAGGGATCGTCCTTGTTGGGATAAATCGATCTTTTAAATCGAATTGTTAAGCGTAATCCTTATACAAAGATCGAAAGAAAAGGATCGACGAAGGGATAGTGGGGAAAGTGACTGGTGGGGTTGAACCGCGTGGATTGGCTGCGCGATACGCGATTTGCCGCCGAGGGGGTGCGACAGAGGGTGCGTTCCCAGGTATATATACTCCTGTCCTGCGGTGCGAGCGGCCGATTCGATTTCAACTTCTGAATATTCCATTAGGATACAGGAAATCTTTTCGTCGCAACGGATTGATACTTCAACTAATCGGTGAGTAATAATAATTTACGATAAAACTCTTGAACAACAAGGTACTGATCACGCAAGTCTATCGTTCATGTTGCTTTCGTGTAGTTTACTTTGATTAATAAAATCGTTTTTATCAAACTATGATCATCTATAAACTATACATCCTGTAGTAATATCTTTGTAGTTAGATGCGTAGTTAGATCTAAGTTTCGAAAAAATTCGGCGATTAATGTATCCATATCTATTTCGACATTGATAACATCTTATACGTGATTACACATTTACCTTCCTTACGAGTAACAAAAGTTACGATTTAATTCTACAAGTATAGAGCTCTATCGCTTTGGACTAATATAAAATCATTGTTTTTCGTCAATTCGAAGTAATTCTTGTACTGATAATTCGCATTGTTCTTAGAAATAATTAATAGCATACTTATTATTGACTATTGGAACGTGTTAGAAAGATACAGACAACCAGCACGAATCGTGTTCAGTGTTCTCCTCGTTATTAAAAAAAACTTGAAACGTTTTATAACTAAGACTCGATAGTATTAATGAGATCTTGTAGGATGGACCTGTAATAGCCAGAATCAGCTAAGTTTGAAAGTAATATATCGTGATAGGTTCGATAACTCGTTATTTCTAACGTTAACTCGTTATATTTGATATATATGTGTGTGTGCTACCGTTGTTTGACATAACAATTAGTTTTACATATTCAATAAGAATTATCTTTTTGAATAAGAATTTTTCTTTTCATGAATATGAACTGCACGTATCAACCAGATCGATGCAAATGAACTTATAGTTCAATTATTGTGCGTAGTTACTCTCCTCTTGAACTTTCGAGTTAACATGTTCCATTAATTAAGTCGTTCTTCGCATTCATAAATCTCGCGATATTTAATGCGCCATGAAAAGTTAATGCATTTATAAAAAGACGGGATATGAAACATGCAGCGTATTAAATCTTGTATGAATATTCGTTCTCCTTTACAATCACATTTCTTGCTGGATTATCAAGCTTACGAGAGTATCTTTTATGTAGCTAGTTTACGCCAAACGATGTGTATTCTTTTAGACCACAGACCTCTATAAAACGAGGAAATAGACGACTCGGCGCCCCCTTTATAGCGAGCAATCAATCCACAGCACAAATTAAATCATAGATAAACCTCGCATATTATCATTTTAATGACTCTTAATTGTCACGTAATTAGTGTCGAAGTTTCTTTGTGATTTTCTTAAAATCATATTATCCGTAAAATCAATGCGTGAAAGTCGATTTGAGACGATGGTCAAGTCGGTCAAGACGGTCTAGTTTCGCGGGACTTTGAAAATTTCCGTAAATTACCGTGACCTTGACTTTTGAGACACGCTGCCTCGAATAAATTAATCCGCCGATCAATTGCATTTCAATATTAAATTTTAAATCATCAACTGCTCCCCGCGGAAAGATTTCAATATAGATGAGGTTAAACTCGACTTCATATTCAATTTCCATTTGCATCTGTTCATTCTGTATCATGTTATCCGGAATTGTTCGAAATTGCTTTTCATAATTCACGCTATGCTTTCACGTACACTTAAATACCAATCGAGGGAATTTTAAGCTACAGTTGTACGGCTTATTAAATCAAACAATCAAATGATATTTCCAATCACGATGTACGGTTAGAACGAATACGATTATTTATGCTTTCTGTAGAACAGAGTTGAAACACATGTGAAACATGCTAAATATTATACCAATGAATTAATAACGATGAGAAAATGAAACGATTCGTACGATACCTTTGGAAATCAACCGTTCATTTTATTGTATAATACAACGGTATTTGAATTATGATAGTGAAATATTCAGTGAGATGTCAGGCAACTTGAAAATGAAATGCTTATTGAAACAGTTGTGTTCGAAATATTAAGTGTATTATGAAACGGGGAAATTTGAACAAGTGGATAATGTGCAGCACAGAAATTTCTGTTGATTCGTGAATATTGTGTGGCTTGTGTTTTATTACGTAATTAAGTATGCAATAAAATGTCAAGAAAAAGTGTCGTGTCTACCAAGAATAATTTTTTTTTTTTCAGTAATCGGTGACTTCTGACGAGAAGAATGCAATCGTGTTCGAATAGCATCTACTTGTTTCTCGTTCTTTTTATTCTTGGAACTGGGATTGTTCATGGCGAACCGGGACCGATGGCCAGACCAACTCGGCCAGAAATATTTAAGAATCAGGAAGAATTAAGAAAATACCTCGATCATGTTAGTGATTTCTATTCCCTTAACGGGAAAGCGAGGTAATAATGTATTCTGACGTTATCCGATATATTTTTTTGAAATGTATTGAATTTTCGGTAATTGGTGGTACCTATAATCGAGCAAGAGGCGATTTCTCGTGAAAAAATAAGTCAAACATGTAGAATAAAGTTTTTCCATGACATGAGACACCGTTCCCGAGAAAAGATGTTGATAACCTGCTCGATACAGTGTGTATCAATTCTATGTTTCGACCTGACAAACTTTTGTTCTCGATGTTTTATTAAATCAAAGGTATATTTTAGAAACAAAAGATAAGGGTGCACGATACGTTACAAGAATTGTATAATAATTTAGATCAAAGAGCATAATTGCATATGAAATATTATAGTCGATATTTTCAACAGTTTTCACGTTAATAAAATTAATTTTTGACAATATACATACAGGCCTACTCTTATTTACAAAATCATTTGGGTGAAATACAATAAAAAACCAATAATACAGATCGACAAGAAGTATGATGATCATAATGATAAGAAGCAAATAATCACATTGCGCATATCTGCATAAAAAGACGAGCAGAGACAAATAGAATCACACCTTTTGCTCGGTTGTGTAACGTATTGTTTGACGCAATTAATTCGTATCGCGTTTACAGCAAACGTATAAACAATTTATGAATTTTGATGAATATTGTAAGAATTTGAAACTTTTCCTTCGGGCGTGATAATTGGTAGTTTGAACATAAACGTGTGTATTTGTAGGAGATACGGTAAAGTTATTATAACATTATTATAATGCTTCTAATACGTGAATAGATATGGAAAAAGGGGAAGTGTTCTCTCCTCTGTACCGGAAGTTAATTATGTTTGGGATTCGATGAAAACAATCCTGGAGAATTCTCAACGTTCGCAGCAACCGAAAGCAAACCGACAATTCGAAAAGAGGAAGCAAGAGGAGAGTGGATTCCTCGATGAGGTGGAAAAGTCTGACCCTAAGAAGAGCACTTCACGAATCGATTCTCCGCCTTGTCACGTATTAGACACAGTTGAAAAATACTACGACGATGTGCAATAAAGTAATTTGCGTGTCCTATATCCTGTTTACGACATATACATCCCGTTACATTCGATTGTTTGTCAGTTGCTCTATTTAAATTGCTTATCAATATTATGATAAAAATAATTCTCTTTGTAAACAAGTTCGCCTCAATTTGCAATTGAAGGCAAAAAGTGCCTCCATGAATTTAAAAAAAGGTAAAAAGATGACAACTAGTCGTCTCGTTACGATTTGTGCGAAATAGGAGGTATTAGTACGAAATAAACGACATTTTATTTGATATATTTTTGAATACTTTATTATTAATTAGAATTTCACAATACATATATTTCAATTTCTCCATTACACTGAAGTATAGATATTATGAAAAACAACTATAAGAATTATATACAGAGTTAATAAATGTAAAAGCATTATATTATGCTCCTGCAATTTTACGGGACGGGGTGTTTTTTTCTTATAAATTAAATCTGTAGCAAACAGAAAGATCTTTCTTTTACATTCATCTTACTCACAGCGAACATGTTCTTTCAAGTCGCACGCACCAATTATAGGGTTGTAAAGCGTACCTACTGGACATACTTTTACAGACGATTTTCTTCCATCGTGACATGTGTAATACTTATTGCAGTCAGTTTCATGCTGTATATGTACGACTCCACTTGATGGACAATTACTTACTATTGGCGCATGAGTTGGATTATCATCAGACGGCGAGGTCGATTTCGATGGAGTAGTTGGCGAGGTGGTCGGTTCCGGTGGAGTATTTGGCGAGGTGGTCGGTTCCGATGGAGTAGTTGGCGAGGTGGTCGGTTCCGGTGGAGTAGTTGGCGAGGTGGTCGGTTCCGGTGGAGTAGTTGGCGAGGTGGTCGATTCCGGTGGAGTAGTTGGCGAGGTGGTCGGTTCCGGTGGAGTAGTTGGCGAGGTGGTCGATTCCGGTGGAGTAGTTGGCGAGGTGGTCGGTTCCGGTGGAGTAGTTGGCGAGGTGGTCGGTTCCGGTGGAGTAGTTGGCGAGGTGGTCGGTTCCGGTGGAGTAGTTGGCGAGGTGGTCGGTTCCGGTGGAGTAGTTGGCGAGGTGGTCGGTTCCGGTGGAGTAGTTGGCGAGGTGGTCGGTTCCGGTGGAGTAGTTGGCGAGGTGGTCGGTTCCGGTGGAGTAGTTGGCGAGGTGGTCGGTTCCGGTGGAGTAGTTGGCGAGGTGGTCGGTTCCGGTGGAGTAGTTGGCGAGGTGGTCGGTTCCGGTGGAGTAGTTGGCGAGGTGGTCGGTTCCGGTGGAGTAGTTGGCGAGGTGGTCGGTTCCGGTGGAGTAGTTGGCGAGGTGGTCGATTCCGGTGGAGTAGTTGGCGAGGTGGTCGGTTCCGGTGGAGTAGTTGGCGAGGTGGTCGGTTCCGGTGGAGTAGTTGGCGAGGTGGTCGGTTCCGGTGGAGTAGTTGGCGAGGTGGTCGATTCCGGTGGAGTAGTTGGCGAGGTGGTCGGTTTCGGTGGAGTAGTTGGCGGGAAGGTCGATGGAAAAATGTCATAGCATTTTGCTTCTAGTTCTGGTATTTCAAATGGCCAGTCACAGACCTGCTCTTTAGGATTGAAGACCAGCCGATTTTGTCCAATGCCGAACCTTGGACAGCATAGTAGGCATGCAATATGTCCTAAGCATTTATAATATTTATGACAGTCGTCGAGATAAGGAATATGATGCGTATACGTCTTGTTTCCTTTACCAATGCATTGCTGCATTGGAATACAGTCGTGAGATACTACTTCAGGACAATTTTCGTCCGCCGTCGCTACAGTGACAGCAATGAACAACAGATATAACACTGAAATGTATGAAAAGAAAACATTATTGTAATTTATCAAATTTTATCTTTAACTTACATCTTCAACTGTCATTATTTATTAAGCGTACATATTGAGAGGGTTCAAGCATTTTTGTTTGCCAGTTTGTAAAATAAAGTGCCTGCCGTTTTATTTAAACTACATCTTTTTGTCTCTTACTTATTGTACTAATGGGCATCGCTATCTTCTTTATGAATTTTTTCCTACGAGAAATTGTTAAAAATATTCAAGTTACTTACCCTTCATTCTGTATAATAAAACGAAGTCACCATTCCTTATCTACAGAAAACTGACAAATATAATCTATGCGAATCGACTTTTATAATGGACTGAATCTTATCATTAACATATCATTTATCTTATCTCTGCCAATACGTACATCCTTATTTAACTTGGGATCAGTTTACCGAAGTTTTAGTTGATCATCATTATTCTACCATTTCCTTTATATTTAGAGCTTGATCTATCGAACCAATAATTACATAGGTACAACGTATTCAGCAAATTAAAAGTTTCGCTTTAATGTGTTACGGCATAGAATAAAAGTACTGTTTTACATATAGTATAAGAGAAACAACCCAACTGGATCACCTTAAATATCTCACGTATTTTTGATAAATAAGGAAAAATGACAAAGGAAGCATTATTTGTTTGGAAGTGAAAAATATTGTAACGAACAGAAAATTTTTCTCAATTTTTCGAGAATAATAAAATCGTCTTGCTATTCACCATACTTCTTCAAAATGAGGTTATATATCGTTATCATTATGGCGTAATACTCGAAATCAATTAAATAACTTACTAATAACATGATTTTTACTCTCTTTCTACTAAGCTTTTTAATCTTAAGTACGATAGATCAAAATAGAAAACAATGAAATAACTCTAACAGAAAAATAAATTATTTTATTTCATTATTCGTATTTCATTAATTTATTATACCTAAACAGTTGGACATTTTTCGGACTGAAGGTTACGTGAATAATAATGTATTGGGTTACAAGATTGATATTGATTTTTATTAATGATAGTATGAAAGTTATGTTGAAACATCCAACAATTCAACATTCATTGTGCATTCATGTATAGAACAATGGAAGTTCTGATTTAAGTTACAGAATATACAAATTCCATCGTTAAAAGCGATTTCGAATCGATATCTTATAATATTGTTTTGAAACCGAGTTAGCCACATCAATCGATAAAATTTAAGTGGTTGTGGACAGCAATGGATCCGTTAATGAAATTACCTAAAGTCGCTTTTTCATGAAAATTTTCTATACCTATACTTATACTTTTGACAATTTCAGTTTTTGATAAAAAAAAAAAAAACAAATATCAGCAAATGTTTTAATAAAATGTAATGCGCGCAACTTACGCCAAACAGATACACTACGCAATATACACGATCTAAGGATATTTATTCTTTATTTCAATAATATGTGCGAAATTTGGTAGTACTGTGATATTTTAAAATTAGCTATAAAACTAATTATGATTTACCTCATAACCTTCATAACCCATACCTCTATTGAGGAAACGATGGGTTTCATCGAAAACTAAAATATATTCAAAAATAAAATACAAGTACTTTGCAACAAAAATTATCGTGTTTCAATTGAATTTTAATCTAGTTTTGAATTAGTTCCTTTTAATCGAATCGTATTTCGATATCGTTACCTTTATCAATTTATATTCTATCATAGTGTTACGACCTACATCACGAGTATTGATATGTCTACGTCATGAATATTAATATAACCTATTAAGTGAAAATATATTTATAATTTTAATATCATATTTAACAAATGATTGAGTTAGGGTTGTAAAGCTACCGAGACCATGTCAATGAAAATTGCTAGATCGCGTTTGAAAAGCGCGCAAATTTGGTATCACGATATCATTCATATAATTACGCGCAACTAGTAAACAAAAGAATTAGAATTCATGAATATAAAGAATGTATTTTATCGACGATGTACGTCTCCATATTCAACTTTAAACTATTTACTGTGTATCCATAGGTAAAGGAAATTAAATTAATGTCAGTTAGACGTATATTTCATACCTTGTATAATCTACATATCTTGTCTGCATATTTTACTCTTATTCGTATAAATTGCATTACATATTTATCGGTGGTCGGTTTTCAAATTATTTTCTTCGTTTTTATCGCTCCATAGGTATAGCCCAATTTGATTATTCGACTCCCCTCACGAGTATGCCGGATAATAGGAATTCTACCGTATCTACATCTGGGGGATATTTCGTCATTGCGAAAATCATTTAACATATAGAATACAATGCAATATCGAACAACTTTTATTTCCATCGAATGTTTTACAATCCAATCTTTTGTATTTTACATGGTATCTTTGATTTACGTTTGCTATGTATGTAACTACCATATTTATGGTAATGTTTTTGCTAATCAATCACACTTTTACAACATAAAATAGTAACAATATACATAGCGATGAATCGAATATAATTAAATTGATATAGTTTCATGCTACGCATACATATAACAATGAATGTTAATTAAATGGTGTCACATATCTTTAATTTTATTATTTACAGAAAATTTGCGATCTGTGGTCAAATTTAATGCAGTCATCCTAGAATATTACATAAATTAGACAATATATAAAAATGGCATTGCGTTTTAACCTTGTAACATCGTAATATTATGGAATTCAGAGATACTCTATGAAGCTATTACGACAAACCATTTATCTTTAGCGATTATTCTATGAAAGCGTTTCTTTTTGATTCCACGATTCATTTCCTAGCTTTTAAAGAAAATTGCTCACAAATGGTATATCCGACCACAAAGTTTTCTTTGCCCGTAGGTCGCAGTTGCAAAGATTTGAAGGTACACAGGTCTGCAGTTGACTGTCATACTGACTACATTCAGGGCAATTGACGATATAAGGAGCTCCCATTGAACATACGCAGTATCTGTTGCAATCTTTGTGTTGCAAACGGACAATCGGACTAGAAGACGTCTGCTCCGGACAGTGCCCTATACAGGAATTGATTATATCAGGTGTCGAAAATTCATGATAACAATGGGGCTCTTTATTCACACAGGTTCCGAGTACATAATCAAAAGATGATGCACCAGGGCATTCTGCGAGATATTTGACTCCTTCTATGCATTCATAATAACGTTCACATTGACAATTATGGGGTATAAACTTGGAAGTTCTGGTACAGTCAGTTATGAGCGGGCAGTGCCCTAATGTTAAATTTACGTTTTCAGGCCAGGCACATTCTCCTGACTGGATGTCGTAATACAGACCGCTGGCACAGTGCTCGATATACACGTTCCTACCGCTGCATCTACAATATTTTTGACAATCATCTGCGTAACTACTTGTGTTGTGTTTTGTGGCCTCACAGGTTCCGCATTTCTTAATTGCTTCACATGATGGGCTCACATAACAGTGAGCATATCTACTATCAACGCATCTTTCTGTTCTATAGTCAAAGTGTTCCCCGTTTCCACACCATTCAATTGTTTTCGAATTCCCTGAACAGCTATAATATCCGTCACAGTTACATTCATGAGGAACATAATTGATACCGAAGCTACAGTCGGAAGGATTACACTGCGTCCTCCAGTAACTTATATCTTCTAGCCACTGGCAGTTTTGTGTACCTCGGTCGTAATACATATGGCGGGGACAGGTTTCAACTGTGGTGGTTCCCCGGTAGCATGTACAATACTTGCCGCAGTCCTTGTGGGGCAACCGGCTAGTGCTTGACGAACAAGTGCCTTCGCAATCTTTATTTTCATGGTGGTAACAGTTAGCTATGTCTTGTGCCACACATTCTGACAGTATCCAATCAAACCATTTGCCTGGGCTACACCTGAACCATTGGTATCGTTCGTGGTGACATTCGTAATATTCACTGCATTGACACTCGTGATGTAGTCGCTGTCCTTCAATGCAACGGGGCGGCTTCGTAGTGGGAGTCGTGGGCGTGGGCGTGGTTATGCTCGAAGTTGTGGGTATGCAATGTACATTTTCTTGATAGTCACAAATCTGATTTATATGGTCGAATACTAGATTTCGAGGACAACGCTTTATCACTTTCTGTCCATTTTCACATTGATAATACAGATTACAGTCTTCTGGATAAGCTGACCGAATAATACAATTATTACAATTACACCAAGTGCATTCATTGTCTGTATTATTAGGTGTCGTATCGTCAGGTTCGTTACTGCCACCACCGCCGCAGCCGGGAACGTTCTTAGGTAGATCACACAATTGGAGATTTGGATTGAAGACATGCCCTTCAGAACACCTCCGAAGACATTTCGCACCCCCTTTGCACTCGTAATAAAACCTACACTCCTTATGAGGGAAGCGAGCATGGCTATAGATTGGACAGTCAGTTGAATTATAACAATTTGGATCTAGGTAATTGTCGTCAGTATACATTTGGTTCCAACATATGGCGGTACGCGATAAATCGCAAACTTTTCTAATATAATCATACATCATGCCTTCAGGGCATTGTTGTATAAATCTCTCTCCGTCTTCGCAAGAGTAATATTTGGTGCAAGAGCATTCGTGTGGTAAGAATGTATATCCCTCTGGTGGACAATCTATGATATTTTTTTCCTTCGAACACTCGTGTCTCGGAGACCAAGTACATATGCCCTTGGATTCGTCGAAAGACAATCCATCTTCGCAAGCTTTCTCTACCTTAACACCATCCATGCATTCGTAAAATAAACCGCAATCCGTCTCATGAGAAATTCTCTTAGTGCCGGTTCCAGGACAATAAACTTTAGATACACATTGCCTAAGTTCATTGTCGAATACATGGCCCGATGGGCACCGTCTGACAGCATCTTGTCCATCGATACATTCGTAATACAGCGATTCGCGATAGTGCGGGAGAAGTACAGCCTCCAACAACTTACCTGTTGGACATGAATCGTAAACTTTACACTTGGCGGCATCTTTGTCTACGCATTCTAAAGAGTCAAAATTAAATAGCTGTCCCTCGTCACACATTTTTAAGACTTTCTCCCCGTTCTCGCATTTGTAATATAGGCTACAGTTGGTGGAATGAGGTTGTATGAATTCGTCCTTTGAACAATCCGGAGCTCTTGACGCGCAATTTGCCTCCCATGGGAAAGTACAATTTTGAAGTTCAGGGTCGAAATGTAGCTTCTGTCCCGGGGCAAATTCTGGGCAATTCGAGAGTAGCTTCTGTCCATTGGAACACTCGTAAAACTTGGTACAATCGTGTTTGTGAGCGAGCTGTACGGTTTTGCCTGCAGATTCTGGACATTTTGTGGGAATTTCGTGTATTTCGGCAAAAGCGTTCCCCGTCACTGCCAAAACGGCACTGACCAGTAATAATAAATCTGAAATAGAAGAAAATATCGAATCTGCCATTCTGTATGTCAATACTATTCTGCGTGTCATGAAGAAAAAGCTAATTTCTGTTTAAGTGGAAACTAATGTCCCCTACATCTTAAAGAAATCTTGCAAAAACTTGTTTTGATTATCATCATCAGTGACGGACTAAAACGAGTCCCATCATTGATCATGATTATTGCTAATGAAAATAATTTGGTCATCGTTAATGGTTATAGGTAACTAAAAACCGTATTGATCGTGAGTGTAGCAACCTGATGAATGCATATACGTAGCAGTGTTGAATATATGGGCGCCAATTGTAGCAGTTAACAGCGTAACAATTTTCAATAGTGGTTTCCAATAAGCAAAAAATGTTCGTCTACGATGATTATTCGTAATTGAAAATAGCTTCCTTCGTCGGTAATGTTCATCAGTAACCGAATAAATTTATTTCGTTCTCTATATTTTCTCAAAGAATATACGTCTAAAATATGCGATATAAGGACATACCAAAGTAAGATAAAGCCCCGAAAGCAACATACGTGGTTGCGAACTATATCACAAGTAAAATTACTCACCTCTCATTCCAACAGATATATTTCTGACGATTGAAAAATAACACACCTTCCTATAGTCAGTTTTTAGGAAGGAACTGACATTACAAAATTATAAGATTTGACTTTTATAGGTAACTTATCGGACTATCAACATATCTTGCTACTTTGTACCGGACGATACAATCATTTAACAATGTAAGTTTAGATTATTTTCAAACGATAATTCCTGTTATTACTTTACTCGTTATTTTAGATTTATCGCTCTGATTTAAATTGGCTTATCGTTTTGGAATTCACATATCCAATGATGCGATGGGGCGACAATAGTGCTTAATAACGATACAGAAAATATGTTACATACTTAGATATATATTTAGGACGGCTGTGAATGCAAACTGTTATCAAAGTCTTGAGAATGTCGAGAAATTCGAAGCAAACGATTCTGTACAACAATTTCAATGAGAGAAGTAGACTACTCGTAGAAGAGTATCATAAAAAGAAGTAAATAATAACAGACAACTATAATACATACATGGTATAAACAGGATCACACTTTACATACGTAACAGAATCGAATCATTCAATTGGACTTTACAACGTACTAATAAAGATATAGAACGCAATTCTTAAAATTCTTGTCCTGTTACACAATAATACAAATAAGATCGTAACAAGATTAGATTGTAATATAACTTCACCGATCAAAATATAGATATCAACAATTATAAATTGGAAATATGTTATTCATTCCGCAGATTTCGTATAGTTATCGTGAAACATGTAATAGGAAAATGCCAATATATTATATTATATATATGTTTTTTATTAATTCTTTTATATTAATAATAATAATAAATTAAATATCTCCATGTTTTATTCGTATATCTTTTCAAGGTTTAGTCGCCAAAGCCTTTTATGATTTCTGTTAAGTAAAAGCGATTACGTTTATCTACATATTCCTACGATGATGATTATCTTAAACAACGTTATCAGGGAAGAGAAATTTAGCCTAGATTTCTAAAATATTATGAAATACGCATTATATAGCGTTTTTATTCAATGGAATATTCGCGTACTTTACTTGCTCTTCCGGCCACGTCCGACTAGAATAAGGTTGATCTACTGATTCAGCAGGTGACACCGTTGAATATATTCAGATATTCGATGTGGATTAAACTGGATTTACCTGTGACGATAATTTTTATCATATCAGAGATGACTTATAGCTCATTAAATGCAAAGATACGCCGATTCCTAACCATAATGGCACCCAAATTAGCTTAGAAAATTTTGGTTGTCTATAGAAGGCAACAGTTTGTTCAAGTTAGTTAAACGATGATTATCTTAGTCAATTTACAAAAAATTGAAATTCTGATTTATCCGTATTTCGAATTTAGATGTCCAGTTTACACAAACAAATTTTGGTTAAAATTGTCAAATATTTACAAAATTTAATGAACGAGGATGTATTGAAACAGATGGATTCTTTAAAATCTATTTATATGCTTATATTTGTTGATGAGAATATAAAATTTATCGATAGGCATCTATGCATATTTTGAGAGTTTTCACCTGCGAAATGTGAACGATGGTCGGCAAAGAAAAAGTAGGTGATCCGTATTATTAGCTGCACTATGAATCTACAAATTTTCATCAAAATCGGCATATCACATTTATCGTAGGTAATGTGTCCTGTAGGTATTCAAATAAGGTGCTTTCTTAAGATACTGTATTGTACGAGGTGACGATCTTTGCCTCGGCCCATCTAATATTGTTGCTAGAGAAAATAATCGTTCGACTGATGCGGTAGATGAAAGAGGCTTGTATTGTTCAGAAAACTGTCTCTTATCGAATAATCATTTAACATGAACAAATCGGAGCTTTTATCTTGCCAATTAAAATTTCGATTTAGTTATTTATTCTTATCTTCGGATAACACTCGTGGAATTATTATTGTTTCATCTTCGCCTCCTTCACACTCGGAATCGTTATTTACTTGAGATTTTTCAATAGCGTTAATTACATCTTCGTAATAATGCTTTGCTGATATGACCACATTAATAAAAATTGAGCGTTAAATGTTCAATGTTTTATTTGCCACTTCTAAGAGTCGACGATTTTTAAATCTACGATGTGAAAAAGCAGCAATGACAGCTTCGTAGGAATTGGTATCCAAAGACAGAAATCTTTTGAATCTTTCGTTAGGACTTGTTCTAACCGTTCCTAAGATAGTCTCCCAAATTGGATAGCTTCGAAGTTTTGATTTATTAATTTGCTCCCGAACATATAGGAATCATGATATTAGACGTCCATAGTACATATTGTTTTCAGCCTGCACTTTATATATAACAGTTGCAAGAGAACGCAGATATATCAATGATTCATCCAAGTAAGACAAATTGAAATCTTTCTGTGAAGTTACATAACGTTTCTAGTGTTTCATGTAACGATAAAATCTTCTCTACGTTAGCTAACATTTGAGAAAATGAATCATTCTAGTTTTTTTCTTCAATAATCTCACAGTTCTCAGGACAGGACGACAAATTCCAAAGTGGAGCACATATTTATGATACGCCGTCATGTAAATTTTTGAAACGCAACACGAATAGACGCGATCATAAGTATGTGAATGAGCTCTACGATGAAGATGTGAAGTAAGAAAACCGTCATTGGCACGAAAGTCTATAATTCCCCCAAAATGCACCACATCTGTTTCGTATTGTACACAAAAATTTGGAAAGGCTTTGACAAAATTCAGCCTGTTCTAAATCACTATTGCACCAGTTTTAAGAAAACTTAACTTATACAAAGCGTAAACGTTATGCAATTTCAGAGCAACTTGTTCGAAATGAGCGAATGCGTGCGTTTGAGGCGACGCTATGACGAAGCCAATGATCTTCTTTCCACTTTATTCTCAGGCGAAAAATATCACCAATTTTTCCAGGACCAAATAACAACAGTAGCGGAAACATATTTTACGTTTTGCAATGCTTTTGTATCGTTAGTGACTAGTACTTTATATGCACCATATAATGCCCATATTTTTAAATGTGGTTTTGAATTTTTTATTTTCCATAGCCGCCGAAGGTACAATTTTGTCGACGATGTACATTTCAATATTCGTCTTTAAACTATTGTGGCGGATGAAAAGAGAGTCGTGCGTTTCATCTCGGGACTACCGGCGGACTCGTCAGTAAGGCTATGCCCAGTAGTCCCTGCCTTAGACGTAGAGGGAGTCTCGCTGGGTGCGGTATTTGTATCAATCGCTCGTATATTCGACCGCTAGCGAGTTAGACAGACTCGTTGTCGTCGTAGCCCTCTAGTGTTGGCGGCTGGTACCAGCGGATCGCCCGGGAAGTGTTGCGCCGCGTTGATACCTCAACCTGTCTGTTTCCTATTGATACCGATCCGCCACACTATGTACTATCTCTAGCTACTGGTAAAGGAAATTAAATTTTTATCACTCCGTAGGTATAGATCCAATGATAGGTGCACATCCAATTTGATAAATCATTTAACATATAGAATAGAATGCAATATCGAACAACTTTTATTTCCATCGAATGTTTTACAATGCGATCTTTTATATTTTACATGGCATCTTTGACTTACATTTACTTTACATGTAACTACCACTGTTTCGACCACTCGCGGGGAGACGCAATCGCGAAGAAGTACGTCAACGGGAGTCGTAAATTCCCGTTACGATTGGATAATCGACGCCACGAAGTGATCGATCCCCTGATTTCGGTTGCGATAATAGGGGTGGTTAAATTGATTTTACACTGAAGTAACGAATACAACTAATGTTTATTCCAACAACTTAACTAGAAATGTACAATTAAGTCGATTGATAGCTAGAGTAACAAGGTGTTGTACGCGACGCACGCTTAGATGCTGAAGGTTCAAAAAGCGTATAAAGACTGACTTTCTGTAACGATGATGCAGCGGAGGGCACTTGCGATGGGTGGGTCTAATGATGCGAGAAAAGCTGATTTGTTAAGACGAAGTTCTTGTTGGGAGAGTGAGGGAAGGACTTCTCTGGTAATAGGTTAATTTTCTGGATTGGTGTGGAAGAGTGGAGGAAGGGTGTTAACCGCCCCGAGAGAAAGTTGCCAGGGTAAAACATCGTACATGAGAAAGACGAACTTCTCCTATCTTTCCGTAGTAAACAATAACCTTTAGACAGTGACT
Source organism: Bombus huntii (assembly GCF_024542735.1). Taxonomy (NCBI): domain Eukaryota; kingdom Metazoa; phylum Arthropoda; class Insecta; order Hymenoptera; family Apidae; genus Bombus; species Bombus huntii. Next base: position 4,692,962 of record NC_066250.1, read on the forward strand.
TAGTGCAGATGTTTGGCTTGGTCTGAAGGACCTTAGAAATTCCTCTAAGATTTATAATCGGCTCTTAAGACTATTGAAGGTACGCAGTGAAGGCGTGCGGACATCTGGTTGCCATCCTGTCCGCGGTGTGTGGCCTGGCCTGGATAGAATGTCGCACGACGGTACAACCACATTTATGGTAATGTTTTTGCTAATCAGTCGCAATTTTACAAAATAAAATCGTGACAATATACATGGCAATGAATCGAATATAATTAAATTGTTAACGTTTCATGCTATGCATACGTATAAGAATGAATGCTAATTAAAGATGTCATTTATCATTAATTTTATTACTTACGGCTAACTTGCAATGTATAGTCAAATTCAATACAATCATCTTAAAAGATTACATAAATTAGACAATATATAAAAGCAGCATTGCGTTTTAACCTTGTAATATCGTAATATTCTGGAATTCAAAGATACTCGATGAAAGTGTTACAACAAACCATTTATCTTTATTATTCTACGAATTCGTTTCTTTTTGATTCTACGATTCATTTCCTAGCTTTTAAAGAAAATTATTCACAAATGGTATATCCAACCATATAGTTTCGTTTGCCAGTAAGTTGCAGTTGCAACAATGAACATTTTTACTCATACAGCTTCCGAGTACAAAATCAAACTTTAATCCAGTATCGCATACCTCGCAGTATTTGGATCTTCCGTCGCATTCATAACAAAGTGTACATTTACAATAACGGGATGCAACACCAATATTACTGCTACAATCAGTTAGAGACGGACAGTTCGACGATAAATTTATGTTTTGAGCCACGTTCTCCCGATATCGTAGTACAGAACGCTGGCACATTGCTCGATATACACTTTCCTACCGCTACATCTACAATATTTTTGATAATCCTTAATCAAATCTTTACATAACAGTGAGCATATTTACTGTCAACGCATTTTTCTTCTGCATAGTCAAAGTATTCTCCACTTTTACACATCTGAAGAAATTTCCCATTGCCTGAACAATCATAATATCTGTCACAGTAACAGTCATGAGGAACATAATTCTTACCGAAACTACAATCGGTAGGATCACAATGCGCCGGCAAGTTCCGTATGGCTTCTGGCCAGTCGCAGTATTTTTTGGACTGGTCGTAATACGTATGGGCTTGACAATTTGCAACTGTGGCAGTTCCATGATCGCATGTACAAAACTTGTTGCAGTCCCTGTGGGGCAACCGGTCACTACTTGACGAACAACTACCTTGGCATCCGTTGTTTCCAGAGGGGCGACATTCAGCAATGTTTTGTGACATGCATTTCCTCTCCGCCCAATCAAACATTTCGCCTGAGGGACATTTCATCCATTGGTATTCTCCCTTGCGACATACGTAATATGCATAGCAGTTACACTCGTGAGGCATTTGGTTTCCTTCAATGCAATAGGGCGGGCGCCACGTTGTAGTGGTAGTTGTCGTAGTCGTAGTCGTGGTAATAGGTTGATCACCGTTGCAGCCGCCAACGTTCTCGGGTATATCGCACTGTAGCTTTTCGCAATTGAAAATTAATCCTTCGCCACACGACCGATCGCATCTGACACCGCTCGTGCACTCGTAATAAATCTCAGAGCACTTTCCATCACAAGAGCGACGATAGTCACTGGGTGGACACTGAGGCGAATTATAACAATTTTCATATAAATAACTATCCTGAATATATTTTTGGTTCCAACATATGGCGACATTCGGTAGGTCACAAACTCCTTTACTATTATCATATATCATGCCATTAGGACATATGGCAAGAATCTTATTTCCTTCTTCACAATAGTAATACTTGGTGCAAGAGCATTCATGATGGAGAAGTCCGTATCCCACTGGTGGACAATCTAGAACATCTTTTTCCTCCGCTACATGAGGTAGAAAGTATGTAGCAAGGTCGGTTTGATTGAAGTTCGATGAACATTCGTGTCTCCGAGGCCAAGTACATATACCCTTGGTTTCGTCGAAAGACAATCCATCTTCGCAAACTTTCTCTACCTTAACACCATCCACGCATTCGTAAAACAAACCGCAATCCGTCTCATGAGAAATTCTCTTAGTACCGGTTACAGGACAGGGGACATTAGACACACATTGTCTACGTTCAGCGTCGAATTCATGGCCCGATGGGCACCGTCTAACATCGTATTGTCCATCGACACATTCGTAATACAGCGATTGACGATAGCAATCATGCGGGAGAAGTACAGCCTCCAACAATTTGCCTGTTGGACACGAATCGTAAACTTTACACTTGGCGGCATCCTTGTCTACGCATTCTAGAGACTCGGAACAAAACAGCTGTTCTTCCTCACACGTTTTTAAGACTTTTTCCCCGTTCTCGCATTTGTAATATAAACTACAGTTGGTGGAATGAGGTTGTATGAATTCGTCCTTTGAACAATCCGGAGCTCTAGACGCGCAATTTGCCTCCCATGGGAAAGTACAATTTTGAAGTTCAGGGTCGAAATGTAGCTTCTGTCCCGGGGCAAATTCTGGGCAATTCGAGAGTAGCTTCTGTCCATTGGAACACTCGTAAAACTTGGTACAATCGTGTTTGTGAGCGAGCTGTACGGTTTTGCCAGCAGATTCTGGACATTTTGTGGGAATTTCGTGTATTTCGGCAAAAGCGTTCCCCGTCAATGCCAAAACGGCAATGACCAGTAATAATAAATCTGAAATAGAAGAAAATATCGAATCTGCCATTCTGTATGTCAATACCATTCTGCGTGTCATGAAGAAAAAGTTAATTTCTGTTTAAGTGGAAACTAATGTCCCCTACATCTTAAAGAAATCTTCCAAAAACTTGTTTTGATTATCATTATCAGTGACGGACTAAAACGAGTTCCGTCATTGATCATGATTATTGTTAATGAAACGAATTTGTTCATCGTTAATGGTTATAGGTAACTAAAAACCGTATTGATCATCAGTGTAGCAACCTGATGAATGCATATACGTAGCAGTGTTGAATATATGCGCGCTAAGTGTAGTAGTTAACAGCGTAACAATTTTCAATAGTGGTTCCAATAAGCAAAAAATGTTCATCTACGATGATTATTCGTAATTGAAAATAACTTCCTTCGTCGTTAATGTTCATCAGTAGCCGAATAAATTTATTTCGTTCTCTATATTCTCCCAAAGAATATATTGTTCTTATAATATATGCGATATAAGGATATGCAATACTAAAATAAAGTCCCAAAAGCAACGTGGTTACGAACTATATCACAAGTAAAATTACTCACCTCTCATTCTAACAGATTTATTTCTAACAATGGAAAGATAACACACTCTCCTGTAGTTGGTTTTTTGGAAGGAACTGACATTACAAAGTTGTAAGATTTGACTTTTATAGGTAACTTATCGGACTATCAGCATATCTTCGTGCCTTGTATCGGACGATACAATCATTTAACTACTCAAGCTTGCAGTATTTTTGAACGATAAATATCATTATAATCTTAATCGCAATTTTAGAGTTGTCACTCGTATAAATCGACTTATCGTTTTGGAATTCACATATCAATGATGCGATGGGGCGACAATAGTGCTTAATAACGATACAGAAGATGTGTTATGTACTTAAATATATATTTAGGAGCGCTGTGAATGCAAACTGTGATCAAAGTCTTGAGAATGTCGAGAAATTCGAAGCAAGCGATTCTGTATAACAATTTCAATGAGAGAAGTAAACTACTCGTAGAAGAATATCATAAAAAGAAGTAAATAATAACAGACAACTATAATACATCCATGGTATAAACAGGATCACACTTTACATACGTAACAGAATCGAATCATTCGATTGGACTTTACAACGTACTAATAAAGATATAGAACGCAATTCTTAAAATTCTTGTCCTGTTACACAATGATACAAATAAGATCGTAACAAGATCATATTATAATATAATTTCACCGATCAAAATATAGATATGAACAATTATAAATTGGAAATATGTTATTCATTGCGCAGATTTCGTATAGTTATCGTGAAACATGTAATAGGAAAATGCCAATAAACGACCTTTTATATTAATAATAATAATAAATTAAATATCTCCGTGTTTTATTCGTATATCTTTCCAAGGTTTAGTCGCCAAAGCTTTTTATGATTTCTGTTAAGAAAAAGCGATTACGTTTATCTACATATTCCTACGATGATGATTATCTTAGACAACGTTATCAGGGAAGAGATATTTAGCCTAGATTTCTAAAATATTATGAAATACGCATTATATAGCGTTTTTATTCAATGGAATATTCGCGTACTTTACTTGCTCTTCCGGCCACGTCCGACTAGAATAAGGTTAATCTACTGATTCAGCAGGTGACACCGTGGAATATATTCAGATATTCGATGCGGATTAAATTGGATTTACCTGTGACGATAATTTTTACCATATCAGAGATGACTTATAGCACATTAAATGCAAAGATACACCGATTCCTAACCATAATGGCACCCAAATTAGCTTAGAAAATTTTGGTTGTCTATAGAAGGCAACAGTTTGTTCAAGTTAGTTAAACGATGATTATCTTAGTCAATTTACAAAAAATTGAAATTCTGATTTATCCGTATTTCGAATTTAGAAGTCCAGTTTACACAAACAAATTTTGGTTAAAATTGTCAAATATTTACAAAATTTAATGAACGAGGATGTATTGAAACAGATGGATTCTTTAAAATCTATTTATATGCTTATATTTGTTGATGAGAATATAAAATTTATCGATAGGCATCTATGCATATTTTGAGAGTTTTCGCCTGCGAAATGTGAACGATGGTCGGCAAAGAAAAAGTAGGTGATCCGTATTATTAGCTGCACTATGAATCTACAAATTTTCATCAAAATCGGCATATCACATTTATCGTAGGTAATGTGTCCTGTAGGTATTCAAATAAGGTGCTTTCTTAAGATACTGTATTGTACGAGGTGACGATCTTTGCCTCGGCCCATCTAATATTGTTGCTAGAGAAAATAATCGTTCGACTGGTGCGGTAGTTGAAAGAGGCTTGTATTGTTCAGAAAACTGTCTCTTATCGAATAATCATTTAACATGAACAAATCGGAGCTTTTATCTTGCCAATTAAAATTTCGATTTAGTTATTTATTCTTATCTTCGGATAACACTCGTGGAATTATTATTGTTTCATCTTCGCCTCCTTCACACTCGGAATCGTTATTTACTTGAGATTTTTCAATAGCGTTAATTACATCTTCGTAATAATGCTTTGCTGATATGACCACATTAATAAAAATTGAGCGTTAAATGTTCAATGTTTTATTTGCCACTTCTAAGAGTCGACGATTTTTAAATCTACGATGTGAAAAAGCAGCAATGACAGCTTCGTAGGAATTGGTATCCAAAGACAGAAATCTTTTGAATCTTTCGTTAGGACTTGTTCTAACCGTTCCTAAGATAGTCTCCCAAATTGGATAGCTTCGAAGTTTTGATTTATTAATTTGCTCCCGAACATATAGGAATCATGATATTAGACGTCCATAGTACATATTGTTTTCAGCCTGCACTTTATATATAACAGTTGCAAGAGAACGCAGATATATCAATGATTCATCCAAGTAAGACAAATTGAAATCTTTCTGTGAAGTTACATAACGTTTCTAGTGTTTCATGTAACGATAAAATCTTCTCTACGTTAGCTAACATTTGAGAAAATGAATCATTCTAGTTTTTTTCTTCAATAATCTCACAGTTCTCAGGACAGGACGACAAATTCCAAAGTGGAGCACATATTTATGATACGCCGTCATGTAAATTTTTGAAACGCAACACGAATAGACGCGATCATAAGTATGTGAATGAGCTCTACGATGAAGATGTGAAGTAAGAAAACCGTCATTGGCACGAAAGTCTATAATTCCCCCAAAATGCACCACATCTGTTTCGTATTGTACACAAAAATTTGGAAAGGCTTTGACAAAATTCAGCCTGTTCTAAATCACTATTGCACCAGTTTTAAGAAAACTTAACTTATACAAAGCGTAAACGTTATGCAATTTCAGAGCAACTTGTTCGAAATGAGCGAATGCGTGCGTTTGAGGCGACGCTATGACGAAGCCAATGATCTTCTTTCCACTTTATTCTCAGGCGAAAAATATCACCAATTTTTCCAGGACCAAATAACAACAGTAGCGGAAACATATTTTACGTTTTGCAATGCTTTTGTATCGTTAGTGACTAGTACTTTATATGCACCATATAATGCCCATATTTTTAAATGTGGTTTTGAATTTTTTATTTTCCATAGCCGCCGAAGGTACAATTTTGTCGACGATGTACATTTCAATATTCGTCTTTAAACTATGTACTATCTCTAGCTACTGGTAAAGGAAATTAAATTTTTATTACTCCGTAGGTATAGATCCAATGATAGGTGCACATCCAATTTGATAAATTATTTAACATATAGAATAGAATGCAATATCGAACAACTTTTATTTCCATCGAATGTTTTACAATGCGATCTTTTATATTTTACATGGCATCTTTGACTTACATTTACTTTACATGTAACTACCACATTTATGGTAATGTTTTTGCTAATCAGTCGCAATTTTACAGAATAAAATCGTGACAATATACATGGCAATGAATTGAATATAATTAAATTGTTAACGTTTCATGCTATGTATACGTATAAGAATGAATGCTAATTAAAGATGTCATTTATCATTAATTTTATTACTTACGGCTAACTTGCAATGTATAGTCAAATTCAATACAATCATCTTAAAAGATTACATAAATTAGACAATATATAAAAGCAGCATTGCGTTTTAACCTTGTAATATCGTAATATTCTGGAATTCAAAGATACTCGATGAAGGTGTTACAACAAACCATTTATCTTTATTATTCTACGAATTCGTTTCTTTTTGATTCTACGATTCATTTCCTAGCTTTTAAAGAAAATTATTACAATCAGTTAGAGACGGACAGTTCGACGATAAATTTATGTTTTGAGCCACGTTCTCCCGATATCGTAGTACAGAACGCTGGCACATTACTCGACATAACGTTCCTACCGCTACATCCACAATATTTTTGACAATCCTTAATCAAATCTTTACATAACAGTGAGCATATTTACTGTCAACGCATTTTTCTTCTGCATAGTCAAAGTATTCTCCACTTTTACACATCTGAAGAAATTTCCCATTGCCTGAACAATCATAATATTTTTCACAGTAACAGTCATGAGGAACATAATTGTTACCGAAACTACAGTCGGTAGGATCACAATGCGCCGGCAAGTCCCGTATGTCTTCTGGCCAGTTGCAAATTTGTCTGTACCGATCGTAATACGTATGCCTGGGACAATTTCGAACTGTGGTAGTTCCACTATCGCATGTACAATACTTGTTGCACTCCCTGTGGGGCAACTGGTCACTACTTGACGAACAACTACCTTGGCATCCGTTGTTTCCAAAGGGATGACATTCAGCAATGTTTTCTGACATACATTTCCTCTCTGCCCTATCAAACTTTTCGCCTGAGGGACATCTCATCCGTTGGTAACTTCCGTTGCGACATACATAATATTCATAGCAGTTACACTCGTAAGGCATTTGGTTTCCTTCAATGCAATCGAACGAGAGCCACCCTGTAGTGGTAGTTGTAGTTGGGCGCCTTGTCGTAGTCGTAGTCGTGGTAGTTGGTTGATCACCGTTGCAGCCGCCAACGTTCTCGGGTATATCGCACTGTAGCTTGTCTACGCATTCTAGAGACTCAGAACAAAACAGCTGTTCTTCGTCGCACGCTTTTAAGACTTTTTCCCCGTTCTCGCATTTGTAATATAGGCTACAGTTGGTGGGATGAGGTTGTATGAATCCGTCCTTTGAACAATCCGAAGCTCTTGACGCGCAATTGGCCTCCCATGGGAAAGTACAATTTTGAAGTTCAGGGTCGAAATGTAGCTTCTGTCCCGAAGCAAATTCTGGGCAATTCGAGAGTAGCTTCTGTCCATTGGAACACTCGTAAAACTTGGTACAATCGTGTTCGTGAGCGAGCTGTACGGTTTTGCCTGCAGATTCTGGACATTTTGTGGGAATTTCGTGTATTTCGGCAAAAGCGTTCTCCGTCACTGCCAAAACGGCAATGACCAGTAATAATAAATCTGAAATAGAAGAAAATATTGAATCTGCCATTCTGTATGTCAATACTATTCTGCGTGTCATGAAGAAAAAGCTAATTTCTGTTTAAGTGGAAACTAATGTGCCCTACATCTTAAAGAAATCTTGCAAAAACTTGTTTTGATTATCATTATCAGTGACGGACTAAAACGAGTTCCATCATTGATCATAATTATTGTTAATGAAACGAATTTGTTCATCGTTAATGGTTATAGGTAACTAAAAACCGTATTGATCATCAGTGTAGCAACCTGATGAATGCATATAATACGCAGTGTTGAATATATGCGCGCTAAGTGTAGCAGTTAACAGCGTAACAATTTTCAATAGTGGTTCCAATAAGCAAAAAATGTTCATCTACGATGATTATTCGTAATTGAAAATAACTTCCTTCGTCGTTAATGTTCATCAGTAGCCGAATAAATTTATTTCGTTCTCTATATTCTCCCAAAGAATATATTGTTCTTATAATATATGCGATATAAGGATATGCAATACTAAAATAAAGTCCCAACAACAACGTGGTTACGAACTATATCACAAGTAAAATTACTCACCTCTCATTCCAACAGATTTATTTCTAACAATGGAAAGATAACACACTCTCCTGTAGTTGGTTTTTTGGAAGGAACTGACATTACCAAGTTGTAAGATTTGACTTTTATAGGTAACTTATCGGACTATCAGCATATCTTCGTGCCTTGTATCGGACGATGCAATCATTTAAATACTCAAGGTTACAGTATTTTTGAACGATAAATATCATTATAATCTTACTCGCAATTTTAGAGTTGTCACTCGTATAAATCGACTTATCGTTCCGCGTTTCACGTATCAAAGGTGCGATGCTGGGACAATAGTGCTTAATAACGATACAGAAGATATGTTATGTACTTAAATATATGTCGGAGATGAAAGAACACCGGAGCCTCTGGAATTTTGGATAATCCCGCAACATTGTAACCTAGAGTCTACTATAGCTGTAACTGAACAATTGTAGTTATTCAATCCGATTGTAATTGTTCGAGAGTTGTGATAATGAGCTTGGGCTCGAGGCGACAGTCAGTCGCCGAACGCGGTCACGGGATGAACGCTTTGTCTAACAAAGGCATGGAAGAATTCTATAGCTCTCCTTTTTTTTATTTATTTGTTGAAATTACAATCAATTCTCGCGTTGAGAATTTTCAGTAATTTTTCTGGCGTGGCGCAGTGACATGGCTGTTTATTTACAATAAGTTAATACTTATTATAGATAGATATAATTTATAATCTATAAGTACTATAAGTAAGTGCATATGCTTAATTTGGATAATTAAATGAATCTAACGTTTAGGTCTAGCGGGTAGTGCCTCTTCAGCCTGCGAATCTGGTCCGTCGTATCGAGTAGTCCAGTGATTAGGGGGTTTCGGTGTTTGTTGATTCTTTTGCTGTATCTGTCGCTATATTTTGCTATTTCCTCTTTGACGGTGGGTATCTTGAGGTCGCGGTGTATTGTTTCATTGGTTACATACCAAGGTGCGTCAATTAGGGATCTTAGCGTTTTCGATTGAAAGCGTTGGAGTATTTCGATGTTGGAGTTACTTGCTGTTCCCCATAGTTGGATTCCGTAGGTCCAGACAGGTTTTATTACGGTCTTGTAGAGGGTAATTTTATTCTGTATGTTTAGTTTGGAGCGTCGGCCCGTGAGCCAATAGAATTTTTTTAGTTTGTCCTTTAGTTGCTTCCTTTTATCTGAGATGTGTGTCTTCCACGTTAGTCTCCTGTCCAGAGTCATGCCCAGGTATCGGACTGTGTCCCTGCTAGGAACTGTTGCATTGTTGATGGTGACCTGGGGGCAGGTTTGTTTTCGGAGCGTGAAGGTTACATGTGAGGATTTCTTTTCGTTGATTTTGAAGCCCCATTTGTGAAACCACTTTTCCATGAAGTCGAGACTTCGCTGGAGAGTGGATGAGGCTATTACCGGGTCTGCGTGGGAAGCTAATAGCGCTGTGTCGTTTGCAAATGTCGCTATTGTTATATCTTTTGATATAGGTAGGTCGGCAGTGTAGATGGAGTACAGTAGGGGTCCGAGGACACTACCTTGGGGTATGCCGGCTTCTATTGGGAATGTTGCGGAAGTGGCGTCTAGGTATTTAACCATGAATTGTCTATTGGTTAGGTAAGATTTTAGGATGGAGTAGTAGGGGTGGGGTAGGATCTTTTTAAGTTTGTATAGTAGCCCTTCATGCCATACTTTATCGAATGCCTGTTGGATGTCTAGGAAAACCGCTGAGCAATATTTTTTCTTTTCGAGTGTTTGGCTGATCGTATGAGTTAAGCGGTGGATTTGCTCTACTGTAGAATGATGTTTTCGGAAGCCGAATTGGTGATCTGGGAGTGTTTTCAAGTTCTCTAGGATTGGAAGGAGTCGGTTCGTGAGCATCTTCTCGAATAGTTTGGACAGGGTAGGTAAAAGACTGATTGGGCTTAGTAACAGTGACGCGAGAAAAGATAAGCAGCGTCAAAACAGAAGTACGGTTTCATATTTCAAGGAGTGGCAATCGAGAGGCCAGAGTATGTGAGCCGAAAGGTGTGTGTGTGTGTGCGCAGGACCGAGCAGGAATGCATTGGCGAGGGGCAGAGTTGATCGAGACGTCGAAGCATAGAGTCCTTAGAATTGAGTTGCAAGTGTTGTCGAGTGTTAGAGTTGCTAGTGAGAAAGAGAGAGAGAGTTACCAAATAGTTGTCAAGTTATTTGTTGTAAATACGAGCGTTGCATTTAGTTTTCCTGTTAATCAAAAATCGTTTCTCTGTCTAACTAATATCTGTATTTTCAATCCATTATTAATAAATTATAATTAATCGGACAAAATTACGCCTTTAATATATTCCGATATTACAATATAGATATCAACAATTATAAATTGGAAATATGTTATTCATTGCGCAGATTTCGTATAGTTATCGTGAAACATGTAATAGGAAAATGCCAATAAACGACCTTTTATATTAATGATAATAATAAATTAAATATCTCCGTGTTTTATTCGTATATCTTTTCAAGGTTTAGTCGCCAAAGCCTTTTATGATTTCTGTTAAGTAAAAGCGATTACGTTTATCTACATATTCCTACGATGATGATTATCTTAAACAACGTTATCAGGGAAGAGAAATTTAGCCTAGATTTCTAAAATATTATGAAATACGCATTATATAGCGTTTTTATTCAATGGAATATTCGCGTACTTTACTTGCTCTTCCGGCCACGTCCGACTAGAATAAGGTTAATCTACTGATTCAGCAGGTGACACCGTGGAATATATTCAGATATTCGATGCGGATTAAACTGGATTTACCTGTGACGATAATTTTTATCATATCAGAGATGACTTATAGCACATTAAATGCAAAGATACGCCGATTCCTAACCATAATGGCACCCGAATTAGCTTAGAAAATTTTGGTTGTCTATAGAAGGCAAAAGTTTGTTCAAGTTAGTTAAACGATGATTATCTTAGTCAATTTACAAAAAATTAAAATTCTGATTTATCCGTATTTCGAATTTAGAAGTCCAGTTTACACAAACAAATTTTGGTTAAAATTGTCAAATATTTACAAAATTTAATGAACGAGGATGTATTGAAACAGATGGATTCTTTAAAATCTATTTATATGCTTATATTTGTTGATGAGAATATAAAATTTATCGATAGGCATCTATGCATATTTTGAGAGTTTTCGCCTGCGAAATGTGAACGATGGTCGGCAAAGAAAAAGTAGGTGATCCGTATTATTAGCTGCACTATGAATCTACAAATTTTCATCAAAATCGGCATATCACATTTATCGTAGGTAATGTGTCCTGTAGGTATTCAAATAAGGTGCTTTCTTAAGATACTGTATTGTACGAGGTGACGATCTTTGCCTCGGCCCATCTAATATTGTTGCTAGAGAAAATAATCGTTCGACTGGTGCGGTAGTTGAAAGAGGCTTGTATTGTTCAGAAAACTGTCTCTTATCGAATAATCATTTAACATGAACAAATCGGAGCTTTTATCTTGCCAATTAAAATTTCGATTTAGTTATTTATTCTTATCTTCGGATAACACTCGTGGAATTATTATTGTTTCATCTTCGCCTCCTTCACACTCGGAATCGTTATTTACTTGAGATTTTTCAATAGCGTTAATTACATCTTCGTAATAATGCTTTGCTGATATGACCACATTAATAAAAATTGAGCGTTAAATGTTCAATGTTTTATTTGCCACTTCTAAGAGTCGACGATTTTTAAATCTACGATGTGAAAAAGCAGCAATGACAGCTTCGTAGGAATTGGTATCCAAAGACAGAAATCTTTTGAATCTTTCGTTAGGACTTGTTCTAACCGTTCCTAAGATAGTCTCCCAAATTGGATAGCTTCGAAGTTTTGATTTATTAATTTGCTCCCGAACATATAGGAATCATGATATTAGACGTCACATATTGTTTTCAGCCTGCACTTTATATATAACAGTTGCAAGAGAACGCAGATATATCAATGATTCATCCAAGTAAGACAAATTGAAATCTTTCTGTGAAGTTACATAACGTTTCTAGTGTTTCATGTAACGATAAAATCTTCTCTACGTTAGCTAACATTTGAGAAAATGAATCACTCTAGTTTTTTTCTTCAATAATCTCACAGTTCTCAGGACAGGACGACAAATTCCAAAGTGGAGCACATATTTATGATACGCCGTCATGTAAATTTTTGAAACGCAACATGAATAGACGCGATCATAAGTATGTGAATGAGCTCTACGATGAAGATGTGAAGTAAGAAAACCGTCATTGGCACGAAAGTCTATAATTCCCCCAAAATGCACCACATCTGTTTCGTATTGTACACAAAAATTTGGAAAGGCTTTGACAAAATTCAGCCTGTTCTAAATCACTATTGCACCAGTTTTAAGAAAACTTAACTTATACAAAGCGTAAACGTTATGCAATTTCAGAGCAACTTGTTCGAAATGAGCGAATGCGTGCGTTTTTGGCGACGCTATGACAAAGCCAATGATCTTCTTTCAACTTTATTCTCAGGCGAAAAATATCGCCAATTTTTCCAGGACCAAATAACAACAGTAGCGGAAACATATTTTACGTTTTGCAATGCTTTTGTATCGTTAGTGACTAGTACTTTATATGCACCATATAATGCCCATATTTTTAAATGTGGTTTTGAATTTTTTATTTTCCATAGCCGCCGAAGGTACAATTTTGTCGACGATGTGCATTTCAATATTCGTCTTTAAACTATGTACTATCTCTAGATACTGGTAAAGGAAATTAAATTTTTATCACTCCGTAGGTATAGATCCAATGATAGATGCACATCCAATTTGATAATTCATTTAACATATAGAATAGAATGCAATATCGAACAACTTTTATTTCCATCGAATGTTTTACAATGCGATCTTTTATATTTTACATGGCATCTTTGACTTACATTTACTTCACATGTAACTACCACATTTATGGTAATGTTTTTGCTAATCAGTCGCAATTTTACAAAATAAAATCGTGACAATATATATGGCAATGAATCGAATATAATTAAATTGTTAACGTTTCATGCTATGTATACGTATAAGAATGAATGCTAATTAAAGATGCTAAATAAAGATCATTTATCATTAATTTTATTACTTACGGCTAACTTGTAATGTATAGTCAAATTCAATACAATCATCTTAAAAGATTACATAAATTAGACAATATATAAAAGCAGCATTGCGTTTTAACCTTGTAATATCGTAATATTCTGGAATTCAAAGATACTCGATGAAGGTGTTACAACAAACCATTTATCTTTATTATTCTACGAATTCGTTTCTTTTTGATTCTACGATTCATTTCCTAGCTTTTAAAGAAAATTATTACAATCAGTTAGAGACGGACAGTTCGACGATAAATTTATGTTTTGAGCCACGTTCTCCCGATATCGTAGTACAGAACGCTGGCACATTGCTCGATATACACTTTCCTACCGCTACATCTACAATATTTTTGACAATCCTTAATCAAATCTTTACATAACAGTGAGCATATTTACTGTCAACGCATTTTTCTTCTGTATAGTCAAAGTATTCTCCAGTTTTACAATTCTGAAGAAATTTACCATTGCCTGAGCATTTATAATATCTGTCACAATAACATTCATGGGGAACATAATTCTCACCGAAACTACAGTCGGTAGGATCACACTGTGCCGGCAAGTCACCGTTCTGTATGGCTTCTGGCCAGTTGCAAATTTGTCTGTACCGATCGTAATACGTATGCCTGGGACAATTTCGAACTGTGGTAGTTCCACTATCGCATGTACAATACTTGTTGCACTCCTTGTGGGGCAAAAGTCTATTGCTTGACGAACATGTACCGTCACAATCGTTGCTTTCTGATTTGCAACAATGAGCACTTCCTTCTGGCATACATTGCCGCTTTATACAATCAAAACTTTGGCCTGTGGGACATCTCATCCATTGGTATTGTCCGTTCCGACATAAGTAATATGCATTGCAGTTACAGTCGTGATGCGTTATTTCTCCTTCCGGGCAACCGGTCGGGCGCCATGTCGTAGACGTGGTTGCAGGCGGGCGCCATGTCGTAGACGTGGTTGCAGGCGGGCGCCATGTCGTAGTCGTAGGGGTAGGTATATAATCGTGGCAGTTGGGAACGTTCCTAGGTAGATCGCACGAGCCGATTAGTGGATTGAAGACGTACCCTTGGAAACACGACATACGACATTTGCGACCGTTGTAGCAATCGTAAAATAATGTACAATCACTTTCATGAGGATAGCGATTATGGCCTTCAGATGGACAATCAGATGAAAAATGACAATTTTCACTTAGGAACGTGTCGTTAGTATATATTTCGTTCCTACATATGGCGGCATGCGGCAAATCGCAAACTTCTCTAATATAATCATATATCGTGCCTTCAGGACATTTACCCAGATACTTATTTCCGTCTTCGCAAGAGTAATACTTGGTGCAAGAACATTCGTGTGCTAAGTATGTATATCCCTGTGGTGGACAGTCCATGTCATCTTTTTTCTCCGCTACATGAGGTAGAAAGTATATAGCCGGATCGGTTTGTTTAAAGTTCGATGAACACTCGTGTCTCGGAGGCCAAGTACATATACCCTTGGTTTCGTCGAAAGACAATCCATCTTCGCAAACTTTCTCTACTTTCACACCATCCACGCATTCGTAATACAAACCACAATCCGTATCATGAGAAATTCTCTTAATACCGGTTGCAGGACAGTGGACATTAGACACACATTGTCTACGTTCAGCGTCGAATACATGACCCGATGGGCACCGCCTTACAGCGTATTGTCCATCGACACATTCATAATACAGCGATTGACGATGGCAATCGCAATCATGCGGGAGAAGTACAGCTTCCAACAATTTACCTGTTGGACATGAATCGTGAACTTTACACTTGGCGGCATCCTTGTCTACGCATTCTAGAGACTCGGAACAAAACAGCTGTTTCTCGTCACACGTTTTTAAGACTTTTTCCCCGTTCTCGCATTTGTAATATAAACTACAGTTGGTGGGATGAGGTTGTATGAATTCGTCCATTGAACAATCCGGAGCTCTTGACGCGCAATTTGCCTCCCATGGGAAAGTACAATTTTGAAGTTCAGGGTCGAAATGTAGCTTCTGTCCCGGGGCAAATTCTGGGCAATTCGAAAGTTGCTTCTGCCCATTGGAACACTCGTAAAACTTGGTACAATCGTGTTTGTGAGCGAGCTGTACGGTTTTGCCTGAAGATTCTGGACATTTTGTGGGAATTTCGTGTATTTCGGCAAAAGCGTTCCCCGTCACTGCCAAAACGGCAATGACCAGTAATAATAAATCTGAAATAGAAGAAAATATCGAATCTGCCATTCTGTATATCAATACTATACTGCGTGTCATGGAGAAAAAACTAATTTTTCTTTAAATGGCAAACTAATGATCCCTGCATCTTAAAGAAATTTGTCAAAAAATTTAATGACAAATTTGGTGATTTTAATGGATAAGTTACTGATTACAAATGACTATTATAAGTGATTAATATTTTTTGATTATCATCATCAGGGACAGACTAAATCGAGATCCATCGTTGATGTTGATTATTGGTTGATCAAAGGAATTGTAGAGAATGGTTACCAGTAAGCAAAAATGTTCATATACGATAATTATTCGGAATTGAAAACAATTTCCTTCGTCAGTAACCAAGGAATGTATTTCGTTTTATATATTGGTCCATAGAAAATATAGAGTGTTCGGCTACAGGTAATTTGACAGAAAATTTGAAAGGTGTTTGTTGAAACTGAAAAAATGTAGGATAAAAAAATTGCGTTTCGTCTTTGTTTTTTAGTCATCGACAATTGAAATATCCTGCCAGAATATCCTGCACACGAGCAAACCTCTTTACACGAGCGGAAGGAGGTCAGTCTGTAGAGATGGGCGCACAGTGATCCTCAAACGGAACGACACATGGGCGACAGCTTACCTTGTACAAATCGTAGAGAAGAACGGCAACAAACGGTAGATTGAACATTAAACCTGTTTACTTATGAAAATCCATAGGAACATATGAAAAACCGCTGTATGGAGTTTCCTAGTAGAGAGAATTAATGTTTTCTCTAATTCTTTGCCTCATACAATACAGCCACGTAACACGCTAACTTTATATTTTCAATTTGCTGAAAGTTTCTCGTCGACTGTCCGAATAATTATGTTGTGCCAAAATCATTTTAGTCTCTTGCCTTAAAATGGCTAAAACATGACAATGTAGTGATAGAGAGTTAATTGAGAAAGAAAAATTTATGATACTCTTTAACTAATGCTTTCATCTTCTTTGTATAATTCCGAATTATCCAGGAACAGTCATAATATTGGAGAAGTTCCTTTTGATAGCGAGGTTATGCAATTAAGGAAGGGAACAGGCTGTGCGCCAGATGATTTTAAAAAAGGCGCAAACCTTTTTTGTACAATCATCAAACTTTACATTGCTCGAGATTTATTCATATTTCATGTTTATCTGATGGGCTTCGGAAATATCACTATCTTTTTTTAACATTCCTTCAAGCCTTAAATAATAGCCAATAAAACGATAAAAATATTGGAATATTGTCTTCATTTTTCATTATTTTAGCGTGTTACGTGGGTGTATTGTGTATGCAGCGCGCGTAGCGCGCGTGTTATGCGCATAGTGAATGTTGTATGCAGTATAGCAATACTATACGTCGTTTATTGTTTATATTACCATATTTATTACATAATATCGTATAGATTTGGAGAACTTTCGGACATGCACTTTTATTACAATACGGGGCAATAGCATAAAAGCGCAACGATTATACGGCGAAAATTATACCAGTGCTATACCCAGCACAGCATGGTATACCACCACAATCTACCAACTCCGTACAAGAGCGCCTGACTAGCTATTTTGGAAGCAGATGGATTAGCCAACGATGACCGCTGCTTTGGTTTGCTCACTCCTCAAATCCAAATCTTCTCGACTTTTACTTCTGCAGTTCGCTGTTGAGTGCCGAAGCGTACAGACGTGTCTCTAGTGCCCAGTGTAGTCCGAAAACAACACGTGTCGCCCAACCGTCGAAAGTGAACACAGCCAAGTGTTTCCTACCCTTTAGGGAGAAGAAAATCCCACGCACCTAACCCCAACCCGAATACTAGCCTCATAGCCTCACGACTAGTTATTCATTTTGAATTGACTAGCTCGATGATGGCCCAGCAATCGCGACCAGGCTCTCTGGAGTAGACTCGCAACTACCCCGCGCTACCTCCTCCGTGGCAGAAGTGTAGCAGAACTCTCCGCACCAACGACGCTAATATTACAAAGAAACGGAAAATAGAAACATCAAAACCAAACACGATCGACACCCGGAACGAACAATCAACGATACAAATAAACACCCACAACAGGTTCGCCGTATTGCAATCCACTAACGACGCCATGGAAATCGCGGACCCGCCGCCAAACCAACAAGCACAAAGAATCCCCCCTCCCCCACCAATATTTGTGGATGACGTCATCGACATACATACAATGATTAAGTCCTTAGAGAGAGATATCTCCAAGGACGACTACAACCTGAAGATCAACAACAACAAAATAAAAATTCTGCCGACAACCCCTGACGCATACAGAAAAATCACCAAACTACTCAAGACCTTGAACGCCAACTTTCATACTTACCAGCTCAAACAAGAAAGACCTTTTCGAGTGGTTCTACGCAACATCCACCACTCAGCAGACATAGATGAACTCAAATTCGAACTCTTAAAACTCGGCCACGAAGTCATCAACGTTAGTAATATAAGGCATAGAGTCTCGAAAGACCCGTTATCCTTATTTTTTATAGACATAAAGCAAAAGCCTAACAATAAGGAAATTTACAACATCAGTCGCCTAATGAACGCAATAGTAAAATTCGAACCACCGCTTGTTAAAAAAGAAATAGTGCAATGCAAAAGGTGCCAAAGATACGATCACACGCAGAAATACTGCAACCATACTTTCCGCTGCGTTAAATGTGCAGGCACTCACTCCACTGACCAGTGCGCTAAATCACCGGAAACCCCAGCGAAATGCATCCACTGTCAAGGTGACCATCCTGCCAACTACAAAGGCTGCTCAGCCTATAAAACTCTATACACAAACAGGTACCCTAAACTCAGAGCAAAAGGGGTAACCAACCAAACACCCAGCCCGCCGAAATTCACGACTACCCCAATCCCCTCAACCAACCAAACACCCAGTCCTACCAAATTCATCATCACCTCAACCTCCTATGCCCAAGCAGTACAAGGCATCCAAAATAACCCGAATAGTCAAAGGAATCTTCCCCAAAATAGTGTCCCCAACCCACCTAACACAGACAACTTCTCTAGGCTTGAAAAGCTAATAGAGAAACAATCAGAGCAAATAAATAATTTGCTATCGCTACTAACACTCATCATGGATAAATTAATACGCCCCGACGCAAAATAAAACCAAGGCGCATAGCTCTTTGGAACGCCAACGGTCTAGCGCAACACAAACTTGAACTAGAACTCTTCCTAAAACACCAGCAAATCGACGTAATGCTCGTATCGGAAACCCACTTCACCGACAAAAACTATCTGAAAATAAATGGTTAGAAATTCTACCATACCCAACACCCCAGCGGAAAGGCCCACGGTGGCACCGGAATAATAATCAAAGCAAGTATTAAGCACTACGAACTTCCATCATTCCAGAAAGACTACCTCCAAGCAACAAACGTAGCAATAGAAGACTGTCATGGCACAATCACCACCTCAGCAGTATACTGCCCTCCCAGACACTCCATCGCCAAAGAAGACTTTGATAACTTCCTGGACACACTGGACAATAGATTCATAGCTGGAGGAGACTATAACGCCAAGCACATCCAATGGGGCAGCAGACTGGTTACAGCAAGAGGCAAAAACCTCTTAAACAGCATAATAAACAACAACCTCAACTACCTCACCACATACGAACCCACATACTGGCCCATTGACACCAACAAAATACCCGACCTTCTCGACTTCTTCGTAACTAAAAATATCTCATCAAGACACGTCCAGATCAACTCCTCGGCTGATCTCTCCTCTGATCATTCCCCCGTGATAGCAACAGTCAGTTCAACAATCATCGAGAATACACCTAATGGCTCCATTCACAACCAACACACCAACTGGCAGCTCTTTAGAGAAGTCTTTACACACTCAACTTCAGCCTTAACTCCACTAAAAACAAAGGAAGAAATCGAAGCAGCCACGGAATACTTAAACACGAGCATAATAAACGCAATCCGCCTCTCCACACCGATAAAGACGTCTATCAGAAAACAAGAATATCCCCAATACATACTAAAAAAAAATAGCAGAAAAACGTAGACTAAGAAGAGTATGGCAGACCCATAGAACACCGGATGACAAACGCAAACTAAACAACGCAACTAGAAAGCTATCCAAAACCTTAAAAAATTATAAAAACGACTGTTTCCAAAAATACCTCGCCAGCTTATCCCCCACAGCCGACCAACTACTCTCTATGGAAGGCCTCCAGGAAACTCACACGCCCCCCACAAATAATCCCACCTATCCGCCGTCCGCAAGGTGGATGGGCGCGAAGCCCAATAGAAAAAGCCGACCTGTTTGCTAAATACTTGTCTAAAGTATTCAAACCCCATTCCCCCAAAGCTGCCGCGGACGTTACTAAATACTTGCACACCCCCTTCCAAATGTCCCCTCCTATCGAACCCTTCACTTCTGCAGAGACTATAGAAACAATCAGTCGCCTAAACACCAAGAAAGCAGCAGGACACGACCTAATAGGCAATAAAGCAATCAAGGAACTTCCCATAAAAGGGATAGCACTCATCACATCGATTTTTAATGCTATCCTTCGCCTTGAACACTATCCTAAGGCCTGGAAAATCTCATTGATTACCCTCATCCCTAAACCCGGTAAACCGATATACGAAACCAGCTCCTATCGCCCAATCAGTCTTTTACCTACCCCGTCCAAACTATTCGAGAAGATGCTCACGAACCGACTCCTTCCACTCCTAGAGAACTTGAAAACACTCCCAGATCACCAATTCGGCCTCCGAAAACAACATTCAACAGTAGAGCAAATCCACCGCATAACTCATACGATCAGCCAAACACTCGAAAAGAAAAAATATTGCTCAGCGGTTTTCCTAGACATCCAACAGGCATTCGACAAAGTATGGCATGAAGGGCTACTATACAAGCTTAAAAAGATCCTACCTCATCCCTACTACTCCATCCTAAAATCCTACCTAACCAATAGACAATTCATGGTTAATTGCCTAGACGCCACTTCCGCAACATTCCCAATAGAATCCGGCATACCCCAAGGTAGTGTCCTCGGACCCCTACTGTACTCCATCTACACTGCCGACTTACCTATACCAAACGAAATAACAATAGCGATATCTGCAGACGACACAGCGCTATTAGCTATCCACGCAGACCCGGTAATAGCCTCATCCACTCTCCAGCGAAGTCTCGACTTCATGGAAAAGTGGTTTCACAAATGGGGCTTCAAAATCAACGAAAAGAAATCCTCACATGTAACCTTCACGCTCCGAAAACAAACCTGCCCCCAGGTCACCATCAACAATGCAACAGTTCCTAGCAGGGACACAGTCCGATACCTGGGCATGACCCTGGACAGGAGACTAACGTGGAAGACACACATCTCAGATAAAAGAAAGCAACTAAAGGACAAACTAAAAAAATTCTATTGGCTCACGGGCCGACGCTCCAAACTAAACATACAGAATAAAATTACCCTCTACAAGACCGTAATAAAACCTGTCTGGACCTACGGAATCCAACTATGGGGAACAGCAAGTAACTCCAACATTGAAATACTCCAACGCTTCCAATCGAAAACGCTAAGATCCCTAATTGACGCACCTTGGTATGTAACCAATGAAACAATACACCGTGACCATTGTCTTTTGTTTTGCCATTTGTTTTGCAAAACGTCGCGCGGCAAACGTCGTCCGGTTTGAGGATCACTATGCGGGGAGAGATATTTTGACCGATTTTTAATTGTCAACGACTAAAAAACAAAGCCGAAAACGCAACTTTTTTATTCTTGTCTTTTTCAGCTTCAACAAACACCCCTTAAATTTCCTGTGAAATTACTTGTAGTCTAACAACACCTTGTACAATATGTACGATATGAGAATATCCCAAAATAAGATAAAGTCTCAAAAGGAACATATGTGGTTACGAATTATATCTCTTGTAAAATTACTCACTTTTCATTCCCATAGAGAATTCGTACAATTGAAAAATAATAAAAACTCCTAAACTTGGTTTTTAATAAGAAACTGACAGTTCCTAACGTCAAGTTTTGACTTTTATAGCCAACTTATCGTACTTTTAAGATATCAATATCTCTTCTTGCTTTATTCCAGACGATAATATCACTAAACAATGAAAGTTTAGATTGTTTCCAAACGATAATTTCCATTATTATCTTACTCACAATTTTAGAGTTATCATTCAGATTTAAATCGGATTATTTTTTCGGGCTTCACATACCAAAGGTGCGATGGAGGGACAATAGTGCTTAATAACGATACAGAAAGTATGTTATATACTTAGATATATACTTAGAAGGGTTGTGTATGCAAACTGTGATCAAAGTCTTGAGAACGTCGAGGAATTCGAAGCAAGCAATTCTGTATAATAATTTCGATGAAAGAAGTAGAATACTCTTAGAAAAGTATCGTAAAAAGAAGTAACTAATAACAGACAACTACAATACATACATGGTATAACAGAATAGAATTATTCGATTGGACGTACTGACGAAGATTTAGAACGAAAGTTTTTAAAATTTTTATCCTGTTACACGATGATACAGATAAGATCGTGACATTATTAGATTGTAACATAATCTTACTGATCAAAATGTAAATACCTGCAATTATAAATCGGAAATATGTTACTTATCGCCCCAATTTCGTATATTTACCGTGAATTATATATTATCGTAATGGCAATAGACGGCTTTTTATATTACTCGGTATATTATATTTATATTGGTATTTTCCATTACAACGTGTGATTTAATTCTTTCCTTGACTTGTTATACTTAATTTCCTACAGATTTTGGCACGCTAAATTTAAACCCAGCCTAGACCTGCCCAAATTTTATTCAGAATGACGATAAGAAGCAACTATTTGAAATAATTTATTTTGGATCTTTATTTTCACTATTATTATTAGAAAATAAATGGGAAATCATGAACGGGAAAGATAAGTGTTTACTGACCCTATTAAGAAACGAACACACCAAAATCACTTACGTCCTCCAAACAACTCATTCTCAGCAAAATGGACCGAACATATTGCACCACCTGCGGAAGTCAGCCGCTAACAACACACCACATACTATATATCTAACATCTAAGAAATACAATTCAGCTTGTTAAAGAGTCCAATCTGTATAAGAAAAAATGTTACCTTAAGAAATCTTTGCAGCAATTTGCCGTAAGCAAACCTCTCTCTTCAAAATGTTCATCCGTGAGAGATCTTTGCCTGGGCCTATCTAATATTGTTGCGAGAGAAAATAACCGTTCAACTAGTGTGCTAGATGAAAAAAGCTTGTTATTCTTCAGAAAACTATTTCCTATCGAATAATCATTTAACACGGACAAATCGAAGCTTTTATCTTGTCAATTAAAATGTCAATTTAGTTATTTATTCTTATCTTCGGATAACACACGTGGAATTGTTAGCTGTATCATCTTCGCCTCTTTCAAATCCGTAACCTTCATTTACCTATGATTTCTCAATAGGGCTAATAACATCTTCGTGATAATGCTTTGCTGACATGATCGTATTAATGAAAACTAAGCGTAGAAGGTATACCTGATAAATAGGTCATCCGATATTATTTCAAAGAACAATTTCACAATTATTTCAAATAGTTATAAAATAAAGTAGCTTGTTATTTGAAATAATATTTCAAATAATGTAATTTCAGAAGTGGTCACAGGCATGAAAATAATTATGAAATAAAATAACGTCTGAGCGTGCTAGTAAGTGATTATAAAGAAGATGTTAATTAGATAAACAAATAAAATCACGATTTTACTGAGTTAACATTTGGGTTTATATTTTTTTTCTGCATTGTATTTATTCATATAGAGTACAGAAAAAAATATCGCACGAAATCGGTAAAATCCTTTACGAGATTACGACACGATACTCAATCGTGGAATCGTATATATCTGTACTAATTACCACTATTTTCATATGTTAAACCGTTGTAATATGAATTTGATCAAAATATATATGCATGAGCGATAGCAATCTAGCCACTCGATAATATACGATTACGAATCTCTGAGCAAAATCCCATTACATAGTTAAAAAAACATATTTGAATATTATAAATAACTAACAAAAGATCATTGATGCTGTATATATATGGTATCTCACCTAAAATTATCATCTTAATTTTTGTCGTTATTACTATTCGCAGCGAATTCGATGGAAATTGAATGGTTTCAGGGGGTGCACATTTTGATGTTAATAACTTTTTCTGTGGGTAACTATATGGCGGATATGTTGAGAAATACATTTTTAGAACAATAAGAGTGTTTATTTTAAGCTACAATAGTATAAAAAAATTTTCAGTTAAATAGTTTTAAAATCAGTTTTGAAGTCGGTTTACTTCAATCAATCGATAAGATTTATGATAAATTCCTGTAGATAACGAGAACCCCGAGGCGAAACTATTCGTAAAGATAAGAATTCAAAATAATTTTGACGTCGTTTTTCGTGGAAATTCTGTTTACGTTAAAGTATACATACGTCGCGATAAAACATTGTTCTTGTCATACCCCTTATTTGTACCTTTGACATACATTAATTAATTTGTAATTTTCATTAAGAAACTAAGTACCAACGAGTGTTTCGATAAAATGTAACGTACATAACTTTCGTTGGAAGAAAATATTGTTTAAAGAATAAAGGAAAAACGAGAGATTTAAAGCCAAAGATAGTACCTGCTATTGCACAAGATCTAGGAATATTTGTTCTTTATTTCAGGCACCATTAACGAAATTCGACGAAACTTCGATATTTTAAAATTAACTTCTTCAATTCAATTCAATTCAAACAATCAATCAATAAGATTACAATAAAAATTATTCCATTTCGATCGATATTTTCAAATTGGTTCCTTTCAATCAAACCAATAGCCGTTTCTATGAATTTAGATGTCGCTAACTTGAGCAGTTTATATTTGTAATACAATCTCTATATTACGTTAAGCGAAGCGAAAATATGTCTATAATTTTAATATTTTACAAATGATTTGACATAAAATGTCAACGTCGCCGTTAATATATCGGTAAAATCGAAATTATTAGATCATGTTTAAAACTTACGATTCGTGAAAAAATTTGATATCGCGACATTACTTGTACATTTACATGTCAGTGAAATACAAAAGGATTATCTTTTGTGAATAAATTTTACTTATGAGTAAAGAAAATATATTCCATCGATAAGGTAGATTTCGATATTTAATTTTAAGCTACCGACAGCTGGAAACATTTTGTTATTATGAAAATTGTGAAATTCACAGAATACAATGCGATATGACAAAACTTTTATTTCCATTTTATTTTCTACGATCAGATCTTTCATATTTCACATGATATTTTCGGTTTATATTAGTTGTGTACTGTTGTGTGCTAATGCCTTTGGAAATGGATTATTTTAGAAATCAGTGTACAAAATAAAATAGTGATAATAACAATGAATAATATCAATAATGATAAGGAGATAGATAGTAATCAGAATGATCGAATATATAAATCAAATTAATGTTTTGAACCACTGAACAACACGTAGTATTGTAAAAATTCTATTTCGGGCAATGTCCTTCACCTTGATCGGTCGCGTTCGAATATTTATGATAACAACGAGGATCCTTATTCGCACACTTTCCGAGTACATAATCAAAACAAAATCCATCGTTGCGTTAATCACGATATTTTGATCCTTTTTCACATTTATAGTAGACTGTACATTCACATTCATGAGGCATTATACTATCAGCATTACTGGTACAATCAAACGATATGCAGTCCGACAGTAAATTTACATATTCAGGTCAAGCACATTCTCTAAATATTTTATCGTAATACAAATCTTTGGAAGGTCTTTGCCCGAGAATCACGTTCGTACCCTCTCACCTATAGTATTTTGTGCAATTTTCGTGAACGAAGTTGTTGTGAGTTAAATAGATTTTGGCGCATTCCCCAACGTCGTATGGGCTATTCGCGTAGCAGTGAGCTTCTGCGCTATCAACGCATCTTTCTTGTTCATAGTCAAAGTATTTTCCGTCCTTGCAGAATACAAGATATTTCATTCCGTTTCTGCATCTGTAGTATTTGTCACAGTGGCATTTATGAGGAATATTGGTTCCCGTAGAATTAAGCCAGCAGGGGAAAGGTTCGCACGACACGTTACGCAGATTTTCTGGCCACTCGCATTTGTGTGTTTCCCGATCGTAAAATTGTTTGTTAGGACAAATTTCAATCTTGGAGTTTCCATTTTCGCATTTACAATACTTGCGGCAATCTTCGTGGGGCAACGTGGTATCTGTTGACGAACATTTGCCTTCACAGCCATCCATAATCCCTTCGGGATAACAGCGAACCCTGCCTGATGGCCTGCATTCCAAATCTATCCAATCAAATTTTTGCCCAGATGGACAGTACTGCGATTCTTTCTCACCGTGGCGACATACGTAATATTTATTGCATTCGTAGTCATGATGATAAAACTTTCCTTCTTCGCAATCGGAGACGATGCATTTTGCATCTTTTGGATAGGTACAACTCTGACTGTCACGACTGTATTGAAGATCCCGAGCGCATTCCTTTGACACTTTCTTACCATTTTCACACTCATAATATAGAGAACAATTTTTGGGATTAGGGAAACGACGAATCCAATTCTTACAACCACAATCACACTCGTCTTCTGATGGATCAGAGCCGCCTGAAGTAAAGCAATTAGGATTATTCTTTGGTATATCACACGATTCGATTAATGGATTAAAGACGTATTCTTTAAGACACGACCGAAGACATCTGTAGCCATTTTCACAATCGTAATACAACCTGCAATCTTTTTCATATTTAAGGCGTTTACTACCATATGTTGGACAATCATTCGAATAATGACAATTTGAATCTATACCTCGCAATCGAATCTTATAATGAGTCATTTTATTTTTACATACGGCAGCATACGGAGCATCACAAACTTTTCTAATATAGTCGTATACCATACCGTCCGGACAATTTTCAATAAACTGACGTCCGTTCACGCAAGCGTAATATTTGGTGCAAGAGCGTTCGTGAGGCACGAACGCATTTCCATTCGCTGGACATTTCATCATGAAAGTTTCCTTGGTTGCGTCAGGTAGAAAAGATGTAGCCAGCTCGGTTTGTTTGAACAAGTTCAAAGAACATTCGCTGCCCGGTGGCCAAGTACACATACCTTTCATTTCGTTGAAAGATAATCCATCTTCGCACGTTTTCTGTGTTTTAACACCATTCACACATTCGTAATACAAAGTGCAATCCGTCTTGTCAGGAATATATTTAGTACCGTTTTCAGGACAATAGACGTCAGACACGCATTGTCTGCGTCTATTATTGAACACTTGACCCGACGCGCAATCTCTTTCAACGTATTGCCCATCGACACATTCGTAATACAGAGATTTGTATTTGTAATTACATTCGTGTGGGAGAAGTACAGTCTCCAACAATTTGCCCGTTGGACACGAATCGTAAACTTTACACTTGGTGGCATTTTTGTCTACGCATTCTAAAGAGTCAAAATTAAATAGCTGTCCCTCGTCACACATTTTTAAGACTTTCTCCCCGTTCTCGCATTTGTAATATAATCTGCAGTTGGAGGGATGAGGTTGTATGAATTCGTCCGTTGAACAATCCGGAGCCCTTGACGCGCAATTTGCCTCCCATGGGAAAGTACAATTTTGAAGTTCAGGGTCGAAATGTAGCTTCTGTCCCGGGGCAAATTCTGGGCAATTCCAAAGTTGCTTCTGCCCATTGGAACACTCGTAAAACTTGGTACAATCGTGTTTGTGAGCGAGCTGTACGGTTTTGCCTGAAGATTCTGGACATTTTGTTGGAATTTCGCGTATTTCGGCAAAAGCGTTCCCCGTCACTGCCAAAACGGCAATGACCAGTAATAATAAATCTATAATAGAAGAAAATAACGAATCTACCATTCTGTATATCAATACTATTCTGCGTGTCATGAGGGAAAAGCTGATTTTTGTTTAAACGGGAAATATTGTTAAATAGATTGTTCAGAAAATTAAATGATTAATAGATTTTGATTTTTAAATGTTTCGATTCGCTATAAATGATCAATTTTTTTTCTTCTGTTACTATTATTAATAACGAACTAACAGAATTCCATTATAGATAATAATTATTAGTAGGAAAAAAAATTCCGTCGCCGATAATGAATGACCAAAAATAATGTCTGTTATCGGTAATATTTGTCGGTATATTTTGATTAGAACTGTTATGACGATTTTAACTTATCGAATATCTAGTGATCAGAATGTATCGCGATCGGGTAATTTTCTACTTATTTATCTAACATCTTAAAAAATAATTACAAATTATTTCCAAATTCAAATTACTTACATTTCATTGCAACAAATTTTATTGTCATTTTTCGCTACGCTTTCATCACTTTACGCTATCTTAAATGCGAAAATAACGCACTCTTTTATAATCACTTTTTCAAAAGAACTGGCATTTTCAAAATACAGTATTAGACTTTTATAGCTAACGTATCGAATTATCGACCTGATAACTTACATCAATTTCTTTTATTTGGCGTACCACGTGACGTTATCTTTTAAGAATGAAAATTAAGTTATTTACAAGCGATAACGTTTCGAAATCTACGTATTTAGGTGATCCATGAAGCAAGTGTAGCAAGATTGTGTAATAATTGTTTACAGTAGACGAAATATAGGCATCTCGAAGGATTAAGTTCTGAGTAACGTATTCAAAATACCACGAAATTCGAAGCGGTTGATTCTGCGTAACAATTCCAAAGAAGGTAGGATATACGTAAACTATCGTTAGAAGATTATCATTGATAAAATTATCTAATAATGGATAATTAAAATACTCTTATAATAGAAATGGAATCATCCCTTATATTGTAAGAGAATCGGATTATTCGATTATAGCTTAAGACTCCTTGACAAAAATTTAATGCCAGCGTTCTTAAAATATAATCTTAACACAATTCGGCTGTATCACAATTATCCCGATAAATGCATATAGATACAATCGTAAATTCAAAAAGTGTTATTCATTTTAGCGGTTTCGTTTGATCTTTTCGATGAATCGCGATAATGGTAATGGAGGTCTTTTTATATCATCGAATTTGTTCGTTTTCTTTGTACAGCTTTTCAAGAGCTGATTACCAAAACTGTTTCGTATGATCGTTGATAGGAAAGTATACTTCTAAGGAACTATGCTTACATATTTCGATGTTGATAAGTATCATCAAGAGAGATGACAGGCAAAATAAATGCAATCTTGAATTTATTTATTTATTATCTATTTAGCAAATCACGGAAACAAGACCTATGGTACGAGGAAGAAAACGAGTTACAATATCGTGTAACAGGTATACAACAAAGAAAACAAAAAGAAATACATATATAAGTATATAAGAAAAAAGACATACGAAGGAAGTTAAATTATAACACATTAGGTTTTGAACAATTGCAACACTGATCATCTTAACTAATCATGTATGCAGTAAGATCCAGAGAAGAGATCTGCTTGTTGCTATTTGCATAATTGCATATTCTGGTGACGAAATCACTAAATCCAGGATCACTCGAGAAGTGAATCTGAAAGACCCAGAGTATTGTGTAAAGAACGTGAGCAAGCATCGAAATTAATAAGTTAAAGTAACAGAGGATTGACAATGTCATTATTGACGATTTTAAATAAAAAGAAATTATGAAATTTTATCAGATATATATTACGTATCTCTGATTAAAATTTCAGAGACTTTTTCAAAAAACATAATGCATAGAAGCATATACAACTCACAGCAAGCGGAAATCTCAATCTTTTACATTTCCTTCCACTTTCGACTATGTTTGACTACGATGAAGTTAATCTACCGTTACGACAAAGGATTACCGTCAACAATATTTTCAAACATATTTAATACATATCTATGTACATTCATTTGTGTCGAATTTCTTCTGCTTTCACTTGTTATCCATTTGCTAGTAAATGATTTCATATCTATTTTGTACGTCGATAGTGTATGTAGCTTGGTGTTATGTTACCGATGGTCGATAACAACGATGTTCAGAGGATAACAATAATCTTGTAGTTGCATGGAATAAATACATGCCTCGCAAATGCAACGCGAGCGTCTCTGGCATCGTTGCATCGGTGATGCACGTCTTCGTCGCGCTCCCTCAAAAGTAACGATCCAATGAGAAGCGTGTAAACAATGGTTGGAAAGCTTAGGATTGGCTGCGTTGTCGCCAAGTCGAGTCAGAGGAACCAATCAGGTAGAACGAATCTCGATCCAAGGGAAAATGCATCGGTCGTCCTTTACCCCCACCAGTGACGGCGGCACGTCTCATATTCAGTAGACTCGGCCATTTCTATCGTGAAGCGTAGCTACTCGCTCGGCCGCGACATTTTTTCTGTAAAATCGTGCGGGTATTCCCGTAAGCTTTGCAAAATAACGCGACGCAAAAGGATGATACACTCCGGGCGCACCAGGCTCGAGGTAAGTCAATCCATCGTCTGACAGTAAACGGACTGGCTATGAAACGCGCGTCAAAGTCACTACGGGGGGGTCGTGCGTGTGTCCAATGTTGTCATTGCCGAGGCGAACAGCTGATCCGCTCCCCTGGCCTCCGTAATGCTTGGCAACGTTTTCTCGGTTGGTTCTCGGCCTCTTGCCGTGACGGTGAGCAATCAAAGTCGACGGTGAACAACATATTTCGACGATGCGTCGTTCACGAACAGTTAAAGGAGTTCTTACTTTTTGATCGCTACCATTTCGCGTATATCTCCCTTCTCGCTCTCCTTCCTTCTCTTTACCTCTCTATCACCGCGCGCTCTTGCTCTCTCTCTGTCTCTATCTCGGCCTCTTTTTCTCCTTCTCGTTTACCGTCTCTATTTCTCTGATCGACCAACCAACAACCAGCCAACTCCATCCTTTGTTCTTCTTTCTTTCTGTACCTTGGTTCGTTCCCTTTCAATTTCTACGTCTTCGTTTTCGTCTTCGTCGAGCCCGTTGTCACCCTCGTCATCGTCGTCATCGCAATCGCTCATCTAAACGATAACAGTACATATCTACATTTGTGTAATGTTTTGTTCCCACATTTCGCGCATTGTCTTTCTCGTTTGTTCCATCGTCGTCGTCGTCGTCGTCGTCGTCGTCGTCGTCGTCGTCGTCGTCGTCGTCGTCGTCGTCGTCGTCGTTATCGTCGTTATCGTCGTTATCGTCGTTGTCGAATACGCAATCCGGATATTAGTCTCTCAAACTGTGCTGTTCTGCCAGTTGTGGGTTACTTCGATCCATCTTCGATGGATGTATCCTATACAAACTCGAAGAATATCGTCGTTGACAACGACGAGGTTCGTACCTCGCTACCTCTCTTTTTTTTTTCCTCACTCACATCGTACCTCTCTTACTCATTCGACGATCGTTACACGCTATTAGAATATGAATGAGCGTTGTCCTCGCCTGATAAACAATCGAACAATTGTCACGAAAAATCGTCTCTTTATTTTCGAATCCGTTTTCTGTCTCTTCGCGTCTTTGTCTTTACCTACCTCCCCACTCTACCTTCCCAGCCGCCCTCCCCTCCCTTCTCTCTTACCACCCCTCCTATCCGTCTGTGCAGCGTCTCATTTGTGTGGGTGCCTTTTACGCTCACGGATCCTTGTTCCGCGTCGAAGTGCCACGGATGAACGGATCCGTGCATCCATCCACGTCGTCTTCGTCGTTCCCTTTGTCACCGTACGTTTGTAGCGAAGAAGAACGTGGCCTGTCCGCCACGCGGTGCTGTTCGATTGTTGCAAGAAGCACGTTGCAACCTTGCAGATTTGGAGGGAAACTGGCTGACCGTGGTCTATCTGGCTGGCTAACGTGGCTCGTGTGTAAACAGAAACGGCGCGCGTTGCTGATCAGAGTCTCCAATTCGGAGATATCTGCGACGTTGGCCTGCGTTTCCTCGTGATCTCAACCATGTTTCTCCGCCGAGTCATTGGTTCGGTGTCTCGTGTTTTCTCCGCTGTGTCCATTTCTATCCGAATATTCTCCTCGTGATCGAAACTTTGGAATTGGAGGAAATCGTCGTGTACGGATGTATCATCGCTTTAATTATCCGGAATAGGGTTGAACACCTGGCCAACTTCCATGGCCTTTAAATATCTTGCCAGGGTCAAGATTCTGAGTATGTAACTTTTTCCTATACATCTGTAATCTGTTGCTAGGTTTTAGTTTTCAAGGTATAGAAGACAACCAATGTTTCACGCTATATACAGGTACATCGTTGTTCTAAATTAGAAATCGGTACAATTCCTAAATGAAGGGAGATTCTGTCGCTGAAAATAAGACCAGGAATAATGAATTTACGAATATACTCTCGAGAAAATCAAATTCGAGAACCTGGAAAACCTGTTCAAATATTTTGTTGATTTTTGCGAACCGTGTGTTTGCAACGTGTAAATACATATCTTATAACATTGATATCCATCATCAGTTTGGTTTCACAGACCAGCATATTACGATCATGACAATCGAAATTTCAAAATGTTTTACGTCGTATGTACAATATACGCATAAAAGTTTTCTACGACGAGTGTCCAAATACTCTTGCACGAGCATCGTGTACGGACGCGTAATTAATTGATATGGCGTGTATCTCGCGATGATTTAGAATTGGATCTCCCTCGTGTGTTTGGAGGTCTTGAGCGTTAGAAACAGCAGTCACCCGTTGTATCTCCTCTAGATCCAAATGGAACGGTTCTCTCTTAGATAATAAACATGGTCGGCGCCGAAGCGCAATCATTAAATCGCGTTTTATTATGCCGCGATCCGACGCAGCGATCACGTTAATTTCGTCGATCTCTCCGCGTTGCACAAGGAATCTTTGCAAAATCGATCGAATTACCATTCGAATTTTGATGTACACTTTCTCCTGAAATCAGGAAGGAACATCACGAGAATGTTAAAAAACATCAGGTTTACGTACAACAAAGGGAACAATGCGGTCGCGTGTGTAAACACGGCGATAAATCGATACGATGTTCGTATCGGCTTACGCAACGTGTTTCTTAACGAAGAAATGATTTCGCAGGAAGGATTCGTCGGACAGATGTATTCGCGAATGACGTTACATTGGGAATGTCCATCGAATGGTCGATCGATTTCTCTACACCGCGCCGGCGATTGATACAATCTTCTTGAAATTTCGAACTCACGTGCAAAGAACCGTAGCTTGGATTGCATACAAAAACGATCGTTAAAGGCGAGCTTACGAACCAAACCTTATACTTAACGCTTTAACTCCAAAATCATTAAATCGATCTCTAAAAATAGTAAAACTGATAAACCTATGCACTGACGAAAGTTTTCGAACGTAGCTCTAGCGACCTCTCGTAAATATAATCCGCGTGTCTTACGAAAGATTTTGATAAACATTCTAATCAGGCGCAACTATCGTGATCATATCAAAAGTCATATTAGGAAGATTTAAAAGAAATTTGAAATTTATAAATTGTATACAGATGTTACAAAATTGTCACGTTTAATTATTCGTTTAATATCGATAAGCCTTCGTTTTAACACTTATTATATATATTTAAGATTGTTATTCACGATACATATTAATTTCTTATTAAATGTTTTCCAACTTGCTTTCAAATTTTACTGATGCAACCAGTCGTGTCTCGTTGCACAAAAGTTTGTCACGATAATTATTCAAATACACACTTTCGCGAGTCACTGTATGCTATATTTTGTTGTTTTCAAGTCAAACGTATCTGTATTATACCGATGTACGATTGTTTCGTCGTCTAAAATTGGTACCACAGATGCTTCCGTTCATAAATTATTTTCATACGTGAAATCTAAAACGACTCCATGACGCTTCTGCACACCTGATACAATTTCCAACCCAATGTTATAGTAAACATATTAATGAAAAAGAGCGTTTCTCTATTTTCCAACGATTTATATATTTGAGTAATGCGAGGTAACACAAAAAAAGAAGCGTGCGTACGCGCGCGTGTGTGTGTGTGATAATAATGCAAATGTAATTTTTTTGAGTCTAAGCAATTTGCTCAAACAAGAAAGCCTTGTCAAAAGTAATTATTATTAGATGGTTATTAGGTACGTAGATATTAATCGGGTGCAGAATTTGATCCATGTTAAAAATACATGATACCCCGATGCTGCATTGCGAGCTAAAGGGCTAACTGAGATGTTAGGACGAGTTCAGTGACCTACATCGCAAGGTCATCGAAGGTCACATACAGGTGACGTGGTAGGTGAGCGAACCTTAGAGATTCTTCGTCGTTGCATGCCATTTATATAAACTGATACGATAGAAATACAGGTATAAATTTCAATTTTTAATCTGTTGTAATAATTCATTCCTCGCCGACTGCAGAATTCTGTTTTATCATTACATGCACAATAGAAAATTTATGCATCATTAACGAGGCAACGTTTCATTTACGTTACTTTTTTTTCAATTTATTGTAGATCATCGAATTCTATCTTTTCACGTTGTAATTATGAAGTGAAATTCAGAGTATTTTTTATTCTGATTTCTTACATATATTCTATAATTTTATGATATTTGAATTCAAGTTTAATTATTGCACTGTT
This sequence comes from Bombus huntii, assembly GCF_024542735.1. Taxonomy (NCBI): domain Eukaryota; kingdom Metazoa; phylum Arthropoda; class Insecta; order Hymenoptera; family Apidae; genus Bombus; species Bombus huntii. The sequence goes on from NC_066250.1 coordinate 4,727,741, forward strand.
ATAAAATACGTTTCCTTGAAGTCATGGAAATTTGTCTTATCTTTTCGATTAGTATAGAGAACTTCTGTTCAGTAAGACATGACTGTGATCTTCGATCTTTGAATTCGGTTCGTCTAAGAAAATGTTATTCTATATTTTCGATTTATTTTCTCACATAGAATCAGCCCGTGCTTGATTGTTCGTTTCTTTCTCGTTCAGATAGTTTTACGAAACATCGCCAGTTTCTATACCTTTTGACGCAATCGACGAACACGAGGCGCACTGGGCCTCTTGAACGTCGACATCAAGTGCGTTTTCGCTAATCCATTGAAAATTCAACGATCAACGTACATACTAATTTATCAGATGATTTGTGCAAATCGACGAGGAGTGGAGGTAATTAATGCAATCCTATCGGAAAACTGTTGCGCTGCCTTCGATCCACAGGTCGATTTCCTTTTCGTTTCATCCCTCCACATTGCTTCTGAAACGTTAAACGAAGTTGTTAGCATGTCAAGAGCGGTGTTCTAGAATTGAATTCTTGTTTAGCCGATTTGCATTTATTTTGTATTCACGTTAGAAGATTCGAAACTGCGAAACGTTATTTATAGAAGGATCGATAAAACGGATCGCGTATTGATCTCGCGACCGTTCCGTTCTCTCGGATTGCTGGCTTAGAAGTCGGAATAAGGGTATCATTTTTAACTCACGTCGCTGTGCTATTAACTATTTATTAGCCATACCTCAAAAATCAATGAACGCGGCGGTTCAATGCACCGCTCTGATTTCTACTTAACTTGGTCGAGAGAGAACGTTAATAAGAATTAATCCTCTGTGTTACGTACAATCTTGAAAATTTACGAGAGTATCGAGTTTTAAGGAACTATAGAACGTAGAAAGAACATAGACAAAAGACAGGAGTGCGATACGACGAATCGCATATATTATCATTTAGGAAAATTTCATTATCGATCAATTTCATTTAAAGAAAATTCTCGTATATCAAAAGTATTGATTGTCATAGCATTAGATAATTTCTTACGAAACTTTGCGGGCTTATCGCGTATTTTGGAAACTCTTATAATTTTAAATCTAGCAGGTCGTTCTCTTTTTCAACTATGTCGCTGCGAACTGGTATAAAAATTAGGAAATCAACGAAACATTTCGCTAGTTGTTCCCGCGTCGTCTTCCTACACGAACATGATAAATGAAAAACGTATCTAATACACGTGACAGACATACAAAATTATAAGAGAGAAAGATTGTAACAAGAAGGGAACGCGCTTAATTTATAACGGTTGATATTAGTAGGATAAGGATTTACGTAAAAAGCGAAGGATTTCCATGATCGATGATAATGATCATTGTTCTAGAAAAAAGTAAGTCGCGTGGGCGTGGGAGGAGGGGGCCAGGTCGGGCAAGGGGTACAAGCGGTTGAGGATTCCGGTGCAAGCGGTCAATGGTGGAGGCAACAGCATCCATCGTATCACCATCATCATCATCATCACCAACATCATCACCATTACCATCATCAGGCCGGTTATTATACGTCGCAATCGCACACTCACAACAACCCTGTAACGACCATGAAGCAGTCTTACATGCAGGTTGGTCAACTTGTACTCTCACGCATGTCACTTTGTTCTCGCTTTGCGTTATCATCTGCTAAACGCTGTTGTGTCCTTTGAAAATGAAACTCGTGTTCGCGTTACCGCGGGCTCGATCTCATCTTCCGCTAAATCCCCAACGAAACGATCTCACAATTGTCTCAAGGTGAATTTATTCGGGTCTGTTTCTTTTTTTTTTTGGTTCCAGCTAACATGGGTGTTTCATGACGACGAGGCGCAGATTAATAAGAAACTGCCAAAAGAATTGCTGCTTAGGTATCGTAACACGTATAACACCTGTATCAGTTGTTCTTTTTTTTTTTTTTTTTTTTCTTTTTTCGTCGACCTACTTTGCTTAAACGACTCTCCTCTTTTCTTATTTTCTTTTATTTTCATCGCTGTTGTTGTTGTTGTTGTTATTATTATTATTATTATTATTGTTATTGTTATTATTATTATTATTTTATTATTATTATCGTTGTTATATTTCCTTCTTGATGGTGCCGTGAGTTTCTTTTCGAAAGAATAGTCAGACCGGGAAACGTGTAACATAATTACCGTACGTACTATTGGCAGAATTCTTTCGTATCTCGACGTGGTATCGCTATGCCGGTGCGCGCAAGTAAGCAAAGCCTGGAACGTGTTGGCGCTCGACGGATCCAATTGGCAAAGAATCGATCTCTTCGATTTCCAACGAGACGTGGAGGTAAATCGAACCTTCGACGCGTTGTTTACCACTCGGCCAAGTTTTTCGCCATTTCTCTCTGCCTTCTTTTCAGCGTATGGCAAAAAGATGAACGATGTTACGTCGAACTGTAAACTTACCGAACTCGATTTTACTATGAATCTTTAAATACAGTTGATCCAGCGCGTATTACCGAATCTCTTCGAGATCCGAGTTGAAAACCTTTTCATTAAGGTGGTAAGCAACGCGTTGATCGCCCAGAGAAAAATCTTTCTCGAAGATCGTTCATTCGTTGCAAAACTAACTAGAACGTTCGAAACGCAGGGACCAGTTATAGAAAATATATCGAGACGATGCGGAGGTTTCCTAAAGCAGCTGTCTCTCAGGGGATGCCAGAGCATCGGCAACAATTCGATGCGCACGTTGGCTCAGTCCTGCACCAATATCGAGGAACTGAATCTTAGCCAATGTAAAAAGATCTCGGACACTACCTGCGCCGCCCTAAGCAGCCACTGTTCGAAACTTCAACGACTAAACTTGGACTCGTGTCCCGAGATAACGGACATATCCCTGAAGGATCTCTCGAATGGTTGTCCGCTTCTCACTCACATCAATCTGTCCTGGTGTGAGTTACTTACCGACAAGGGAGTCGAAGCGTTGGCGAGAGGTTGTCCAGAACTCCGTAGCTTTCTATGCAAAGGCTGCCGACAGTTAACAGACAGGGCTGTCAAATGTCTCGCCCGCTACTGCCACAATTTGGAAGCGATCAATTTGCACGAATGCAGGGTACTTGCAAATGCAATTAACGTAACTTCTATGTTTTAGCGCTCGTATGATTTGCCAACAGGGACTCGATATTACGGTCACCTGGATATTTTCTAGATCGTTTCTAAAGCTATGATCACAATAGACGCGTGTTCAGACGAACAAGATATCCAAAGACCGAAATGTGTACACTCATCGACGGCAAAAAATATTTGCACGTGATTGTATTTATTATAATATTTACATACTGATTAATTAAATCCAAGTACATTAATTTTCCGGACCATTTACAAATATTTTCATATAATTATGTATACTAATTTGATACTATGAAAGTTAAAATGTAGAATCTATTAAGGTTGTGTGCAAATACTTTATTCTAATTACTCTACATATGTATTTGCTTGCTCTGAAGAATTTGTCGGAACAACAACTCGTCAAAACAGATACATCATCTAACCGTAGTCTACATCTATCGCGCGTATTATGAAATTCCCGGTTAATCAGAAATTACGATCGAATAACAAGGCCAAGCATACGAGTGTAAAGATTACGGATTGGGCGTCGTAATGAATATCAAACCGATGAAATCTAAAAATTGTTTCTTGTTGAAATATTTGATCGAACGTTTTCTTTCTTGCGACGCCGAATCTATTTGGAAAGCTATCTTCTATTTGGCGTGTGATTCATGATAACGAATTCGTTGCAGAATATAACGGATGACGCAGTCAGAGAACTCAGTGAACGATGTCCACGATTACATTATGTTTGCCTGTCGAATTGTCCTAATTTAACGGACGCGTCTTTGGTCACGCTGGCGGAACACTGTCCACTCCTTAGCGTGCTCGAATGCGTGGCTTGCACTCATTTCACCGACACGGGCTTTCAAGCTCTCGCCAAAGTGAGTTGATCAACGTGACTGAATTCACTGTGATTCCAAACACACACGTGATATCTGGAAGACACGTTCTCTTCGTTATTTCAGAATTGCAGATTACTAGAGAAGATGGACCTGGAAGAGTGCGTTTTAATAACAGACATCACCCTCGTTCACCTGGCCATGGGCTGTCCAGGGTTGGAGAAACTGGTAAGCGGATTTGAACAACCTTAAGCTGTGTTCTCGTCGAAGCAACGTCGATGCTCCATGTTTCTTGAAAAAATCACCCAACGTTTCCCTATGTTTCTTCGCCTTTTTGTCGCCAGTAACAAAAGCTGCTGGTTATTACCTTTCGAAGTGAAGTAAGGACCAAAGAAAGAGAAAAAGCCGAAATAAAATCCAAACGTTCGTTGCCTCGGTATGAATAAAACTTTTTAAAATGATATCTGTTGAATATTGTTTGCAAAATGCAGCAACGACAAGCAACAAAAAGCTCCCGGTTATTGCTTCAACGAGGACGCAGATTGAACTTGATAAAAGAAATAGTTTTGGATGCAAATGACTAATTTCTCGGATCGGTTACTTTCTTTACGCAGAGTTTGTCTCACTGTGAATTGATCACCGACGATGGCATCCGACAGTTGGCCATTTCGCCGTGCGCAGCGGAACATCTGGCGGTGTTGGAATTGGACAATTGTCCCCTCATCACAGATGCTAGCCTCGATCATCTTCTACAGGCCTGCCACAATCTCAAGCGCATCGAGCTTTATGACTGTCAACTGATCACCAGAGCTGGCATACGTAGACTCAGAGTACCGTATCATACGTTCCTAATTTCATCCTCGAAAATAATATTTCGCTTATGGAGTGTTGAACGTCCTTCGACTCGATATCGATAAAATGTCGTATAATCAAGGATTATCTTCAAACTGGTGAAATCTTTACTTCTTTTCTTAGTTAAAATGCTCTATCTATTAATTGAAACATAAAAAAGCATTTTCGTTTCGTCTTTGTTTCTCTTCGTGCAATCGAATTTTACTTAAAAGATAAAAAACACAGAGAGTTTCAAGTATATGTAGTATCTACTAAAAGTATCATTTATTATTATATTTATTACGGTACTTACATATCAATTGATTAGGTCCAAGCGTATTAAATTTCTTATTGTTTTCGCTGAATTTTCGTTTGACTCCAAAAATTTGTCTCCAAATATGATACCATAAAAATGAATAGATTCTACGTAGGGCATTTTAATCAGGATAGCCTAACTGTGAATACTAACAAAGCAAACAAACAATTTTTCCCGAAATCCCGGAACGATTCTGTTCGCTTCTTCCTCCATTGTTTTTTGTTTTAAATTAAAAAACAATTTGATTCGTTCTGTTTCAGGCACATTTGCCCAACATTAAAGTCCACGCGTACTTCGCTCCAGTGACACCGCCGCCGAGCGCGGGAGCGTCACGGCAGCGATACTGCCGATGCTGCGTCATTCTGTGATTTCGCATAAAAATGACTCTGATGCAAATCGTCCGATGTACCACGCTACCGGTGGACTTGTAACTTCGATGATCGCCGATACACGGCGATCGTGGGACCTTCTCTCTTCCGGTTGCCAGACCGAGACTCTGGTTGCCATTCGTCAACAGTGAGAACAAGCCTCGTCGGGAATGAAATCGCGATTCCTTCGACAGATATACCAATTCGACTCGCAACACACGCAACAAGTACAAAAGGACAGTACGTCACCGTCACCTAACTGACACACACACACACACACACACACACACACACACACACACACACACACACACACACACACACACACACACACACACAAAACCACACACACACACACACAAAACCACACACACACACACACACACACACACACACACACACACACACACAACCACCAGCTGCTGCTGCAATTGTTACTAATGTGTCGCTGCTACTACCGCTCACTATAAAACTGTTTCTATCACCGCTGTTCGACACTGTACAACGGTGTACAATGATATCGTTTCTACTGGAACTCTATTGAGTTTCGATAGTACGTGCTTTGCTAATAATCGCCGTCGTTTCATCACGTGCGTAAGACCATTCAGCGAAGGAGAGGAACAGATATTCTTGGATTTTGTTGGCGGTCGTTTCGTTCCCGGATTTCACACTTGTAGAGCATAGATTTTTCGAGAAAGTAAGAAACGAACAAAACAGAAAAAAAGAAAAAAGAAAGGAAACGGGACGACAAAGGACAAAGACGTTAATAACATTGTGGACGACGAAGAGGACGATGACGACGCGTGCGATAGAGCGGGCAATCTTTTTATCCAAGCGACACGGTCCGCTCCTATACGGGCAAACGCGATCGTACGTATCGATCGAGAGCCTGAAATTTTCGCGGTCGGATGTTCCACGTGAAACAAAACGATAAGCATATATACATACGTATATGTATTATATACATACATATATACATATATACATATATTTTTTTAGTACGACGCATTCTCTCTTCTGCTAAACGTTAATCGTCAAAGAAAAATGTACGCGCAATCCGTTTCGTGTGGTAACGGTATACAGCATGCGTCCAGTGATCTTTTCTCGAACTCGAAAAGGGGAACGAAAAGAAAAAGGAATGATACGAAGGAGGGAATGGAAAACGACGTCGCGTTAAAACGTGTTTCAAGCTGCGTATAAAAGCCGTGCTATTATTCTAGACATTCAATTTCTATCGAAGATTCGTATCTTTGTGTGTGCGTGTGTGTATGTGTGCGTGCTGCGTGCGCGTGTGTATGTGAGCGCACGCTTTCGTACGTGCATGTGTATGCGTGTGTGCGTGTTGCTGTAGCAGTTTCTCAAACGAACACTGCCTATTATAAAGTTATTGATAAAGAAAAAGAAGAAAAAGAAAAAAAGAAAAGAACACAAAGTAAACTCGACGAAGAAAAAAAATGGTTTAAAAAAGAGAAAAAAATAGAAAAGACACGAAACTACCAAAAAACAGAGAGAGACAGAGAGAAAAGAGAAGAAGACACGCGAGAATCGTAGAGATGATCGCGGGTTGTTTGAATCTCACCGCGAAACCATAGATCGACCCGTGTACCGTCGTTCGTTTTAAACTAAATATATACACATTGTTCGTGAAAACGGACGATACGTGTTTCTGTCTACCAAAACCGAAATTCTCGATCTCGCACACGCGACTGGTAACTGCGACACCTACGAATTTCTTTCTTTTCCTTTTAATGAGACCGGCGTGCACATCGCGAGATTTAACACACCTAACGAGAACGGAAACGTGAAACTTAGATGAATCCGGCACGGTTGTTGACTTCGCTTCTTCTTAGGGAAGAACCGAAGAGAAAACGACAAGAAAGAAAAGGAAGAAGAAGACAGGAGGGAAAGAAAGACAAAGATGCGATGGTCTGTCGTGTTCGAAGCTCCCATCTAATTACTGTTGGCGTCCGTTGGTAGCACGTTTATGATACATTTTACAAGAACTCGCAGACGAACGGCTAAATACACGGACAACTGGTTCTGTTCGCGAGTCGCGCTTATTGAGTCTCTAATGTACTATGTTCCACCTCCTAACGACCCAAACATTCATATATACAGCTTTTTATTTTCTTTTTTTTCATCTCCTTTCGTTTTATTATTATTTTGTTCGTATTTTAATTCGTCATGGACTAGGAGAGCACAGACTGAGAAAACGAATCAAAACGTTGATACGTTGAATAACCCGATTCACTTGGGCCCAGCGATCGACTCGCTGGCGGATTCTTACTTTTTAAGCTTAGTTTTATGGTATGGTGGCAGTACGAGTACCGTGGACGTATTACGCACGTTCCCGTGACCATACGTCGTGGACGTGCCAGTACTAAGAAATTCGTTTGCTTCGCGATCTTCGAATCGTGAGTACATATAGCTATATAACATATGAAGAAAGAACGAGAAAGAGTCGGACTAATTCGGAATAAAACAAAATAGGAATATAAAAAGAGGACAGAATAGAACGGTACACGAAACAAAGATGTATTTGTTCCCGTTCGTTGGAAAAAAAAAAAAAAAGAAGAGGAAGAAAGATCGAGATTAACATTTGATAGGATATTTGTCGTTTGGAAGTATGAGGTTCAGGATGGCAAAGCGTATACATAATAACAATTAACTGGCGAAGAAAATTTTGATCACGTCTTCGTGTCGCGTGAGTAATAGAACAAAGAAGAGGAAAGGAGCTTTTTTCGATTATGAGAAAGTTCTCATGACGGAACATTCAACTTTTAATTCCAACAGCTGGAAACAACGCGGAAACGACAGTCAAACGTTCGTATTTTTCTCGCATTGGTAGCCAGGATGTCTGATTGCTATGACGATGAAGGTTTTCGCGTTGCCTGAATTGGCGGAATGTTCGATTATTGAGACAAAACGAACTTATATGAAAAGGAACAAGTACGATGGTCCATCCCAAAATATACAATAGAATCGCCACGTGACGCACTCTATTTTTCTTCTTCCCGTTGTTTCGACGAATTTCGAGGAGCCAGCCATGTACGTGAATCGCGTGTCGTTGCGTCGAATAAAAGAATCGTATAGATGATTGTTAATCCTTGTTAGCGCGTAAGAACGTACACCGCATATATATTTAATATATAGCGTGTAAACAGAATACCGGATGAAGGAACTATATATATATATATATATATATATATAAATGCAAATATACAAGAGGTATATATATATATATTAACAAAAAAGGGAAAAAATTCAGTAAAAAAATAAATATATAGATATGATATGTTTTATACGCTGCATGTCATCCTTAGTGAGAAATAACGTGATCATCGTAATGTGTCGTTCGGAATCGAATCATTAATTTTTTTCTTCTTTTTTTCTTTTTTCTTTTTTTTTAGCGATTAAACGATGCACGAAGGGGAATCAGCAGGATAGGCGTCAACGCGAAAGGACGAACAAACAATAACACCACTCTATATCCATCACTCGTGAAACTTTCTCCGACCTCTCGCGGGTCTCGTTGAAGGAATCTGTTGCGTTGTTTCGTCCACGAACTTAGTTGAAATTTTCCGCATATTCGATTAATCGTGAAAAAATAACACGCGAACGTACGCACGACTGTCGCCTGGCGCCTCGTTCGATCGAGTTCGGCTCAAAATATGAAGTCAATCGCAGTGCCTGAACCGCCGCAAAACTTGTAAATTATATAATCACGTAGTCGAAATTCCACGAAGAATTACTGTGTGGCGGAGGATGTACAAGATTTAAAAACTAATAATAATGAAACGAAACAAAAGACTCTCATATGTGCCAGCCACTAAGAATTTTCGAGGGTCTCTCTCTTTCTCTCTCTCTCTCTTTGGCTGAAACGAAACTCGTCGAGCGCCCGACAGCCGTGCACCCACGCGCAATTATTTAACGATGGACATTCGGTGTATCAACGATTTTGATACACCTGAAATCTCTTTTAGTATCGAAAAATTAAATACTTGGAGCAAACTCGAAGAAACCACGAAAGATCGAAATATTTTCTTTTATGAAATTCTTGGCATAGCGATATCGTGATCCGTGTAAATAGTCAAAGTTAGCCGGAAACTTGTATATTTTGAATACCGTTCGAAGCGTTAAGTATTTCTCAACGTTTCCCGTGAAACAATTCCCGTGCTGCAATTTTCGAAACTTAGAATCGAAAAGAACCGCCAGATCTCAAGAACGTCGAATACGTTTTAACCTTCTTTCTCCGTGTTATACGATATTATACATTATACAGGCGAACGTTTATGCATTTTTACGATGTTACAGGTAGAAAACCTAGTCTCGATACGATGAGGCTATTAAATTATTCGCATCGGTTAACCCGTTACACGGCATTTAATAAGATTGTAAATTATACGTACGGCTGGTTCGATTTGGCGTAGAAAACGGGGAAAAACATTTGAATGTCCATCGCTGTTGCACGATTTCTTAATATATATTCCTTCAACGTATTGAAAACCAGTTCAAAATCGTCCGTGGCAAAGGAAAAAGAGAAAGTCAAACGGATAGAACTATCGAGAGGAAAATGTATAGTTTCTTAGTCATTGTAAACGCTCGTGGAAACGTTATTTTTAGTAAACGATGGGTTGGTGATCGATGATCAAGACTCGGTGACTTGATGATCGATTACGAACGATTCGCGACTCTATGAAATGAACGAATCGTTAGTACAACAAATTGCATGTTGAATATAATAGAATCGAGTCCCGTTACGTGGAAACATTACGAGACGTAAGAGCCTGTCGGGAATCCTGTTGGTCGTGCATTAGGAAATCGTGGTCGATTTTCGAAAGCGATGTACGTTGGTATTCATTCGCGTTTGAAATCGAAGATTATCGTAATAAACGAACGAAACATTGAAAAGAAGAAACAAAAGGGAACACGAAGAAGAGGAAGGGAAAAAGAATTGTTCACCGATGGCAGTGTGTAGTCTATTGGTATAATAGTACACAATATGTCGCCGTAAGAAAGAGATCGTGTTGTAACGACGGTTGAAAAGAGTGGTGCGAAAGAGAGAAACGAACAGGAAGAGGGAAGAGGAGGGGTGAAAAGAAGATAAAACGAAGCTTTTGAAGGCGAGTGATCGAGCAAGTGTTTGGCTGTGCTGTAGAATAGGAAAGAAACGTGAGATTCGAGAGAAAGAATGAGAGAAAGAGAGGGTGTGAACGAGAGAGATAAAGAATTCAGATGTTAATCGAAGCCAGCGAAAGTATCAAATACTATAGTACTATAGCACTATGTATATATACATACATATATGTATATATATATATATGGGTATATATATAGTAGTATAGTACTATATATAAAACAAAAAAGAAACTCGATCACGATCGAGATCCATTCGGTTCACGGTTGAAAAAACAAATTCTTAAAGATAAGAGCGTAACGTATTTAATGGTCTACACGTGTCGGCCTATACGTGCCTCCTAAAGTCACGACGATCTCTGCCTTTAATCAAGGAGAAAAGTAAGGGAACGTCGCGATAGCGTATCGAAAAAAAAAAAAAGAACAGTAATTGTTACACGGAAATTCGTGTGCGAATACTGTAGCTGATTATACATTGACATTTCGCTGCTTCGACAAGCTACAGTCTACCATGTATATATTTTCATTAATGTATGTATAATAAAAAGTATATTCGAGACAACGATCGGCTCTGTTTAGTGTGCGCTGTCTTGTCATTCTTCACGTGGGCTATATTATGGTCGGAGAATCGATACACATTTGGAATCGATCGAAACTGTTCCCGTTACGGAGAATATTTTTGGCTTCTGAATAACATATAACATATATATATTACCGCAATGACGTATTTCTTCTAGAAATAAATTTTAAATGAACAAACTTCGTCGGCTTTGTTTATGTTATGTAAAACGTTACCCGTTTACGTTCATCTTTTTTAATAAATTTTCAATGCATTCTCAATATTTTACACTTTATATTATACAACGATCATAAATAAATATATTAGATAAATGCGTGTGATTATAAAGAAAAAAGAAAAAAAATTGGAGAAAAGCATAACTAGGTGAATCAAAAGAACGATGAATGAAATAGCGCGCGTACTTTTTTATTGAATGAATTTACGCATGCTGTGTGTCACGTGATTTCGCACGCGTTGCTTGGCAACGTAATCCATTTGTACGATTCGTACAGTCGCATGGCTGCGAGTCAGTTTGTCAGTTATTTGATTCACAAAAAATAGTTGATCGTTTAAATTGCGGTTGATAAGTTTTTATCGTTCTTCTCTGTGATGATCGTACAAATTATGTTATTCTTTCATGAATGAAATGAAATGAATGAACATTAAAAGGCATAGAGTCCTTTTCACGTAGAAACCAAAGAGGTTAAGGGAACCTAACCTGGAACATTTTGTTTTGCTCCCTATATTTATATTCTAATATTTGTTATTCCAATAAAATGACAGATATCGTATGTTACTTACGTTCGAAAAAATCAGTGATATCGAAGTAAGGAAAAGAAAATAATATTACGGTGGTTTATATAGCTTTCTTGTCATTATTTGACACGGTCGTGTACCGTGTTGATAGATAAAAGGTAAATATAACCTGCTGGTGATTCCAAATACACAATGAGCAAATACAGAAAAAAGGAATCCTCGAGTGAGGACAGTGATAGTGAGGAGGAAAGACGTAAGAAAGATATTAAAGAAAGAGACGAGTTTGCTAATCGACTGAAAGCAAAGGATGAAAGTAAAATACGAAAGGTGGCTATGTCAGCTGGTTCAGGTGCAGGTAGACTATGATCCTTTATAATCTTATGCTTTAGAAACAATTACAAACTTTATAAAAATATTAAATAAAAATATTTGGTACAATAAATACATTTGACAAGACTTATAAACAATTTATTATCATTATTATACTTAATCTGCACATATTGTGTCATAATTAAGTAATATATTGTAATTAGTTACATTTAAATATCAATGTGTATTAGTATTATTATTAATGACACTATTAAGTGTTAATAATGAATAATACTTTTTTGTAAAACCAGCTGAAGCTGCGAAGAGACTCAAAATTATGGAAACAGACATGCGAGAGAAATTGGTACCCAAACTGCGTGTTGAGTCTCGTAGAAAATACTTGGAGAAACGTAAAGAGGATAAGGTGGCTGAATTGGAAGCTGATATAATTGACGATGAATATCTGTTTGAGGAGGAAATGTAATTTCTTATTAATACAACACAATAATTACACAAAGCAATTGCACAATTACATACTCTATTAACATCTTTTTTTTTAATGTCAGATTAACAGAACGGGAAAGGAAAGAGCGGGAGCATAAAAAGCAGTTGCTTCAGTTAGCCAAAGAACATGAGAAAGCCAGAGAACTTGAAAGGTTGCAACGTTACTATATGCCTTTGGAGAAGGGAAAAGTGGCACCAGAATTGGAAGTTCCCGATAACGAACCGCCACAATCCGAGCAAAGCAAATGGGAATCTGATCAGATGTCTTCTGCTGTCTTTCGATTTGGCGCAAAAGACAGAAAAGGTACACGGTATTCAATGTCGATACGTGTTAAAATGTTCGTATCTTATTTTTTACTAATTTCTATTAATTTCAGCACAACAGGACTACGATCTTCTGCTGGAAGATGAAGTGGAGTTCGTTCAAGCGTTACGTATGCCTGGCAGTGAGAAGAACAGGAAACGCGAGGATAGTCCTCCTCCGCAAGTAAAGGCGTTACAGACTATACAGGAGACAAAAAGGAGTTTACCGATCTATCCCTTTAGAAATGATCTCATTCAGGCTATCAAAGATCATCAAGTACTTTACAGAATTCGTTAAATCAAACTTAAATTATATAAGATAAGCATTGATTGCTATCTTGCGATTTAATTCGATTTAGGTGCTGATAATCGAGGGAGAAACGGGTTCAGGGAAAACTACGCAAATTCCTCAATATCTATACGAAGCTGGATTCGCGGAGAATAATAAAATTATTGGCTGTACGCAGCCAAGAAGGGTAGCTGCCATGTCTGTTGCTGCGAGAGTTGCTCACGAAATGGCTGTTAAATTGGGAAATGAAGTGGGTTACGCGATTCGTTTCGAGGATTGCACCTCTCATCGTACTCGTATCAAATATATGACCGATGGTACCCTGCACCGTGAATTTCTCAGCGAACCAGATTTGGCTTCTTACAGGTATAAATGGCATCATACAATGAAAATATATAAATATATACGATATACAATACATATCATATTTTATGGAATGTAATAGTTAATTATATTTATATATTTCATTGTTCCCCATAATCGAAAATAATACAATTCGTATGAATAGGAACTTAATCGAAATCAGCTCCATGGTGAATGTATTAAATTTAGATTTGCCAACACTGTTCAAACTGATTCTTAGTTACTAACAAACGTCTTCGTATTTGCTTTAACGAAACAACGTTATTTTCAGTGTTATGATCATCGACGAAGCACACGAACGTACCTTGCACACGGATATCTTGTTTGGTTTAGTAAAGGATATAACAAGGTTTCGAACAGATCTAAAACTCCTAATTTCGTCCGCTACGTTAGACGCTACGAAATTTAGTGAATTCTTCGACGATGCACCGATATTTCGGATACCTGGTCGCCGGTTTCCCGTTGATATTTATTATACCAAAGCACCAGAAGCGGATTACATCGACGCTTGCGTAGTCTCCATTCTTCAAATACACGCCACTCAGCCACCTGGCGATGTACTGGTGTTCCTAACAGGTTTTTCAATCAGATACTTCTACAAGCAAGTACAATAACTTTTGCTGGAATTTCAAAAGAATTATTTCGCCTAAATTTAATTAACTCAATCCTATTACTATTAGTATTAGTATATTACTTTAATCTCACTCCTAATGACAAGAACAATAACTAGATTTAGCAAGAAATATTGTGTCTTTTCTTTGTGCTCGCTGGATCTATTTCTTCTCCTTGTGAAAAGGTTCGAGAGTATTTCTAGAATAAAACCGCTACCTGTTTCACGATAATGACAAACTAGACCTTTGACTTATTGAAATTTAAAGTACTTAAAAAATTTAAGCACTATTATATTTTTTGGTTTGGTCATTTGTTGTTACTTTTTAATAAATTTCTACTAGGTCAAGACGAGATAGAAACATGTCAGGAAATGTTGCAAGAAAGAGTAAGGCGACTAGGTTCGAAATTAGGAGAACTGTTAATCCTACCCGTATATGCTAATCTTCCAAGCGATATGCAAGCAAAAATATTTCAACCCACTCCGCTTGGAGCGAGAAAAGTATGAAAAATAAATTGTATATTTCTCCTTCATTAAACGTATCACTTTTGCTATTTATCTTTTAATGTTTCCAATTGTTAATTGTACAGGTTGTTCTTGCTACGAACATAGCAGAGACATCATTAACGATAGACAACATAGTGTACGTGATAGACCCTGGATTCGCGAAACAGAACAATTTTAATTCCCGAACAGGCATGGAAAGTTTAATGGTCGTACCGATTAGCAAAGCTTCTGCGAATCAGAGAGCAGGCAGAGCTGGAAGAGTAGCTCCAGGAAAGTGCTTTCGACTGTACACAGCTTGGGCTTACCAACACGAACTCGAAGACAATACCGTGCCTGAAATTCAGAGGATCAATCTAGGTATGAATAACTTTGTTACTAGACTAAAAATTTTCGCATTTTCATTTATGCAAAATTTAAAGATGTAAAAATGTGTAGAATGCATATAATATAGAGAATACAGTACTTTTTATAATTCTTAATAGATGAAAGGAATTTCTGTTTAAATTCCACTTCTTTAGTTATATCCATAAAAATATAAATTTCCATAAAAATTCACAGTCTAGTTATCATGAAATGTCATTTTGCCTACTTGTCCCGTGAATTCTCTATGTTTAATTAAATTATCAAACGACAGGAAATGCCGTGCTGACCCTGAAAGCTCTGGGAATAAACGATTTAGTCCATTTCGACTTCCTGGATCCTCCGCCGCATGAAACGTTGGTCTTAGCTTTAGAACAGCTATACGCGTTGGGAGCTTTGAATCATCGCGGAGAATTAACGAAACTGGGTCGAAGAATGGCTGAATTTCCGCTAGATCCTATGATGGCGAAGATGTTGCTGGCTAGCGAACAATATCGCTGCTCGGAGGAAGTAGCCACGATAGCTGCCATGTTATCTGTGAACGGAGCCATATTCTACAGGCCTAAGGACAAGATCATTCACGCAGACACGGCTCGAAAGAATTTCCATGTGCCTGGTGGCGATCATTTGACTTTATTGAACGTGTACAATCAGTGGCAGCAAAGTGATTTTAGTACTCATTGGTGTTACGAGAATTTCATTCAACATCGTTCAATGAAAAGAGCTAGAGATGTTAGGGAGCAATTAGTCGGATTGATGCAGCGAGTCGAGATGGAACTTGTGTCGGGTATCACGGAAACGCTGAATATCAGGAAGGTGAGTGGGTTCAGATTAACGTACTTTGCCAGTCTTGTTTCTTTTCGTTGTACAATAGAGAGCTCCATTTGTTTGAACTCCATTTATTGAAACAAAATCTTAGTGAGGACTCGATTAAATAATCTATTTGCATTTTGGTCTGTTTCTTTTTTGTAGCTCTTCTTTATGTAGCTGAAACAAATTTTAAATATTGCCTGACTAATATTAGATCTACCAAACCAATCAGAATGATCGGTATCAGATCTTTGTTTTTACAATTATTAAGTAGTAATATTAAATACAAAGTATTTTTGGTAATATTATTATCATTTCAGGCTATCACAGCAGGATATTTCTATCACGTGGCAAGATTGTCAAAAGGAGGTCACTATAAAACTGCAAAACATAATCAGACGGTTTCCATTCACCCTAATAGCTCGTTATTTCAAGAGCTGCCGCGTTGGTTACTTTATCATGAGTTGGTTTTCACTACAAAGGAATTTATGAGACAAGTAAGTAATTAAAACTTAAATACGGAAACTTAAAAATTGCTTTGTCTATAATCATTTGTGAAATGAATATTGTTTCAAGCAGTTGAAAAAGAGAGATATAATTCTATGTAATTATACAGGTGACAGAGATCGAAAGCAAGTGGCTTTTGGAGGTAGCACCTCATTATTACAAACCAAAAGAACTAGAAGATTCTACGAATAAAAAAATGCCGAAAGTTGCAGGACGATCGCACCCAGACGGAACCTACTAATGGTCCTAATGATTAAATAACCATGAATCTTTTTATTTGTATAAAAAAACTGTACAAACAGCTCCGACTTTTGAATGCAATTTTTTATAATATAGAAAGTAACAAGCCTAGCCACAATGTACTATACAAGCGTTTGTAACTAATAAATCGTACTATTTATGTTACTCTATTGTAAATGCATTTTATTTTAATAAAAATTTACACTAAATATAAATCGTCCCTTCCATTTTAATATTCCACACCCCAAGGTAAGTAAATAGAAATTAGTGGACAATATTATAACATACAAATTGCAATTCGAGAATCGTTTATAAAGGTAATTAAAGAAAATAGCAAGAATGCAGAAAGAAAGGTAAGTAAGGAAAACAAGGTAAGCAAATTTAGCCATTTCCTTACACATCATATCTCCCTGATACACATCCCCAATTTTGGAACAAAAATCTTTACCCGAAACCTTACTTACCTTCCTTATTCTATTTGTTTCAGAGATTCCTAGAATTGCAGAAATTTTGTACTTATGTTTTTAAACTTTTTACTTATTCACTGCATACTTATCTTAGAGGGTAAGATGTGAAATAATGGCACAAAATTATTATGTTTTACAATTTATTTAAATTTATCTATAAATTCATTTATATTACAAAGCACAGAACAAATACTATTTTTGTAACATGAATGCTTTTGCATTCCTATTTTCATGGACTATGAATCATTCTTCGCGTGCAGGGTGTTCGACTACAGATGTAAGAAAATTTAAGGATTGATTCGTAAAGCTAAAATAAGAATTTTCTGAAATAAGTTTCCTCAAAGTGTTTCCAGCTTTTTCATTTGGTATCATTTTTATTATTCATTTGTCGTAAGTTAGAGCTTCCTCAAAATAAACGAATCGATTTCGTACAAACGATGTTGTGCTTGTGTACAATAAATGATAAAAGACTCGAGTTCTAAGTAAAGCGGTTATCCGAAGAAATTCATAAAAATGTAACTTCGCAAATGGCACTGTAACACACGATAGACATTACGATAATGATACGGTGCGTGCATATCAAGGTAGGCGAATGTGGACAATATCTTTCTTGTGAAAAGAAAGCTTTCTATAGGTACCATTCTGTAAAGATATAGCTAATCCTATAGTGGTCAGTGTTTTATGAAATTTCTCTGAGATCTTTATCTACGCGATTATATAGAATTTTTTTTATTTAAAAATCGAAGAGTAAATAAACAGCCAATTGCGTTTTGGTTGGAATTGTTCTTGTTAAACGACGAAATAGTAACCAACAAATATAATTTCGGTTTAGGAAGACGTGTAGTTTGCCATTGATTCTTAATCACATACTCGTGTACAGCATCAAAGGATTCGCAATTGTTTCTTGTAACTTTCTTAATACGATTTTCTTTTCTCTAACATGTAGTGTAGCATATAAAACAAGACTTACGGTTAACAATAGGATATTATTAGACATACACATTGGAGTACACTTTGCAAAAATACGTACAGTATTCAAAATATATTGCCCATTATGATATCTAGCAAATAAAACAATCGTTTACCTGGCTTATCGTTTTCCATTTATTTAATCACACTCGTGAAAATATGAATTTGCATAAATATTAATTACACAATTAGTCAATGTTTCCAATCTCCGTGTTGTTCAAGGGTCTACTGTAATAATGACACGATCAATGAAGATTATTCTTAATAATAATAATAATAATAGACTTATCTTTCTTTTTCAAACTCCTGTAGAAATTCCTTCCGGGTGGAAAATGAGTATTCTGCAGCCAGCTTTTAATATATTAATCGTCTGTGGATGCTGGATACCACCGTCTTGTCGAACATTCTACGGAAAGTTGTTGTACACTGCATACACGACGTTCGTGATTTTTCTATTGTGCAGTTTCTGCATCTCGCAATTTCTGAACGTGATATTGAACGTAAGAACGGCGGAAGAGTTAAGCGACAGCTTCTACATGTTCATCGCGTCCATTCTTTCCTGTTGCAAGATCTTTACGCTTCTGGTCAACCATAAAGTGATTAGAATCCTCAGCAGGAAGCTCGACGAGGAGCCTTGTAAACCAATAGATGAGCAGGAGATTACGATCCGAAGAAGATTCGACAAAAGCATCGGGTATATGATTATTTTCATTATTATATAGTTTTTTCAATTATTATTTTCAATTATTTAACACTAATCTTATTATTTAACTCAAATGACCGGTTTCAAAATTTAATTTAAAATTCAATGTTTGTTAATATAAGAATTTATCTCAACGTGTCTTATCTCTCCTCGAGGAGATTCCTCCTCGAAGAAGAAATTTCTTGGCTGTCTGTACAATCTACGCTCGCTTGCTAACAAACAATTCAGAAATGGACATAGCGGCATACTTCGAATTTTATGATATTTTCTAATACGAATATTGTATGCGGTATTTTTCGGACGCCGAAATTATCGATATTATGTAATTCGCATTACCTTTATTCGAAAACAGTGAGAAGATGGCTAATTTAAAAAGAAAGAAAAGATTCTTCTAGATGAATATTTCCATTTCCAAAAACTGAAGCATGTATAAACAATATACTACAAATTACGTATCGTCAAAATTTCAAAGAAATCGTAAGAATGTCGATCTACACTGTAAATACCTTAAAAAGAACCAGGAATCTCATTAGGCTATTTGGAGATAACGTGGATTGTTAAAAGCTAAAATAAATTGTTCTAACATTTCCTCCGCCATATTTCCTGGAAATAGTGTATATACATTCTTTCTGGTTAAAAAAAAATCATATTTCATTGCTTTTCATTTAATCACGTGATAGCTGTATCTTCTACCATTTCGATTTTTCAATTATAGAAATCGAAGATAACTGAATTTGACCAGATATAGCTTCTTAAAGAGAATTACAAAACCCTTCAGCAGGCCATCTAGAAGTAAACTAAATCGTTTTTTATTTTTTATTATTTTTTCTTTATTAGAACAAGCGCACAAGTGCCTTTCAATCGCTCTCGATTTTCAATCAGGTATCAGCATAGGTAAATCGATCGACAAACCTTTATAGACGCTTTACAGGTCGATCACGATCTACTACACGATTATGGTGATGCTTACGGTTGCCTGTATGATATTATTTTCGTTCCTCACTGACTTCGGCGACCGGAAGCTCGCGTACAAAGCCTGGCTGCCTTTCAACTATTCTGTGTCCAATTGCTATTACATCGCGTACGCTCATCAGATCATCGCACTGATTGGCACGGCGCTTCTAAACGTGGCCTGTGATGTGCTGGTTTGCGGGTTGCTCGTTCACGTCTGCGGCCAGCAAGAAATCCTGAAACATAGAGTAATGGAACTGAAAAAAGAACCGAGACCTGACATTGGAAAAATCGTGCGTTTTCACGATTATTTATACGGGTCAGTGTTATCCGTTTGAATAAATAAATAGAATTATTTCAGCATCCAGTAACTAACGTAATACATAAGAACATAAAATATTATAAATACGAATTGCTTTCTTCATGTAACTTGAGAATATACGTACAAAGAAAAATATACACTGCCATTTAATGCATACAAGCTGACTTTAGCTTCTTATGGAGAAAAGATAAAAGATAAAAAATGATATACATTCATATCGAGCATTAAAACTGTAATTTAATTTTAATGAAGAGAGTATTACAGAGAGTATTTTAATTGTTCTACATTCTACATTCATATCATACATCAATATAATACGATATTTAGTTTAAGTATATATTTACTATAAAATTTATGCGCGGTATATATTAAAATTTGTTAAATCATAAGGCATTTTTCTCGTATTTAACCAACATCGTACAAGTGTATTTTTATTTCTTCATAAAATCCTCTTCAAACAAATCTTACATTCGCGTTATGTTTAAGCGCAGATACGTTTCGATAATACAGCAGAAGTTTCAAGAAATAATAGGTGTTCAACTTCTATCGAGCACCTTCGTGGTGTGTTTTATCCTGTACGAATTGTCGAACGCGCCAGTGAACTCCAAATATTTGCAATTCGTCTTATACTTGACCTGCATGATGACACAGGTCTTCTTCTACTGTTGGTATGGAAATCAGCTCAAATTAAAGGTAAATTTTACTGAACCGAGTTATCTGATAAAATTAAAGCTACTCGATTATGGATTATAATTCGACGATGTGCGAAACAATAGAGTGTCGAGGTTGCGAATGCAATCTTTGAGGCGGATTGGATATCGTTTGATAATAGCAGCAAGAAGAGTTTGATAAACGTAATGAGAAGAGCCACGAAACCGATCGAATTGACCTGTGCCTACATATTTACGATGGATTTGAAAACTTTCGTGGACGTTAGTACATAGAATAAAATATATATAGTCATGAAAGTATTTGGATATCTACTAATAGAAACCTGTTATGAACATATTGCGTATGTTGCAAAAAACATTTTAAAATTGAAGAGATGAGTTATGACTAGTCGTAATCATTAAATTGCAGATTTTTATACATTTATGCGTATAAGTGCACAGAATGCACATAATTTGTGAAAGTATGCAAAATGTTCGAAGTATAATACTCTTTACATATAATATACATCTAGCAAGTAAAATAGTGTTCTATCTATGTTCCACTTATTTAACAATGTTTCTAAAAATATGAATTTACATAAATATTCATAGAGTTTCAAACAAAAATTCCATAAAGTTTTCTATATGCATATGTATACATACATAGCACGTATAATATGTTTATAAAATTTCTATACTAATTGTAAATGTCGAAATACATTTGTGAATCGATATAGACATGTGTCTCACAAAGCAAGGATTTCACTGATTTATTAATACGTTTACGTCTCTTACAGATACTGAAAATGTCGTACTCGACGTACAATTTGCTCCAAAGGACGAAAGAATCTTAAAATACGAGGATTCTCGTAAAAATTAAAACTGATCGTCACAAGCAAACAAACGCGTCGAACTTTTGGAATTCGAAGCTTTTTGGATGTCGAAATTAAAAATTTGGAATTTCTGCGGTCAAACAATATTCCACACCTTTCCGCAGGAGACGATCGATGCTAATTTTTACGTGTTACCTTCAAGAAACGCTAATACAATGAAATCTGTCCAACGATATGTAAATCATGCAATTGCCACGCTAAAGATACTAAAATTCAACTTACCTTTATACGAAGCCTGCTTCATATTCTCTCGTCCTCTTTTCCTTCCAAAATGAAATTTCTATCGATACTCGTGAACGTTTTTTTCGAAATAAAAGAAATGTCTATGTTCTATTCCATTCTATGTCCATGGCATCTGGTCAATTTCTCTGCTTGCCAGTCGTTAAATATTTAAACTTGTTGTCTTATGCATAAGACGATATAAATTCAAAAGACTCGAAAATAAATAGTTGCGAGGAATTTTAAATTCCTTCTGGACGTTTTCCATGCATCTACCTGGAATTACAATAATAATATAGTCCATGCACCAGAAAGGGGGAAGTTTTATGAACGATAATCTTCGTGCGATACGTATCGATATTCCGTGTCTATACATTGTCGCACGCTATTAAATATATTATACGACAACGCATTTCGTCGACATTCGTATCTTTCTTCTCTTATATTTCCAGTTTGTCAGCATACCGTACCAAATAATATCAAGGGTCTTCGGCTATTGTAAGCAAACGCTCTTTCAAGCAAGTGTTAAGAAGAAAAACTCGTATCGATCGGATACTTTGTTATTATTTTCAGAAGCTAATCTCTACATCTATTAAAACATCCATTAAAATTTACTATTATTTCCAAATAATCGTTATTTTCACAGGAAACTTTACTTTTCAAGAAATCATCGGACGATGATTAGAAACGTCAGAGACGAAGAAGAGAAATATATTAGTGCAGAAATTTAAAGATACAGAAATATCTATAAGAACGAGCAATCGGTGCAGAAATTTAAAAAACTGAGCGATGCACCTGTTACGATTGACATATCGTTTTTTGACAATATGCGCCTGTTGGCGACCGCCGTTGCTATCGCCATTAAAAAATGTTGCATACACCGTCTACCGTTATTACGTGATACTGTTGGTGTATGGTGGCTCAATTTGTCAATTCATCGATCTAATATTCATCGTGGAGACCTTAGATGAGTTCTGCGACAATATTTACCTAACTCTGACATTTTTCATTTCGTGTCTCAAGATGTACAGTATATTGTCCAATCGTAAGAATATCATCGTCATAACGGATATGCTAGAGAGCACACCTTTTCAACCAGAGACGAAGGAGGAGATCGAGATTCGAGAAAAGTGTGAAAGACGAGCCAGGTAAATATTTTACGTAATATAATTTTGGTATTGAGAGCAAAAGTGTACCAAACATTTCTTTCTTTTCTGTGAACGTGACTTTACAGTTTTCATAGATTCCAATGAACGTTATTAAATCATACAAAAGAGGAAGAATTAATTTTTTCAAATCAAAGAATACATTACGTTACAATGAATACAAATACGTGTGTTTTAGACAGAGAATTATTGATTTTGTTGCGTATCGAACTTAGTCCGCTTTGCTCTCGACGACCCAATTATTTTCAATATGTTTACTCTTAGTTCCTACGATATAATTTTCTATATCATTCTCGTATATATGATTATCAATAAAGATAGATATATTCCACATGACATTACCTATCACCTTACGAATCGCCACAGATCGAACGCGTTTTATTACGCACTTCTAGTTGAATCGTCAGTGGTGGTAATGTCGGTGTTAACATTGCTCGGTGCATTGTACAAAGGCGAACATCACAAGCTAGCGTTTCGAATGTGGTTACCTTGGAACAATACTTCGACAGCCACCTATAGCTTCATCTACAGTCAACAAATTTTAATTCACGCCTTCAATGGTCTGCTGCACGTTGCCTGCGACAGCCTCATATGGACGTTGTTGATGTTCATCTGCAATCAGATCGAAATCTTCGGATATCGCTTGAAAAAGATCGAACAAGGCACGAATGATTGCAAACTGTGCATTCGTTATCATAATCTCATCTATCGGTACGGTATACCCTGTATTTCAGCGTTTCATTTTCTTCTACTCCCTTAACTGAAGATAGAATATCGCAGTTTACAACGTACAATTCATATAAGACAATTTCTTTAAGTTTCGATACACAATTATCACAGCTTATTATCATTCTACGTATAATCAACTTTCCTACGTCAAAAATCTCCATTTATAAAATTTACGTCATTTATCATTTCAACTTTTGTATTCAATATTTAGCGAGTAAGCTAGAAACTCGTTGCACAGTTAAGGGATTACCGATATCGTGGAATAATATTCATATTCGATAATATATAAAATAATATCATATATTTCGTAATTCGTTCGTCGACGAAACAATTGCAGATTCGCCACCATGATAAACGAAGAGTTTAAACTGATGATTTTCGTTCAGTTCGCAGTGAGCACGCTGACGATATGCATGAATCTTTACATCTTAACGGGAACGAACATCTCGCTCGAGATGATTGTGAAAATAATTATGTTCAGCAGTTGTATGTTAACACAGATATACATTCTATGTTGGTACGGGAATGAAGTTGAACTGAAGGTATTTCCCTTAACGATAACGCAATTATCGTTTGGTTTAATCTTCTTTTGTTAAATCTTTCCAGTAACGTTGTCTGTTCTTCATTTAGAGCCTGGAAATTTCCAATATGATTTTTGAAATCGACTGGCTAGCGCTCAAGGAAACCACTAAACGGGACTTGTTAATGATCATGATGCGTGCGAGATCTCCCATACAAATGACTAGTGTTTACGTGGTGACGATGAATCTCAAGTCGTTCGTGATCGTTAGTATGGAAAGAATCGACCTTTTTTTTTTTTTTTTTTTGACTGACTGACGCTTCCTTATTGTCTAATAATCGCTAAAAAATCAGATAAGTCTATCGCAGAGTTTTCTGAACTAAACTAAACGAAACTAAAAACTTTTTCATCTTATTGGATATTTTTTTCCAGATGAAGTCTCATAAAGAAGTAAAAACGAATTAAATACGAAAGTTTCAATTCTCCCTGTAAAATAAGAATCCGCAAGAACCAATATACGTAATATGTTCTTTTTCCAATAAAAGTAGACATTGATATTACCAATAATATACTTCATATTTCCAGTAATTGCAGAAATGAGAAATTCGATACCAGACGTTCCGACTGGATTGATAGTTTTATTATCAACGTATAATCTGTGTTTCATACCATCATACGAAATTCTCTTTGTCGCAGTTGTTGAAAACTTCTTATTCGGCGTACAATCTGCTGCAAGGTATGTAGCAGAGGTTAGCGAGCCAAGCAGCAGCTTCTCGAGAGACGAATAAAGGCACGACCCTTTCATGGACACACACAATGGAGGAATGTAGAGTATGCGAAAGGAATAAACGAAACAATAAATAATATACAGAAGCGTTACGTTTATAACGGAACTCATTCCTCTTTTACCATTAATTTCTCTTCTCTTCTCTCGAAGAAGCCTGGACACCTTTTAAATATTTATCTATGGAAAACGACCATCGCGTTCCATTCTGCACGCTGATCATTTATATTTCAAGCAAACCGCCGTCAATATCGCCATCGACATTAACAACGTGTATCGTGAATTCACGTTGAAAGAAGAAAGGGGAAACAGCAAGACATAAAATTATCGGTATCTTGTTTTGTAACTGTTGCAAAAGTAATTGCGCGACTGCGTACTTTGTAACGGAAGATAGAGGTTTCCAAGGTAAAATCTAAAGGTACAGCTCTGACAATTAACTGGTTCATTTGAGCGAACTCGATCTAGAATTTAGGTACTGTGTTATTGGTAATATCTTTCGGCAAAGAATTAACCGATCGGAATATACTTTGTGGATATTTATTTAAATTCATATTGTTATGAAAACAACTGAAGGAATGGGACCTATAGATATTTGTTTCGCATATTTTTGCATACTGTGTGTATTGCGTGTATTTTTTCATGTTTAAATTTCCCACAAATGTGTGAAAATTTGCAATCTATTAATTATTAGTTCGCTTCTACGAACGCGTACAATATTGCCTTCAATTATTATTTTTTATTATTAGAATTATTTTACATTTGTAAACATATCGAGGATTATAAGAAACGAAGTTTAGAAAAATTCGAAATGCACACTTTACGTTGGACATTCGCGCTTCTTACTCTGACCGGTCTTATACGACCGTCCACGTGGAAATATTTATGGAAAAGAGTTTTGTACGATGTTTACACGATCGTCGTGTTGCTGTTGCTCTTCAGTTTCGAAACTTCGCTGATTCTGGATCTTGTCATCAACGTGGATAATCAAGATGATTTTAGTGAAAATTTGTACGTAACGCTGGTACTGTTCTCCAGCTGTTGCAAGGCTCTTGTGCTACTAATTTATCGAGGAAATATTGAAATTTTAATGGGCATTCTACTAGAGAAACCTTTCGTACCTGTGAACGACGAAGAGATTGAAATTCGAACGAAATTCGAGGAACGAATCGAGTAAGTTGGTATTATAGTTACAGTACGATAAAGATTGAAATAGCAGTCGAGCCTCGATTATTGAAAGATTTGAGAATGATCCCTTGTCGGAAAAATCGAGAAACGAGAATAGTAATTGAGAGAAATTATTACATTTTTATTTAAAAATTTTTGTTTTCGTTTAATATCGATATTTATGAAACAGTTTAAAAGCGTTTGCTTCTATTTAATATTTATAAAACAGCTCAAGCGTAAATGCTTTTTTATTCAAGAGAAAATAAATTTAAAAACAAAGAAATTCGAATAGCATGCCATGATTAAAATGCAGATAATCGAGGTTTCGCTGTATTTGTAAAACGACAATGGTAGAATTAATTGTATTACATTTATAGATGGAATTCCAAAGCTTACTCGTTTGTACTTCACTTCTTCGTGGCCTGGCTATGGATAGGCGCATTTCTTACAGACTTCAGACATGGAAGACTGAAATTTCGAGCCTGGATACCTTATGACTATAATTCACCGCTTCTCTTTCTTTTTAGCTTTATTCATCAGATCCTGGCCACGATATTCAGCACGAATTTGAACATCGTTTGCGATTGTTTGTTCAGCGGTATACTGATTCACATTTATTGCCAATTCGAGATCCTTGAACACCGTATGAAAAACATTACTACGGACAAAGATTACTCGGCGAAATTCTGTGCACATCATCATCACCGCATATACAAGTTTGTTTTAATATTATATTACTATATAAATAAATATAAGCAAATTTCTCAATCTTCGTTCATTAGAACCGTTCTCTTCTTCGCAAAGTTTCTCAATTACCTAGATATTAAGCAATTAATTTTGAGAATCCCCTCGAAAGCAAAATCTTTCAATATATTCCTTCAAATAAAAAATATTTCATGTATCTCTACGTGTATTTTTCATAAATGAGCAGACTTTCGCAATACATGGTTATGTATCTGGGGAAATAAATTACAGATTCGCATCGATGGTGAACGATAACTTCAAAATGATCATGTCGATGCAATTTTTGATAAGCACCGGAGCCGTGTGTTTCAATCTTTATCGATTGTCGGTAATGGAATTTGGCCCGAAATTTATGGAAACAGCGACCTACACGTTGTGTTTGCTCATGCAGGTATTCTACTACTGTTGGTACGGCAACGAAGTCAAGCTGAAGGTACGTTTTACTTGTGATCTAATGGTCTTGCTAGAGGCCGAATTGCGAGATTTTACAATTTCAAATATTTCCGTTCTATAGAGTCTGGAAATTCCTAACGCGGTGTTGGAAAGTAATCTACCATTTTTAAACGACAGCTCGAAGAAGATTCTTTTACTGATCATGAGACGCTCGTTAGAACCTATCGAATTCACTAGTTGCCATGTCATCTCCATGAACCTCGAATCTTTCGCTATAGTCAGTATCAAAGAAACAAGTAACACTTTAACCCTTTGACAGTGTAATAAAACGACGAAGAACTCAGAAAATGATTAATTTCGAAAATAATTATATTATATGATTGCTATATATTAGAAAATAAGGATGATTCCAATCAAAAGAAATGATTGGAAGGTGATTTTATTATATTTTGCAATTTTTGCCACACTGCCCAATAATCTTTGAAATGAATGGACATTTTTACGTCTATTGTTCCGCTTTAGTGCGTACGTGTTTCTGCTTACGTGTAAATTGTAAAGTTATTGTACTATTTCGTGACGTAAATGGAAGTCAAATCCGCAAGACAAGCGAAGATAAAGAATTCTAGCACTATATTTGACTTGCCTCGATCTGTTTTGGACTGTAATACTGTCAAGGGGTTAACGCGATTCTGTTACCATTAGAAAGAAATATTTTTACAGAAATAATTTCGCTACTATCTTAGTAATCGTCTCTCTATCGAATGTTTTGTTTGTGACAGTTGCTGAAGACTTCCTACTCAGCGTACAATTTGCTTCAACAAAGCAAACTAAACGACTAAGAACCGTCGTATTTTAATCCGAGTGTAATAAGAAACATGGGCTACTCACATGCAGACTAATACAAATGTTCTTTTTTTTTTAAGACACACATCAATAAATCAATACGTTATTTCCCGTCCTGTGTTTTCTTTTGCTCGAAATAAAAGTCAAACCATTCTTTGGCTAATTAGAGCTCTGATAAAACTAGAAATGTCAACATTAGTTGAACAAGCGTTGTATTTTCTAATCAATAAAGGTAAATATAAAAATAGTATCTAGATAATACACACACAATATATGACATTTTTCGCTGTCTATCAAACGTCTGACAATGACTTCAATTAGTTATTTCCAAGAGCCGTTGGCACGAAAATTTGTCGAAAATAACTGAGAAAGAAAATAGCCTAGCTTGACATTAATATTACACTGATTCAAATAATCCTACCTCAATTTATATTCCCTTCTTTTCTCTGAATCTTCCAGTTTCCTATCCTATAAGCAACCATAATTAAAAGTTGTCTTCATTGTTCGATTCTTGAAAACTAACTGAACGCGCATAAGCTCGCGATAAAAAGTACGCAGGCGGGCAGTAATATAAATGCACGTTAGAAACAGTGAAAACGTCGTCATTAAAAATGTAATTACATAAGAATATACCTACACTACTCGGGACGATGCCAAGTTCAAGGTAATCAATCAAATAGAATGTAACTCGTCGGTTAAATAACACACACTATGACGTTTAGTGCCACCACAGCATGTATATTTCAATACAATAAAATAAACGGAAGCTAGAAATGCAGAATAGAAAGAAACACATGGTCACTCTATAATAGTGATTATTAAAAATGTAACTTCTTACGTCGTCGCAGTGCGGTAACGTCGATAATGACGATAATTACATGGGGGTGAATTCCAAGAGGGAACTATCCCATTTAAGGCAGCGTAAACATTTCGTTTACCTACGGTTCTTAGTAGCATCTAATGCTTCGAACGATACACTTACTTCAAAGATAATATTTATTTTCATATTCTCATGTTCGATACTACATTTGATTTGAAATAACTTCTTCTTTTGATGAATTGAAATATACCGTAAAAAAATTCTGCTGGTCATATTGCGAAGACTGATAGTATAAGACCTAACTGTTCGAAGGCACTTGATCGTTCGATCTTTCCTAACACGAAGTGTAAGTAAGACGAATTACACAGCAAATATTGAAAATGCACGTACTACGATGGACATTGAAGCTTTTCATCGCCAGCGGATATTTTTTACCGCCCACGTTGAAGTCTCCGACAAAACGCTTTCTGTATAATTTATATACGGTCTTCGTGACGTTGTACTTGTGGAGCTACTGCCTCACACTAATCCTGGACATTTGCTTCAACACGAGAACGCGGGACGACCTGCGTGACAATTTTAACATATCTGTCGCGATATTTATCACGAGTTACAAATATGTCAGCTTAGTCTTAGGGCGAAAAGCTATCATAAATATGTTGGATCTACTCAAGAAGAAGCCCTTTGTGCCAGAGAACAATGGGGAAGGAGAAATTCACGCGAGATACGACAATCTAATCGAGTAAGTTCTTTCTGTTCGTTGTAATATATATAACTGTAAGGAAATTATTATAATGTTATTTTTTTCCTTTTTTTTTTTCAGAAAAGTCGCGGTGGGTTATACGATCCAAGTCACATTTTGTGTGCTTTCTTTATTAGGAATGACATTGATGTGTGACTTTAAATTGAAAAAATTAATGTTCCGCGCTTGGTTTCCTTTCGACATCACCTCCTCGTGGCTTGCGTTTTCTATGACGTTTCTCTATCAGTTCGTGGGTTTAGTGATCATATCCAATGGTGTCTGTATTTTCGACACGTTATTCGTCGGCCTATTGCTTCATATATGTTGTCAACTTGAGATGCTGGTTTATCGCTTGCACAATATCGAAGGACATGAAATTCAATCGTTAAAACACTGCGTTTGGCACCATAATAAAATATTCAGGTTCGTTTCCTGTATGCTTCTATTTAAACAAATTAACGATCTGACGAAGCCAATTGAAGATTACGGGAGAAACCGAAATAAGTTTTATATTTACTGACTTTCCATTTTACGACTAAAAAGCTAAGGATATTAACACTATTTTGATATTCTAATAAGTATATCTTAGAAATGAAGAAGGATGTTGAAAAATATACATATGTCGTGTCTCAAAAACCAATAAAAAGAAATTTTGATACCGCGGGATTAATCTACAACACTGGATTTTAACACGACTTAGCTATTACAAAGTGGCGAACGCGATTTGTTACTTTCCTTGCCAAAAACCTTCAGTTAAAGAAAACAATGAAGTAATACTTATCTCAATTATTTCAGGTTCGCCGATATGGTAAACAATTTTTTTAACAAATTAATGTTCGTGCAATTTGTGGAAAGCACAGTCTCGATGTGCTTTACTCTTTACGTACTAACAGACATAGAAGGCACTGCGCAATTAATAGGATGGTCTACGTACATGTTTGCCGGGATATTTCAAACATTTTACTTTTGTTGGTTCGGAAATGCAGCGAAAGTAAAGGTAGATAGATACGCACGCAGATATAATACGAGCTGTCGTTTCTTTGCAAATCAATAATTTGTGGACTTTTTATCTCTGCAGAGCCTGGATATTTCTAATATGGTATATAATAGCGATTGGCCAAATTTGAGCAACGACGCCAGGAAGATGCTTGTGGTAATCATGGCACGTTCATTGACGCCTGTTGAGATTACAAGCGCCTATATTTTACCCATGAATTTGGAATCTTTCAAAGGTGTCAGTATCTATATAGAAATACATTATTTGCACAAACGTAAATTAAAAACAATACTCGGTACGCTGAGTAATTCGCCATCGATTTGGGAAAAGTCAGTTCCCCCAATTTTGTATAATTTTTGTACAATTGACTCAAATATGACTGTCAATCTTCCAAACTATTCTATCCTTTGTAATAGGTGGTCATTGTTTGAAAATTTGCAACTAACAATGAAAATTCAGTCCACATATTGAATTTTGAACTTCAAATAATGAGAAACGATACCAATTCGAAAAATATTACAAAAGACTCTGGTACGCGTAGATTAATATAGCTTATTGGAATAAGACAATAGTGTAAAGCCCTCGATTAGAATTCTTCCAATTTTTGTCCTCAAAATAATAGATACACAGAATAATACTGTAAATATTCTACAAAATAATTTTACGTTTATTGCCGAATGCGAGATAACATACATTGATGTTAACGACAAATGTTACATTCTTTTTCCAAACACATACTTATTTCGCGGCTTACGAAAGTTTTGTTTTATAAAGTTTTCCGTTTGTCGTAGTTGATGAAAGTTACTTACTCGGCGTACAACATGCTGCTACACAGTAAGTCATCGGAGTAGAACACACGCGAAGAATAAGTTGTATTTGTTCCTTCGTCACACAATGAAAGAATAAGGATAGGGACAATAGAAAACGAATTATTGAAACAGCTCAGTAAATTATGTACCATGCAAACACAATAAATTTCAAACACTCCTGTGAGATCCAGATAGTGCTTCCAACGGAAGGACAATGATTATGCAAGGTTTTCTTTGATATAATACTTCTTCCTGGACTATATTTTCACGGCACACGATTATTTTCACCATGAGTTGCTACTTACCAGTTTGTTACAGAAACCTGGAAATCTACTGCGAAATACTGAACGAATCGGCAGCGTTTTTGTGATCGTAGGACTTTATAATAATCTGATAACTATGAAGGAGTTGCCAGTGTTCGACTGGATACCACACGATTTATTCTCCCACAATATCCACACGATTCTCTGCTGTATCAAACAGTCGGTATGTTGATATGTTCAAACAAATGATTAGGAAATGATTTTATTGTATTTTGCGATTCTTGCCGATCTATCGAATAATATTTGAAATGGATGGTCATTTTTAGATCTTAAAAGGAAATAGAAAATGCTACTACTGAAAAAATATAATAAAATGAATTGCACTGTATTTTACGTACCTGAGCGCCATTCTATTTCCATTATAAAGAAATATTTTCATAGAAATAGTTTCGCAATTACCGTTCTAATCATCTCTCTATCGAATATTCTGCTTCTTCGGTTGCTAAATACTTTCTGTTCTGCATTTGATTTGCTTTGACAAAGCAAAAACATGTTTTACTTTTACGACACGGACATCAATACTTCAATACATCAATAAATCATTTCTCGTTCTTCTATCTTTCCTGATCGCCATAAAAACGGGCAATTAACTCTTTCGTATAACTGAATGTTGACATTAGTTCTACAACCTTCTTACATCTTAATCTTTTTAATGAGCAAAAGTGTTACATATGTATATAACACTTTACACGTATTTCACTACTTATCAAACATGTAATAATGAGTTAAATTTTTAATTATCACTCGCTCAAAAATTATTCATAACCAAATTGCAAGCTAAATTGGACAACATAAAGCAAATAACCCTACCTCAGTCTACTCTCCCTTTCGTGCACTGAAACTCCCGGTTTCCTATCCTGTAAGCACCCATGATTAAAAGTCGTCTTCCTTGTTCGACTCCTGAAACGTATAAGTTCGCGATAAAAAGTACGCTGGCGGGCAGTAATATAATTGCACGTTGGAAACAGTGGAAACGTCGTCATTAAAGATGTAATCACCTAAGGATGTACCTACACTACTCGGGCAGATGCCGAGCTTAAGGTAATCAATCAGTTAGAATGTAACTCGTCGGTAAAATGACACACGCTATGACGTTTAGTGCCACCACAGCATGTATATTTCAATCCAATAAAATAAACGGAAGCTAGAAATGCAGAATAGAAAGAAACAAACGGTTACTCTACAATAGTGATTATTAAATATGTAACTTCTTGCATCGTCGCAGCGCGGAAACGTCGATAATGACGATAATTACGTGGGGGTGAATTCCAAGAGGGAACTATCCCATTTAAGGCAGCGTAAACATTTCGTTTACCTACGGCTCTTAGTAGCATCTAATGCTTCGAACGATACACTTACTTCAAAGATAATATTTATTTTCATATTCTCATGTTCGATACTACATTTGATTTGAAATAACTTCTTCTTTTGATGAATTGAAATATACCGTAAAAAAATTCTGCTGGTCATATTGCGAAGACTGATAGTATAAGACCTAACTGTTCGAAGGCACTTGATCGTTCGATCTTTCCTAACACGAAGTGTAAGTAAGACGAATTACACAGCAAATATTGAAAATGCACGTACTACGATGGACATTCAAACTTTTCATCGCCAGCGGATATTTTTTACCGCCTACGTTGAAGTCTCCGAGGAAACGCTTTCTCTATAATTTATATACGGTCTTCGTGACGTTGTACTTGTGGAGCTACTGCCTCATGCTAATCCTGGACATTTGCTTGAACGTGGAAACGCAGGACGACTTGCGTGACAATTTTAACATATCTGTCGCGATATTTATCACGAATTGCAAATTCGTCAGCTTAGTCTTAGGGCGAAAAACTATCGTAAATATGTTGGATCTACTCAAGAAGAAGCCCTTTGTACCAGAGAACAATGGGGAAGGAGAAATTCACGCGAGATACGACAATCTAATCGAGTAAGTTCTTTCTGTTCGTTGTAATATACATAATTGTAAGGAAATTATTTAAAATACCTTTTTTCCTTCTTTTTTCTTTTAGAAAAGTCGCGGTGGGTTATACGATCCAAGTCACATTTTGTGTGCTTTCTTTATTAGGAATGGCATTGATATGTGATTTTAAATTAAAAAAATTAATGTTCCCCGGTTGGTTTCCGTTCGACATCACCTCCTCGTGGATTGTGTTTTCTATGACGTTTCTCTATCAGTTCCTGGGTTTAGTGATCATATGTATCGGTGTCTGTATTTTCGATACGTTATTCGTCGGCCTATTGCTTCACATATGTTGTCAACTTGAGATGCTGGTTTATCGCTTGCACAATATCGAAGGACATGAAATTCAATCGTTAAAACACTGCGTTTGGCACCATAATAAAATATTCAGGTTCGATTCCTGTGTGCTTCTATTTATACAAATTAACGATCTGACGAAGCTAACTGAAGGTTACGGGAGAAATCGAAATAAGCTGTATTTTTATTGATTTCTTATTTTACGACTAAAAAGCTAAGGGTATTAATACTATTTTGATATTCTAACAAGCATATCTTAGAAATGAAGAAGGGGGTTGAACAATATACATATGTCGTGTCTCAAAAACCAATAAAAAGAAATTTTGATAACGCGGGATTAATCAACAACACTGGATTTTAACACTGCTCGGCTGTTACAAAGTGGCGAACGCGATTTGTTACTTTCCTTGCCAAAAACCTTCAGTTAAAAAAAACAGTGAAGTAATGCCTATCTCAATTATTTCAGGTTCGCCGATATGGTAAACAATTTTTTTAACAAAATGATGTTCGTGCAATTTATGGCATGCGCAGTCGCGGTATGCTTTACTCTTTACCTACTAACAGACGTACAGGACACTGCGCAATTAATAGGATGGTCTATGTACATGTTTGCCGGGATATGTCAAACATTTTTCTTTTGTTGGTTCGGAAATGCAGCGAAAGTAAAGGTAGATAGATACGCACGTAGATATAATACGAGCTGTCGTTTCTTTGCAAACCAATAATTTGTGGACTTTTTATCTCTGCAGAGCCTCGATGTTTCTAATATGGTATATAATAGCGATTGGCCAAATTTGAGCAAAGACGCTAGGAAGATGCTTGTGGTGATCATGGCACGTTCATTGACGCCTGTTGAGATTACAAGCGCCTATATTATACCCATGAACTTGGAATCTTTCAAAGGTGTCAGTATCTATATAGAAATACATTATTTGCACAAACGTAAATTAAAAACAATACTCGGTAAACTGAGTAATTCGCCATCGATTTGGGAAAAGTCAGTTCCTCCAATTTTGTATAATTTTTGTACAATTGACTCAAATATGACTGTCAATCTTCCAAACTATTCTATCCTTTGTAATAGGTGGTCATTGCTTGAAAATTAGCAATTAACAATGAAAATTCAGTCCACGTATTGAATTTCGACTTCAAATAATGAGAGACGATACCAATTCGAAAAATATTACAAAAGACTCTGGTACGCGTAGATTAATATAGCTTATTGAAATAAGACAATAGTGTAAAGCCCGCGATTAGACATCTTCCAATTTTTGTCCTCAAAATAATAGATACACGGAATAATACTGTAAATATTCTAAAAAATAATCTTACGTGGATTGCCGAATGCGAGATAACATACATTGATGTTAACGACAAATGTTACATTCTTTTTCCAAACACATACTTATTTCGCGGCTTACGAAAGTTTTGTTTTATAAAGTATCCCGTTTGTCGTAGTTGATGAAAGTTACTTACTCGGCGTACAACATGCTGCTACAGAGTAAGTCATCGGAGTAGAACACATGCGGAGAATAAGTTGTATTAGTTCCTTCGTCACACAATGAAAGAATTAGGATAGAGACAATAGAAAACGAGTTATTGAAACAGCGCAGTAAATTATGTACCATGCAAACACAATAAATTTCAAACACTCCTGTGAGATCCAGATAGTGCTTCCAACGGAAGGACAATGATTATGCAAGGTTTTCTTTGATATAATATTTCTTCCTGGACTATATTTTCACGACTCACGATTATTTTCACCATGAGTTGCTACTTATTAGTTTGTTACAGAAACCTGGCAATCTACTGCGAAATACTGAACGAACCGGCAGCGTTTATGCGATCGTAGGACTTTATAATAATCTGATAACTATGAAGGAGTTGCCAGTGTTCGACTGGATACCACACGATTTATTCTCCCACAATCTCCACACGATTCTCTGGTGTATCAAACAGTCGGTATGTTATGTTCAAACAAATGATTAGGAAATGATTTTATTGTATTTTGCGATTCTTGTAACACTATTCAATAATATTTGAAATGGGTGGTTATTTTTAGATCTTAAAAGGAAATAGAAAATGATACTACTGAAAAAATATAATAAAATGAAATGCACTATATTTGACGTTCCTGAATATCTATTAGAATATATTTTCAGAAGGTAAATGCGATTCTATTTCCATTCAAAAGAAATATTTTCATAGAAATAGTTTCGCAATTACCGTTTTAATCATCTCTCTATCGAATATTCTGCTTCTTCGGTTGCTAAACACTTCCTGTTCTGCATTTGATTGGCTTCAACAAAGAAATCAAAGAACTATCTTTCTCTAAACTCACATGAAATTTGTTAAACATGATTTACTTTTACGACACACACATCAATACTTCAATACATCAATAAATCATTTCTCGTTCTTCTATTTTTTCTTATCGCCATAAAAATGGGCAATTCACTCTTTCTTATAACTGAATGTTGACATTAGTTCTACAACCTTCTTACATCTTAATCTTTTTAATGAGCAAAGGTGTTACATATGTATATAACACTTTACACGTATTTCACTACTTATCAAACATGTAATAATGAGTTAAATTTTTAATTATCATTCGCTCAAAAATTGTTCATAACCAAATTGCAAGGTAAATTGGACAGCTTAAAACAGATAACCCTACCTCAGTCTATTCCCCCTTCCGTGCACTGAAACTACCCGGATTCCTATCCTGTAAGCACCCATTATTAAAAGTTGTCTTCCGTGCTCGACTCCTGAAACGTATAAGTTCGCGATAAAAAGTACGCTGGCGGGCAGTAATATAATTGCACGTTAGAAACTGTGGAAACGTCGTCATTAAAGATGTAATCGCCTAAGGATGCACCTACACTACTCGGGACGATGCCGAGTTCAAGGTAATCAATCAATTAGAATGTAACTTGTCGGTTAAATGACACACGCTATGACGTTTAGTGCCACCACAGCATGTATATTTCAATCCAATGAAATAAGCGGAAGCTGGAAATGGAAAATAGAGAGAAACGACCACTCTATAATAATGGTTTTTAAAAATGTAATTTCTTGCATCGTCGCAGCACGGTAACATCGATAATGACGATAATTACACGGGGGTAAATTCCGAGAAGGAGCTATTCCATTTAAGGCAGCATAAGCATTTCGTTTCCTTAGGGTTGTTAGTAGCATCTGATGCTTCGAACGATACACTTACTTCAAAGATCATCTTTATTTTCATATTCTCATCTTCGATGTTACATTTGATTGGAAATACCTTTTTATTTTGATCAATTAAAATATACCGTAATAAAATTCTGCTAGTGAAGACTGATAGTATAAGACCTAATTGTTCGAAGGCACTTGATCGTTCGATCTTTCCTAACGCGAAGTTTAAGTAAGACAAATCATACCGTAAATATCGAAAATGCACGTACTACGATGGACATTCAAACTTTTCATCGCCAGCGGATATTTTCTACCGCCCACGTTGAAGTCTCCGACGAAACGCTTTCTCTATAATTTATATACAGTCTTCGTGACGTTGTACATGTGGAGCTACTCCCTCACGCTAATCATGGAGATTTGCTACAACGTGGAAACGCAGGACGATTTGAGTGAGAATTTTGGCATAACTGTCACGGCACTTATCACCAGTTGCAAACTTATGAGCTTAGTCGTAGGGCGAAAAACTATCATAAATATGTTGGATCTACTCAAGAAGAAGCCCTTTGTACCAGAGAACAATGGGGAAGTACAAATTCACGCGAAATACGACAATCTAATCGAGTAAGTTCTTTATGTTCGCTGTGGTATGTATAGTTGTAAGAAAATTATTTAAAATATTATTTCTTTCCTTCTTTCTTTTTTTCTAGAAAAGTCGCGATGTTCTATACAATCCAAGTCACATTTTGTGTGCTTGCTTTAGTAGGAACGACATTGGTCAGTAACTTCAAATTGAAAAAATTAATGTTTCGCGCTTGGTTTCCTTTCGACTTCACCTCCTCGTGGCTTGCGTTTTCTATGACGTTCATCTATCAATTCGTGGGTTTAATGATCATAGCCACTGGCGTCAGTATGTTCGACACGTTTTTCGCTGGCCTGTTGCTTCACATCTGTTGTCAATTCGAGATGTTGATAGATCGCCTGCACAATATCGGAGGAAATGAAATTCAATCGTTAAAAGACTGCGTTCGGCACCATAATATGATATTCAGGTTTGTTACCTGTGTGCTTTTATTTAATGAAAGTTTAACGAACTAACGAAGCTAACTGAAGGTTACGGGAAAAATCGAAATAAGTTGTATTTTTATTGATTTCTTATTTTACGACTAAAAAGCTTAGGGTATTAATACTATTTTGATATTCTAACAAGCATATCTTAGAAATGAAGAAGGGGGTTGAAAAATATACATATGTCGTGTCTCAAAAACCAATAAAAAGAAATTTTGATAACGCGGGATTAATCGACAACACTGGATTTTAACACTGCTCGGCTGTCACAAAGTGGGGAACGTGATTTGTTACTTTTCTTACCTGAAATCTTCAATTAAAGAAAACAGTGAAATAACACTTATCTCAATTATTTCAGATTCGCCGAAATAGTAAACAATTTTTTTAACAAAATCATGTTCGTGCAATTTATGGTAAGCACAGTCGCGATATGCTTTACTCTTTATCAACTAACAGAAACAAACGACAGTTTGCAAATAATTGGATGGACATCGTTCATGTTTTCCGCTTTAATTCAAACTTTCTACTTTTGTTGGTTCGGAGATGCAGCGAAAGTAAAGGTAGATACATACACACATAGATATAAAACGAGCTACCGTTTCTTCTTAAATCAATAATTTGTGGATTTTTTATCTCTGTAGAGCCTCGATATTTCTAATATGTTATATCATAGCGATTGGCCAAATTTGAGCAACGACGCTAGGAAGATGCTTCTGATAATCATGGCACGTTCATTGACACCCGTGGAGATTACAAGCGCCTATATTCTACCCATGAACTTGGAATCTTTCAAGAGAGTCAGTATCTATAAAGAAATACATTATTTGTACAAACGTAAACTAAAAACAATACTTGGTAAACTGAGTAATTCGCCAATCGATTTGGGAAAAGATAGTTCCCCCAATTTTGTATAATTTTTGTATAATTGACTCAAATATGACTGTCAATCTTCCAAACTATTCTATCCTTTGTAATAGATGGTCATTGTTTGAAAATTATCAATTAACAATGAAAATTCAGTCCACGTATTGAATTTCGACTTCAAATAATGAGAAACGATACTAATTCGAAAAATATTACAAAAGACTCTGGTACACTTGGTTAATATAGCTTATTGGAATAAGTCAATAGTGTAAAGTCGCGCGATTAAACTTCTTCCAATTTTTGTTCTCAAAATAATAGATACACGGAATAATACTGTAAATATTCTACAAAATAATATTACGTTGATTGCCGAATGTGAGATAACATTCATTAATGTTAACGACAAGTGTTACATTTTTTTTCCAAAAAATATACTTATTTCGCGGTTTACTAAAATTGCTTACTAAAATTGTGTTTTGTAAAGTGTCCCGTTTGTCGTAGTTGATGAAAACCACTTACTCGGCGTATAACATGCTGGTACAGAATAAGTCGTCGCGGTAGACCGTATGGAGTGGATTCAGCATATCCTTTCGTTCCTTCGTCACACAATGGAAAAATTATGATAGAGGAAACAAAAAACGGTTTATTGAAACAGCGCAGTAAATTATGTACCATGCAAGCACAATAAATCTCAAATACTCAAGTGAGGTCCAGGTTATAACAGCGAGATTTTCGCGAATAATTTTCCGCATTATTTTACTAAGAATTTTCAATAATTTCAGAGCAAATCCGATTCAATGACTACTAATTGAAAAGACCAAAGACTTTATACCTGAATTTTTCTATCGAGTTACGATCAGATGGCGAAGGACTTTCCATTTGTTGTGTAATTTGTTTCAACAAAACAATACAGGACAATAAGAAGCATCTTCTAAACAGAGAGTAATACATAACGTGAAACACTAGCACACGATCTAGTTTAAACGCGTTCTTATATTATACACGTCAATAAAGCTTAGAAACAGTAGTGCAGAATTAATAGAAATACGTCGTTGCTGAAGCTATCTGCATTTCTTTCCCCGTTCATTTTTTTCTTCTCGAAATAAAAATAACCCTTCTTGGAACGACTGACTCTGCACGACGCAACGGTCTGTAAAATGACGATTTCAAGGTAGTTAAACCTAATTTTAATAAGAAATGTGAAACGCGGAAATAGGGGACGAAGCTACTTCAACGTTTTCAGAGGTATTATACTGTATGTCGTATCGTTGCATCATTAACAAACATAATGATATAGAACGTTTTACAATGGGGTAAGTGTTCCGCAAGAATATGAGTTCTATTAATACGATATATGAACTCGTCGATATTCGGAGATAGCCAGTGATATCGAAGACGTTTAGAATTATATTCCACACGACACTCCTTTCATTCGTATTCATGCAATTTGTGTTTCACCATATCATCGAGAAGTCATTTATTTTACTTTAATAAAATAAATGATTTATTTTTCTATTGTGACGAAATAATTGGTGTGAACGATCACTACGTTTTATCTAAATTTTTTTTTCAATAAACAAATTAGAAACGATGTAAAATCCAAGTGGACACGCAAAGAAGAATTTTACGTCAGCTTTAGCCGATGAATTCCAATAAAAATGACTGTGCGCACGCTACAATTTTCACGTGTTCTACTTTCGATCGCCGGTTGTTTGCCACCAAGTTCGTGGACATCACCGTTCACAAAATCTTTGTACAAATTTTACACGTTGTTCGTGTGGCTTCTAATATTGTCTCTCGTGTCCGCTCAGATTTTAGATATAATAATAAATGTGGAAAATCAGGACCAATTCAGTGACAACTTTTACATCACTCTCGTGGTATTCGTCAGCGGCTGCAAATTGAGTATCATCTTAAAGCATCGTGAAAGTATCTTATCTTTGATCGAGAGCCTCGAACGCGAACCTTTCTCGCC
The DNA here is from genome assembly GCF_024542735.1 of Bombus huntii. NCBI lineage: Eukaryota > Metazoa > Arthropoda > Insecta > Hymenoptera > Apidae > Bombus > Bombus huntii. The sequence goes on from NC_066250.1 coordinate 4,768,959, forward strand.
GATGAACGACGAAGAAGAGAAAATTCAAATGAAATTTAACAAAACAAACGAGTAAGTACCTATACGTACTACTTTTCAGAATGGGTCAGGAACAATGAACATTTTTCAAATTTTCGCGGGCAAGGACAAAATTAATTTTTGAATGCATGAAAAGCAGAGATTTAAAAAAAAAACATTTGTTTAATTTCTTTCTGTCGCTGCTTGTTGTCAGACAAGAGAAATGCTGTTGAAAAATGTGGTAATTTTGGTTAAGAAAAAATTAACATAGACAGGAAGGGTTTGATGTGAAAGAAACAGTACGCCAGTGAAACATTTTTACAGACGAATTGCGATTTGTTACACAATTCTGGTGGAGGTGGCTGCGATATGGATATTCGTAAGAGCGTTCCTCACGGACTTCAAGAAGAGAAAACTAGTCTTTCGAGCTTGGCTACCGTACGATTATTCGGAGCTGTTGCCATACACGTTCAGTTACGCTTACGAAGTTGCCACTTCGTTGCTGTGCTCTTGTCAAAACGTTGCTAGTGACACGCTATTCGCTGGCTTGCTGATTCAAATTAACGGCCAGTTCGAAATACTCGAGGAACGTCTGAGAAACATCGAGGAGGACTCGAATTATTCGGCGAAGCAGTGCGTCAAACATTATCAACAAATTTACAAGTTCGTGTCGAATTTATCATCTATTATGTTGTGCAATAAGTTCGTTTGCCTTTACGTGCGAATTTATTACACATCGAACATTTTACCAGCTTAAAAGGACAGCAAACAGGTTTAATTAACAAACTTATTAACAAAGCATATGCTGAATTGCTACAGATTCTCTAAAACGGTGAACGAGAAATTCAAAATAATACTTTTCTTGCAATTTTGTACGATCGCATTTACGCTATGCTTTAATCTCTACCGAATGACCAACATAACGATGCTTTCTAAATTTCTGGAGGCGTCGCTTTTCCTAGTTCGCATTATAGCGCAGATACTGTATTATTGTTGGTTCAGTAACGAAGTGAAATTGAAGGTTCGTTATCGAAGTAGAAGAACAAGACAGACATAAATATACCAATTTTTGGTTAAATGTTTCGCGCAATATCTTTTCACTGCAGAGCCTTCAGGTGCCTGCCATGATATTTAAGAGCAATTGGGCATCGTGGGATACGAAAACAAAGAAGATTCTCTTAGTGATCATGACACGAGCGACACATCCTATAGAATTTACGAGTGGCTACCTGGTAACATTGAACATCGATTCTTTCGTAGCGGTTAGTATTTAAATGTATATTACGAAATATTCCATTTTCATCAGGGTGCATAATTATCTGTCGAATTATTTCTCTTAAAAGAGCACGTTTCAAACTGAACTTTCTTCTTTGTATATTTTTCGCTACACGTTTCCTTCGAATAACGCATAGCTCGAGAGGGAAGTAATCAAAGTGGGCAAATTGAAATGATACACCGTGATAAAAGCCTATGTATTACGTCTAACTTTATAATGCGACATTCTAAAATCAATGCAAAAATCGTTGCTTCTTTATTACAGCTGATGAAAACCTCATACTCAGTTTTTAACTTGTTGCAACAAACTAAATGACGATACGAAGTGAAAGAGCAGCGGATCTTGACATTATATCTTTGGATTTTTCTGGATGAGTACGTTCTGCAAGTGTACCGAGGCATGTAGAGTACATAGCAATAAACTTTATATCGTGAAATGCTAATCCATAAATACTTGCCTGATCATAGAGGAAAATACGTTAGACGTTGGTCCTTTCTCACCTATTGGAAAAGCATACGCGTACGATGCTCCACTTTTCAGTAAAAATTCTCTCAACCAGTTTATGGAAACTATCTCCCGGTCGTTCCGTTTTATGAAACACTATCGGAGGTAAATATTTGCATCGCGTCAGCTCGCAACAGAGGATAATTTGAAGGGACGCGGACGATCCATTATTATTTCAACAGTAATTATACATACGATGACACCGTGTAACACGGTACTTTTACAATAACAATACGTATCAGCAAAGGGTAAGTTGCAGTAGAAAATAAGTCTATCGAAGGAAGTAAGAGGGAATTGATACTTTACAATCGTCAGTCACGTTTCAAACTTCGAACAGAAGCTGCACAAAAGTGGTGTATAGGCCTGTTCTTTCTACATTTTCGATCATTTCTTTATACAATTACTATACCTATTAGTATAATAAAGTAAGAGTCAATTAAATAAAAAAGTACGTGATAATAAAAAATTGTCACTTCAACGATACATATAATGCGGTGAACATTTTTGCTGCTCTCATTATGTGGCTGCTTTCCACCCCCTTCGTGAAAAATACCCCTCAAAAAATTTTTGTACAACATTTATACAGTATTGCCATTCCTGTTCCTGAATAGTTTAGTTGCTGTTGAATAATTTATTCAAATATTAGATCTAATATACAATGTAGAAAAACATGGAAGATTTCAGCGATAATATTCCCGTGACGGTGATACTGTGTCTCCACAACCCCCAAAGTTTTCATTTTCATTTTACTGATATATCGTGAGAACTTCCTATTTTTTTTTAATAAACCTGAACGAATCGGCGGCGTTTTTGCGATCGTGAGTCTATATAACGATATGTTAACTATGAAGGAAATACCGGCGTTCAACTAGATGATGTGCGATTTATTCTCACACAATCCCTACACGATATTCCTGGTATATGTTGATATGTTCCAGCAAATGATTAGGAAATGATTTTATTATATTTCGCGATTCTTGCGACACTATCCAATAATATTTGAAATGGATGGTTATTTTTAGAACTTAAATAAATAGAAAATGATACTACGGAGAAGACATAATAAAAAAAAATGCACTATATTTGAGTACTATATTTGACGTACCTGAACATCTCTTGGAGTATATTTTCAGAAGGCAAACACAATTTTATTTCCATTAAATAGAAATATTTTCATAGAAATAGTTTCGCAATTACTATTGTAATCATCTCTCTATCGAATGTTCTGTATGTTCGGTTGCTAAAGCTTTCCTGTTCTGCGTATGATTTCCTTCAACACAGCACATCAAAGGACCATCTTTCTCTAAACTCACATGAAATTTAGTAAGCATGTTCTATTTTTACGACATACACATCAATACATCAATACATCAATAAATCATTTCTAATTTTTCTATCTTTTCTGATCGCCATCTTTTTCATAAAACTGAATGTTAACATTAGTTCAACAACCTTCTTATTTTTTAATCTTCTTAATGAGCAAAAGTGTTACATATGTATACAGGATGGTTGGTAACTGGTGGTACAAGCGGAAAGGGGGTGATTCTACGCGAAAAAAGAAGTCGAAAATATACAATAAAAATTTTTCGTTTGAGACTTTTTTTCGAGAAAATCGACTTTGAATTTTCGCTTGGTACGCGTGCACTTTATCACGACCCGTTATAACGGATCTCACTGTAGATCGTTGTCTCGATGGAAAAATTTAAAAAACAAAGAAGATTTAAAAAAAAATTTTATTGTATATTTTCGACCTCTTTTTTCGCGTAGGATCACCCCCTTTCCGCTTGTACCAACAATTATCAACCACCCTGTATAATACAATACGCGTATACACAATACACGTATTTAACTTATGAAGCATGTAACAATGAGTTAAATTTTCGATTATCAATCGTTCAAAAATTGTTCATAACCAAATTGCAAGCTAAATTGGATAGCTTAAAGCAAATAACCTACCTCAGTCTATTCTCCCTCTCCTGCACTGAAACTCGCGGTTTCCTATCCTGTAAGCACCCACGATTAAAAGTTGTCATCTCTGTTCAGCTCTTGAAACGTAACTAAACGCGTATAAGCTCGCCATAAGAAGTACACAAGCGGGCAGTAATATAATTGCACGTTAGAAACAGTGGAAACGTCTTCATTAAAGATGTAATCACCCAAGGATGTACCTACACTACTCGGGACGATGCCGAGTTCAAGGTAATCAATCAATTAGAATGTAACTCGTCGGTTAAATGACACACGTTATGTCGTTTAGTGCCACCACAGCATCTATATTTCAATCAAATGAAATAAACAGAAGCCAGAAATACAATAGAAAGAAACAAACGGCCACTCTATAATAGTGATTATTAAAAATGTAACTTCTTGCATCGTCGCAGCGCGGTAACATCGATAATGACGATAATTACATGAGGGTGAATTCCAAGAGGGAACTATCCCATTTAAGGCAGCGTAAACATTTCGTTTACCTACGGCTATTAGTCGCATCTAATGCTTCGAACGATACACTTACTTCAAAGATAATCTTTATTTTCATATTCTCATGTTCAATGTTACATTTGATTGGAAATAATTCTTAGTAGAATAGAAGAATAATTCTTCTTCTGAACAATTAAAATATACCGTAAAAAAATCCTGCTAGTGATTATTGCGAAAAGTGATACTATAGAACCTAACCGTGCGAAAGGTACTTGATCGTTCGATCTTTCCTAACACGAAGTGTAAGTAAGACAAATTACACAGCAAATATTGAAAATGCACGTACTACGATGGACATTGAAGCTTTTCATCGCCAGCGGATATTTTTTACCGCCCACGTTGAAGTCTCCGACAAAACGCTTTCTCTATAATTTATATACGGTCTTCGTGACGTTGTACTTGTGGAGCTACTGCCTCACGCTAATCCTGGACATTTGCTTCAACGCGAGAACGCGGGACGACTTGCGTGACAATTTTAGCATATCTGTCACGATACTTATCACGGGTTGCAAATTTGTCAGCTTAGTCTTAGGGCGAAAAACTATCATAAATATGTTGGATCTTCTCAAGAACAAGCCGTTTGTGCCAGAGAACAATGGGGAAGGAGAAATTCACGCGAGATACGACAATCTAATAGAGTAAGTTCTTTCTGTTCGTTGTAATATATATAATTGTAAGGAAATTATTATAATATTATTTTTTTCCTTTTTTTTTTAGAAAAGTCGCGGTGGGTTATACGATCCAAGTCACATTTTGTGTGTTTTCTTTATTAGGAACGACGTTGATGGGTGATTTTCAGTCGAAAAAATTAATGTTCCGCGCCTGGTTTCCTTTCGACATCACCTCCTCGTGGTTTGCGTTTTCTATGACGTTCCTCTATCAGTTCGTGGGTTTAGTGATCATATCCAATGGTGTCTGTATTTTCGACACGTTATTCGCCGGCCTATTGCTTCACATATGTTGTCAACTGGAGATGCTGGTTTATCGTTTGCACAATATCGAAGGAAATGAAATTCAATCGATAAAACACTGTGTTTGGCATCATAATAAAATATTCAGGTTTGTTTCCTGTGGGCTTCTATTTAAACAAATTAACGATGTGACGAATGTAGTTAAAGATTACGGGAGAAACCGAATTAAGTTGTATCTTTATTGATTTTCTATTTTACGACTAAAAAGAAATATTTTAACTTAGAATAGTTAAGCAGAAGAGCTGTTAGGTGCAAGGACGTAATTGGTTATGTTCCGAGAAAACCAATGGTATCAACCATATTTTGATACTATAACAAAATTGTAGAAATGAAGGAGGGGGTTGAAAAATATATATATATCGTGTCTCAAAAACGAATAAAAAGAAATTTTGATACCGCGGGATTAATCGACAATACTGGATTTTAACACGGCTTAGCTGTCACAAAGTGGGGAACGTGATTTGCTACTTTTCTTGCCTAAAATCTTCAGTTAAAGAAAACTGTGAAATAACACTTATCTCAATTATTTCAGGTTCGCCGATATAGTAAACCAATTTTTTAACAAATTAATGTTCGTGCAATTTGTGGAAAGCGCAATCTCGATATGCTTTACCCTTTACCTACTAACAGACATAGAAGACACTGCGCAATTAATAGGATGGTCTTCGTTCATGTTTGCCGCCATATTTCAAACCTTTTACTTTTGTTGGTTCGGAGATGTAGCGAAAGTAAAGGTAGATAAATACACACGCAGATATAATACGAGCTGTCGTTTCTTTGCAAATCAATGATTTGTGGACTTTTTATCTCTGCAGAGCCTGGATATTTCTAATATGGTATATAACAGCGATTGGCCAAATTTGAGCAACGACGCCAGGAAGATGCTTGTGGTAATCATGGCACGTTCATTGACGCCTGTTGAGATTACAAGCGCCTATATTTTACCCATGAACTTGGAATCTTTCAAAGGTGTCAGTATCTATATAGAAATACATTATTTGCACAAACGTAAATTAAAAACAATACTCGGTACACTGAGTAATTCGCCATCGATTTGGGAAAAGTCAGTTCCCCCAATTTTGTATAATTTTTGTACAATTGACTCAAATATGACTGTCAATCTTCCAAACTATTCTATCCTTTGTAATAGGTGGTCATTGTTTGAAAATTTGCAATTAACAATGAAAATTCAGTCCACATATTGAATTTTGAACTTCAAATAATGAGAAACGATACCAATTCGAAAAATATTACAAAAGACTCTGGTACGCGTAGATTAATATAGCTTATTGGAATAAGACAATAGTGTAAAGCCCGCGATTAGAATTCTTCCAATTTTTGTCCTCAAAATAATAGATACACAGAATAATACTGTAAATATTCTACAAAATAATTTTACGTTAATTGCCGAATGCGAGATAACATACATTGATGTTAACGACAAATGTTACATTCTTTTTCCAAACACATACTTATTTTGCGGCTTACGAAAGTTTTGTTTTATAAAGTTTTCCGTTTGTCGTAGTTGATGAAAGTTGCTTACTCGGCGTACAACATGTTGCTGCAGAGTCAGTCATCAGAGTAGAACACATGCGGAGAATAAGTTGTATTAGTTCCTTCGTCACACAATGGAAGAATTAGGATAGAGACAATAGAAAACGAGTTATTGAAACAGCGCAGTAAATTATGTACCATGCAAACACAATAAATTTCAAACATTCCAGTGAGATCCAGATAGCGCTTCCAACGGAAGGACAATGATTATGCAAGGTTTTCTTTGATATAATATTTCTTCCTGGACTATATTTTCACGACACACGATTATTTTCACCATGAGTTGCTACTTATTAGTTTGTTACAGAAACCTGGCAATCTACTGCGAAATACTGAACGAACCGGCAGCGTTTATGCGATCGTAGGACTTTATAATAATCTGATAACTATGAAGGAGTTGCCAGTGTTCGACTGGATACCACACGATTTATTCTCCCATAATATCCACACGATTTTCTGCTGTATCAAACAGTCGGTATGTTATGTTCAAACAAATGATGAGGAAATGATTTTATTGTATTTTGCGATTCTTGTAACACTATTCAATAATATTTGAAATAGGTGGTTATTTTTAGATCTTATAAAGAAATAGAAAATGCTACTACTGAAAAAATATAATAAAATGAACTGCACTGTATTTGACGTACCTGATCGCGATTCTATTTCCATTAAAAAGAAATATTTTCATAGAAATAGTTTCGCAATTACCGTTGTAATCATCTCTCTATCGAATATTCTGCTTCTTCGGTTGCTAAACACTTCCTGTTCTGCATTTGATTGGCTTCAACAAAGCAAATCAAAGAACCATCTTTCTCCAAACTCACATGAAACATGTTTTACTTTTACGATACACACATCAATACTTCAATACATCAATAAATCATTTCTCGTTCTTCTATCTTTTCTAATCGCCATAAAAATGGGCAATTGACTCTTTCATATAACTGAATGTTGACATTAGTTCTACAACCTTCTTACATCTTAATCTTTTTAATGAGTAAAAGTGTTACATATGTATATAACACTTTACACGTATTTCACTACTTATTAAACATGTAATAATGAGTTAAATTTTTCATTATCAATCGCTCAAAAATTATTCATATCCAAATTGCAAGGTAAATTGGACAGCTTAAAACAAATAACCCTACCTCAGTCTATTCTCCCTTTCGTGCACTGAAACTCCCGGTTCCCTATCCTATAAGCAACTATAATTAAAAGTTGTCTTCCTTGTTCGATTCTTGAAAACTAACTAAACGCGTATAAGCTCGCTATAAAAAGTACGCTGACGGGCAGTAATATAATGGCACGTTAGAAACAGTGGAAACGTCTTCATTAAAGATGTAATCACCTAAGGATGTACCTACACTACTCGGGACGATGCCGAGTTTAAGGTAATGAATCAATTAGAATGTAACTTGTCGGTTAAATGACACACGCTATGACGTTGAGTGCCACCACAGCATGTATATTTCAATCCAATGAAGTAAACGGAAGCTGAAAATGAAAAATAGGGGGAAACGACTACTCTATAATGATGGTTTTTAAAAATGTAATTTCCTGCATCGTCGCAGCGCGGTAACATCGATAATGACGATAATTACATGGGGGTGAATTCCAAGAGGGAACTATCCCATTTAAGGCAGCGTAAACATTTCGTTTACCTACGGTTCTTAGTAGCATCTAATGCTTCGAACGATACACTTACTTCAAAGATCATCTTTATTTTCATATTCTCATCTTCGATGATACATTTGATTGGAAATACCTTTTTATTTTGATCAATTAAAATATACTGTAAAAAAATTCTGCTAGTGAAGACTGATAGTATAAGACCTAATTGTTCGAAGGCACTTGATCGTTCGATCTTTCCTAACGCGGAGTTTAAGTAAGACAAATCATACCGCAAATATTGAAAATGCACGTACTACGATGGACATTCAAACTTTTCATCGCCAGCGGATATTTTCTACCGCCCACGTTGAAGTCTCCGACGAAACGCTTTCTGTATAATTTATATACGGTTTTCATGACGATGTACTTGTGGAGCTACTCCCTCACGCTAATCATGGACATTTTCTACAACGTGGAAACGCAGGACGATTTGAGTGAGAATTTTAGCGTGACTGTCACGGTACTTATCACGAGTTGCAAATTTGTCAGCTTAGTCTTAGGGCGAAAAACTATCATAAATATATTGGGTCTACTGAAGAAGAAGCCCTTTGTGCCGGAGAACAATGAGGAAGTAGAAATTTACGCGAAATACGACAATCTAATTGAGTAAGTTCTTTCTGTTCGCTATAATATGTATAGTTGTAAGGAAATTATTTAAAATATTATTTTTTCCTCTTTTTTTTAGGAAAATCGCAATGTTTTATACTATTCAAAACGCATTCTGCGTGCTTTCTTTAATAGTAGCGACATTGATGACTGATTTCAAATTAAAAAAATTAGCGTTTCGCGCCTGGTTACCTTTCGATTTCACTTCCTCGTGGTTTACTTTTTCTATGACATTCATTTACCAGTTCGTCGGTTCAATGGTCATCTCCGCCGGTATCAGTATTTTCGACACGTTGTTCGCCGGCCTGTTGCTTCAAATCTGTTGTCAATTCGAGATACTGGTGAATCGCCTGCACAATATCGGAGGAGATGAAATTCTATCGTTAAAACACTGCGTTCGGCACCATAATGCAATATACAGGTTTGTTTCCTTCGTGCTTTTATTTAAACAAAGTAACGAACTAGCGATGATAATCGAAGATCACAGGAAAACGAAAATAAATTGTATTTTTATTAGTTTCTTATTTTACGACAAAAATTTTTATGCTAAAACGGGCAATATTTTCGAAATTACGAAGAGAATTGAAAAATTTCTAGCAAATAGCATCAAAACCTCATAAAACGATACTTTTGCTAATGCAGGATTATTTGAATGTTGACAGTGCTCTTCTGTCAAGAAACGGAGAATATGATTTCTCACTTTCTTTCTCTGTGATCTCCGATTAAAGAAAATAATTAAATAATATTTGTTTCAATAATTGCAGATTCGCCGAAATGGTAAATAATTTGTTTAGCAAAATGATGTGCGTGCAATTTATGGTAAGCGCAGCCGCCATATGCTTCAACGTTTATCGAGTAACAGAATCAAACGCTGGTTCGCAATTAATAGGCTCGGTACTGTTTATTTTTTCCGCCTTACTTCAAACGTTTTACTTTTGTTGGTTCGGAGATGTAGCGAAATTAAAGGTAGGTACATATGTGGCTGTAATATGAGTTTCTCGTAAACCAAAAACCTGTCGACTTTTTATTTCTGCAGAGCCTCGATATTCCTAATATGATATATCATAGCGATTGGACAAATTTGAGCAACGACGCCAAGAAAATGCTTGTGGTAATCATGGCACGTTCATTGACGCCTGTTGAGATTACAAGCGCCTATATTTTACCAATGAACTTGGAATCTTTCAAGGGTGTCAGTATCTATGTAAAAATACATTATAGCAGTGAGTGGAAAATTAGATTAATGCGAATACTCAATAAACTGAGTAATTCGCAGTGTGAAACAGATATGAGCCTAAAATACTAGGCGTAGCTATTGTATTATATTTATTTATATCATTTTCGTTGAATCCGAAAGATCCTACCTTTTGAAATAGATGGCCATTGCTTGGAAATTTGTTAACAGCAATACAAATTTTATCCACGTGTTGAATTTATACCTGAAATAAATGGAAAATGATACAAGCTTGAAAAATATTACAAAGAATTCTGACGTGTTTAGATTAATATGGCTCGTTGGAATAAATTAATCATATAAACTGACGTTCTTAAAAAAATATAGTTCAGAAAATTGTCGCTTTCCATGTTTCGTATTTTCCAATTTTTATTCTTTGAAATAGTAGATACGTAGGGAGAAGTACTGCAACGATTCGTGACAGTAATCTTAAGTTAAACGCCGAATGCAAGATAATACAAACTGCAAGCGTTTTCGAATGAATGTGACGTACTTTTTTTCAAAAACAAACTTATCTCGACACTTATTAAAATTATGTTTTATCAAATGCTCCGTTTGTCGCAGTTGATAAAAACCACTTACTCGACGTATAACATGCTGCTACAGAGTAAGTCATCGCAGTAGAACACATGCGGAGAATAAGTTGTCTTAGTTCCTTCGCCACGTAATGGAAGAATTACAATAGAGGAAAATGAAAACGAATCATTGAAACAACGATATAAATTACATAGTATGCAAGAATAATACATTTCTAACACTTAAGTAAGAACCAGGTTTCGACAGTGAATCTTCGCGAACTTCCGCACTATTTTACTAAGAATTTTCAACGATTTCGAAGTAGATTCGATTCGACGAACAACAACTGGAAATATTACAGACTCTGTATTTGAATTTCTCAATCGAGTTATTCCGCTGGGCGTATGATTTGAGTCAACAAAGCAATACAGAAAAATAAGAATCATGTTCGTCTAAACCGAGAATAATACGAAATGTCGAACACTCGCATGCGATCTATTACAAATGCTTTCTTTTATCACACACATTAATAAAGCTTATTGTTAGATGGAAATAACTGAATTATGGCGTTATTAAAACTACATGCATTTTTTTCCTTGCCCTCCTGTTCGTAATAAAAATAAAAATGAAGCTACGCTTGGAACGACTGACCACCGTCCACGGTATGAAGAAAACTAGTAAATTTATAAATCGGAAAAAGAGAACGAAATCACTGCGACGTTTTCAGAGGTACTGTAGCATATTTTTCATCGTTGTGTTATTAACAAATCTGATGATATATAACACATTATTCTCCCGAAACCACAGGATATATTTACAATCAACGATAACAGGTTCTATCAACGGGATACAGGAGCTTGTCAATATTCTGGGATAGTCAATGATATTGGAAACGCTTAGAATTTTACCGTATAGACCGTTCCTTCGTTATTTATAAAATTTGAGTTTTCACATATTAACAAGAACTATTTTATTTTAATTTAATAATCTAAATAGCTTATTTTTTCTTTTCTAACGAAATAATTGGTATGTACGATCTCTACGTTTCATCCAAATTCTCGTTTAAAATAAATAAATTCGAGATGATGTAAAATCAAACTGGACACGCAACAAATTTTACGTCACTTTTAGCCGATAAATTCCCATGAAAATAATTGTGCGCGTGCTATAATGGTCACGTATTCTTCTTTCAATCGCCGGTTGCTTACCATCGAAATCGTGAACATCAACGATCACAAAATCTTTGTACAACTTACACGCGTTGTTCGTGTGGCTTTTAATATTGGTATTTTAATATTAATATAAAATATTGTTTCTCGTGTGTACTCAGATTGTAGATATAATTATAAACGTGGAAAATCAGGACCAACTCAATGACGAAGTTAAATTTGGAGTTTCATTAACGAAATAAAACGAGACTCAGATAAGTATAGAAATTTTTGATAAAACGTTTCGTGTAATATCTTTTCATTGCAGAGCCTTGACATACCTGCCATGATATTTGATAATTGGACGAAAAACAAGAAGATTCTCTTAGTGATCATGACACGTACAACGCATTCCATCGAATCTACCAGTGGCTACCTGGTAACATTGAATCTCGGCTTTTCCGTGACGGTTGATATTAGATTTATAAAACAAGGAACATAGCAAATAATACGTAAGGTAATTGCATATGCAAATTAAAATAATATAGTTTGTAAATTCTACAGAAGACATCCAACTTTACGGTAAAATATTCTAAAATAAATGTAAAAGTGCATGCTTTCTTATTACAGCTAACGAAAACTTCGTACTCATTGTTTAATATGTTGCAAGGAACTGAATGATGACACGAAGTGGAATAACTGTGGATCTTGATGTTATTTCTTTCGATTCTTCGAAAGGACTAAGTTCTACAAATGTACCGATACAAGTGGACTATATAGCAATAAACATTACACACTGCTAAAGATACCCAGAAATACTTGCCTGATCGTAGAGGTAAATATGTTAGATGTTTTTCCTTTCTCATCTGTTGAAAAAGCACACGTGTACGATACCCCACTTTTCACTAAAAATGCTTTTAATTTATGGATAATATTCTCTGTTCCTTCCGTATTAAAAAACTCTATCGATGATGAATATTTGCATTATACCAGCTTCTAACGGAAGACAATATGAAGGGGTGCATAAAAAAGTACGTACGGATATGAAGGGTTGATTCATTATTCTTTTAACGATCAAACATATTATTACAATAATGATACGCATGAGCGAAGGGTAAGTTATAGAATAACAGTTAGAAAATAAGTCATACCGAGAAAGTAAGAGGGATATTGATATTTTACTACCGTCAGTGACTCTCGAACTTCGAACGAAAGTTGCTCGAGGGTGTTGTACAAGTGTTTCTCTTTCTACATTTTCGATAATTATTTCATGCTCGCCATTGGCGTCACTCTGGTAAAGTAAGAATCAATTAAATAGAAAAAGTGCCTGATAATAGAAAATTTTCAATTGGAAGATGCATATACTACGATGGACATTTTTGTTGTTCACATTGTGCGGCTGTTACCCGCCTCTTTCGTGGAAGACACCTCTGCAAAAATTTCTGTATGAAATTTATACAGTATTCTCATTCCTGGTTCTCAATAGTTTCTTGCTTTTTCAAATATTAGATATGATATGCAACGTAGAAAACACAGATGATTTCAGCGATAATTTCTCCGTGACAGTGGTGGTGTTTGTCACGTGCATCAAGCTTTTCACTATACTGGTATATCGAGCAAATTTCCTACGTTTGTGCAATACGCTTCAAAGGGAGCCATTTTTACCAATGAACGAAGAAGAGTTCGAAATTCTGTTGAAATTCGAGAAAATTACCGAGTAAGTAATTTGCTGTTTCATTTCTATAATATATGTCTACATACATGTATATACGATAAATAAATTTTTCGTATTGACGGTAAATTGTTTTAGTAATATAATAATTATATATTTAACTACAAACATGGAACGTACATTTTACGATGACATATAATAAAGTAATAGAAGAGAAGTAAAATATAAAGTGCCAACGTTAAGCAAGATCGTAGTCTAAATTAATTGACAAGTTCTCATCGACGAAAAGTATTATTCTCATTTATATTTCTCTTCCAGTTGGAACACACTTGGTTACATGACCCTGCTCGTGATTTCTGATTTCTTTATACTCGTAGTGTCGCTTCTAGCAAATTTCAAGAACCGAAAACTAGCGTTTCGAACATGGATACCATACGAATACTCGTCGTTATCTACATATCTGCTTACTTTCCTTTATCAGTCGTTATTCACGACGATATGCACCTTTGGATGCGTCGCTAGCGACTCTCTGTACAGTGGCCTGTTGATACATATTAACTGCCAATTCGAAATACTAGAGCATCGTCTGAAGAACATCGAATCGAACCAGAATTATTCAGTGAAGCTGTGTGTTCATCATCACGATCATATCTACAAGTCAGTTTGCCGATTTATTTCTCTTTTGATAGCTTCACAGAGGAATTAATATATATAACTTCTTCACTGTAACATTTTCTTATTTATGAGCTTACAGATTTGGCGAAATGGTGAACGAGGAATTTAAAATGATCATGCTTTTTCAATTCTGTACAAGCCTGTCTACGATCTGTTTCAATTTCTATCGAATAACACAAATCGAAATGGATTCGAGATTCGTAGGAACGCTTCTCTACATGGCCTGCTCGTTGATGCAGATATTTTACTACTGTTGGTTCAGCAATGAAGTCAAACTCAAGGTTCGCTATTACCACGAAAAATAGAATAAAACCTTAAGGTCGGGTTTCCTGTATGCATTAGACGTAAACGTTTGGATATGACTTTCTTTTAAGTGAATAGCGTTCACATAGAGACTTCGCATTTCCTGTCAGTCAAAAATGCTCGTATTATAATTAGACTACGGATATTTATGCAATTATGGGAAATTTAAAGGTCCATCAATGCATAGAAAGCGCTTAACGTGGAAAGAAATAGGCAAATATATAAAAATATTGTAATATTACAATTTTTCGTAGGTGAAACAACTGCGTTGAAGCTCTACTTCTCCAATTGTATGCACAAGAATATGAATTTACATAAATATCCGCAGTCCATTGACAGGAAATCCCACCTTCTGGAAATTTTACAACTAATTGAGTAAAATGATATAATTTTCCGTGCAGAGTTTGGAACTTTCTGATATGATATTCAGAACTGACTGGACATCGTTAAATAACAACGTTAAGAAAGCTTTTTTGATGTTAATGAAGCGTGCTATGAGGCCGATCGAATTTACCAGCATTTACGTCATCTCCGTCAATCTTGAGTCCTTCATGACAGTCAGTATCGTCTAAACCTTTCTTCTTTTACATTTTTCGATAGAAAATTGCTAGAAACATTTATGTTGTAGCTTCTGAAGACTTCTTACTCAGCGTTCAATGTTTTCCAACAGAGCCGGGAATCATGAAAATGCGGGAATTCTCTTAATTTAGAACCGTCTGCCTTCGATACTTCCGAATAGAATAATAATTGTCCACTTAGAAAAAGGAAGAGAAAAAAGCAAATCGAACACAACACGCGAAACGTGCAACAGAGTATCTAGAGTGCATTCCAATAAATTATTTGAAACATGAATACCATGCGTTTGATTAACGTGCCTGTATCACTTTCTCTTTTGACTCTCATTTTTCGTCAATGAAACTATTCACAATGAGTAAACCGCAACCTTCTGTTCCTTGCGACCGATGAAAGCAGACTGATGGTGCTTCGTGTTCTAAAGTTTATTTTTTATTAATTTTCGTTGAGGGGAGACAGATAATAGCCGATGAATCATTATCTATTTCCAGGACAATTTCGACCCTTTCTTCGTTTCTCGACTCCGTACTTTGCCCTCGATCGACTAGTTGGAACATTGTGCCTTCCCGGAAACGACAGGAGATGCCTATAATAAATAAATACTTTTTAGCCAATTATATAGACTGTCATCAGTTATAGAACTATAGAGAAACTTTACTCTTAATCGCGATTCTATCTAAGTGAAAGCCCCAACTGGGAAATATCTCATTGATTTTTCTGTAATCGCATAACCATAGGGGATGTATGTAATGTAATAATAATAAAGATGTCTTGGTCGACAAAAAAAGATCGGTGGAAAAGAAGACAGGTAATAGAGTCGCGCATTTGATGGAAGCTCTTTCATTCTGTAACAGTCAAGCAGCTTTGATAAAAATTTGTAACTGACATAATCAAGCTTGTTAAGTATAATTAAAAGTAGGATATTCGCACAATTAGATTTTTGTACGCTTCGATCAAATTCTTCCAGGCAAAAATATAGGAAAATAAAATCATAACGATATTCTTTTCCTTTTTTGACGAAATATTCATCTTTTAAAAAGAAATTTTTAAACAAGATTTTTTGTATATATCATCGACTAGTTTTTAGTCGATGATTTTCTAAGAAAATATAGGCAGAGGTAACTAAGAAACAAAACGATGCACAGACTTCCTCTGTCGTTTGCTTTGCTCACTTACTGCGGTTACTGGAGACCAGCTAAATGGCCACACACTTCGCTCAAGTATCGTCTGTACAACGTTTACTCGGTGTTCATGATTTTGCTACTATACTTCTTCACGTTCTGCTCTTGCGTGGATTCGTTTACTAGCAAAAACCTGGAGGCTATGACCGACAAATTTTCTCTCTGCGTCTCTGTGGTAGGAGTCTGCCTTAAAGTAGCCAATCTCTTTGTCCGGCGAGGAAAAATTATAAATGTGATGAATATGTTGTTGAACGAGAATTGTATTGCGAGAGACGATCAGGAAGAACGCATCCAACGAAAGAACGATGATTATGCCAGGTTTTCTTTTTTACAATATTCCTTCGTGGACTACACTTACGCGGCTCACGATCATCTTGCCATGAATTACTGCTTACAAGTTTGTTACAGAAAACTGGCGATATACTGCGAGATCCTGAACGAATCGGCAGTGTTCTTTGCGACCGTGGGACAATACAAAAAACTCATAAGTATGAGAGAGTTACCAGTGTCCGACTGGATGCCGTACGATTTATCCTCGCAAAAAGTGTACACGATATCCCTAGTGTATCAAACAGTTGGTTTGTTGATCTGTGCAAATACCAGCGTGGCCAACGAAACACTGATCGCAGGATTGATGATACAAGTCGGCACGCAATTTGAGATATTTTGTCATCGAGCTAGAAATCTATCATTCTCATTGACGTCAGCGAGAAGGAACACTATGTCTAACGAAGAATTCAAGATAAGATGCAATAAGATTATTGGGAACTTAATTAGACATCACTACGAAATTTACGAGTACAAATAGATGTGCATTTTTCGTGATCATAGATTTTGAAATTCTTAGTACCGAATTTTCTAATTTTTTATTTGATTACAGATTTGCTAAAACAGTAAACAGTGTGTTTCAGTACATGATTTTCTTACAATTTTGCATAAGTTCGATAGTACTATGTCTGAGTGTTTATCAGTTTTCCAAGGTAGATCCGTTCAGTATGAACTTCTTATGGAGCGGCTTCTATTTGTGCTGTATGCTTATGCAGGTGTATTTATACTGTTGGTTTGGGAACGAGGTGACGTTGAAGGTTGGCACTGCTTTTCGTTTCTATTTGATCGCTACATGTATCTTCGAGTGCAATAGCACGGAGTAGCAGAAACGACGATTTTATTTGAGATTTTTACTCTGTGCCTAATGATAATATTATGGTACGGTGATTAATTAATGTCGCGAGAAGGACAAGAACAGAGTGATTTTTTCTCATTTTTTGCGCTCTCGTGTAGAATGAATTTAATATTACAAATAAAATTTTTGATCTTACAAGTTATCGGTATTATAATAAAAAACTAAGCACGATTCGTAGTAAAACAAATAACGTTGTATATGTAAATTTTACGAATTAAAAGTCAACTGATTATTCCATGTGGTATACAATTGTAAAATTGTAAAAAAGTATTTTGTGATCTGTAACTTGTAACTTACTAACTTATTAGTACTAGTAGCTAATATATCATTATTCAAAATGGATTTGATCTCAAATTATGATACATGTTTTCATTTACGTACGATCGACGTAATTTTTAGAGCAACAAAGTTCGCGATGCTATTTATGATATGGATTGGACCATGCTACCTACTGACGTAATGAAAAGTTTATTACTGATCCTGATTAGAACTGATAGACCTGTTAAAATGACAAGCGGTCACGTTGTTGTTTTATCTTCGCAATCTTTCGTGTCAGTTAGTACAATTTCAATGCTTTTAACCAGTAAATTATAAATCATTATTGCGATTCTAACAACTTTGTACTTTATTATAGATCATGAAGATGACTTACTCTTCGTACAATCTTCTGTCAAACTCTACGAGTAAATAAGAATTTTCGTTGTTACTGTGATTCAATTTTTACTGACTGTTTAATTATTGTAAATTGTCTACAATTATTGTAAAAGTGTGTGTCCTTTTTACCGTGTGTGCACGGTCATACAACACTCTCACTAATGTACTCATGACGATCATGGCTGAGAAATAAAAATGCAGAATTTAATCAACAAATTAACGTACCTCTTATATCGCGAATTGTGGAATATACAAATAAAATGTTTGAAATTTTATCTTCAAGCTTTGTAAACTACACAATTTAAAAACGCATCTGTACACCTGACGGTCCTACTGCAACTTTTTGAAAGCTTTCTGCTACTCTAGTGATGCTTGGTTCCCTTATTCGAGGTAGACGTTATAAATACCGAATTCACGTTGCAACGAACTAAATGGTGGCATGAAATAGAAGTGCAGTGGATTTTGAGACTATTTGTATCGATGCTTCCGGTGGACAACGTTCTGCAAATGTACCGATGCATGTAGAGAACGTAACAATAAACTTTGCACCATGAAATGCCAACTCATAAATACTTGCCTGATCGTAGAAGAAAATATGTTGCACGTTTATCCCTTGTGATATGTTGAAGAAGCAGACGTGGACGATATTTCATTTTCAACTAAAAATTCTTCCGTCCAATTTGTGGATAATATTCTTCGCTCGTTCTATTTTACGAAACATTATCGAAGGTGAATATTTACGCTATATTAGCTCGCAACAAAGGATAATATGAAGAGGGATATGAAAAAAATATGTAAGAGTACGAAGGGTTGATTCATTATTCTTTAAACGGTAGATACGCATCCAATGGCATCGTGTCACACACTACTATTATAGTAATGATACGTACAGCGAAGGGTAATTGCAGTAGAAAATAAGTCTGTTGAAAGAAGTAAGAGGGAATTGATTTTACAGTCGTCAGTTACATTTCTAACTTCGAACAAGAGTCGAAGTAACTGCTCGAGAGTGGCGTATAACTCACTTCTTTCTACATTTTCGATAATTTCTCTGCATACTTACTTTCACTGTTACTATAACAAAATAAGGATCGGTTAAACAAAGGAAGTGCGTGGTAATAAAAAGTTTGGACATCAAGCATGCATATACTACGATGGACATTCTTATTGTTCACATTGTGCGGCTGTTTACCACCGCCTTCGTGGAAAACACCCCGCAAAAAATTTTTGTACAAGATTTATACGGTATTCTCGCTCCTGGTCTTGAATACTTTCTTTCTTTGTTTAATAATGGATATGATATACAATGTAGAAAACATAGACGACTTCAGTGATAATTTTCACGTGACGATGGGATCGTTCCTCACAACCATCAAGGTCTCCGTTATGTTGATGTATCGCGAAAGCTTCGTACGTTTGCGCGACACTCTACAGAAAGAGCCACTTTTGCCAATGAACCAACAAGAATTCGAAATTTTGTTGAGATTCGACAAAGTTACCGAGTAAGTTTGTTGAAATGAAAACTTCCTATCATGTATATAGATATGATTAGATGACCTTGTAGCAACACATGAGCTAGAAGACAATTCCAATCATGTTGTTGTTTTGTCTCGGAGTATCAATATCGATTGGATACACACAATATAATAATAAATAAACTCCGGGCAAAACAATGTCGCCGCTACGTGCAACCATTGAACAAAAACGATATTGAATTTTCCGACTCTCTCCCGACCAGTATAAATAAACAGACGCGATTGTAAGAATTGCAGGATTTGCGAGTATCTACGAGTATCTATCGAGTATCTATCAGCGATCTAATCAGCGAGTATTTTAGCGATTATACACTGTCTTAGCGAATTTGTTAGTACGAGCGTCTTAACGAAATTATCTGTATTTATTTATTTATTTATTATTTTAAATACACTTGACGATTTCAACAACGAGTTACTTCGTTATTCCAACAACCATTATTTACAATCCTCTACAACCTAAACGAATACACAAATGCATCTGCAATAAGTCGTCTAATAATATTGCCTAATACAACAAATAATTTTCGATGTTAAGGTTAAATTGTGTTAGTAGTATGATAACTATATATTTACCTACAAAAATATAGATTGTTGCATTAAATATGAACTTACTTTCAATTGATCGACAATGCTTCTTCGACTGAAAGCATTTTTCTATTTTCTTTTTTCTTCTAGCTGGAACACACTTGGTTATATGACGATACTCATGACTAGTAATTTTTATCTATTTATGGAATCGCTTCTGACGTATAAGAAAAGACAACTAACGTATCGAACATGGGTACCATACGACTATTCGTCTGCATCTGCATTTCTGCTTACTTTGCTTTATCAGTCGTTATTCACGACGATATGCTCCTTTGGATGCATCGCTACTGATTCTCTGTACAGTGGCCTACTAATTCATATTACCTGCCAATTCGAAATACTAGAGCATCGTCTAAAGAACATCGAATCGAACCAGAATTACTCAGTGAAGCTGTGTGTTCGTCATCACAATCAGATATACAAGTCAGTTTGCCGATTTATTTCTCTTTTGATAACTTCGCAGAGAAATAAAATATACAGGTTGGTAACTGGTGGTACAAGCGGAAAGGGGGTGATTCTACGCGAAAAAAGAAGTCGAAAATATAGAATAAAAAAATTTTTTTTTTATTTTTCCATCGAGACAACGATCTACAGTGAGATCCGTTATAACGAGACGTGATAAAGTGCACGCGTACCGAGCGAAAATTCAAAGTCGATTTTCTCGAAAACATAGCCTCAAACGAAAAATTTTTATTCTATATTTTCGACTTCTTTTTTCGCGTAGAATCGCCCCCTTTCCGCTTGTACCACCAGTTACCAACTACCCTGTATAACTTCTTCACTGTAACATTTTCTTATTTACGAGCTTACAGATTTAGCGAAATGGTGAACGAGGAATTTAGAACAATCATGTTTTTCCAATTCTATACAAGTCTGTGTATGATCTGTTTCAACCTTTATCAAATAACACAAATGGAAATGGATTCGAACATCATAGGAAGGATCCTCTTTATGAACTTCTCGTTGATGCAGATATTTTACTACTGTTGGTTCGGGAATGAAGTCAAGCTTAAGGTTCAACATTACGACGAAGAATGTAATAAAACCTTAAGGTTGGATTTCCTGTACGCATCACACGTATACGTTTGTATACGTATACGTATAGAGACTTCACATTTCCTGCCAGTCTAAAATGCTCGTATCATAATTAGACTAAGGATATTTATGCAATTATGAGAAATTTAAAGGTCCATCAATGCATAGAAAGCGCTTAACGTGGAAAGAAATAGGCAAATATATAAAAATATTGTAATATTACAATTTTTCGTAGGTGAAACAACTGTGCTGAAGCTCTACTTCTCCAATTGTATGCACAAGAATATGAATTTACATAAATATCCGCAGTCCATTGACAGGAAATCCCACCTTCTGGAAATTTTACAACTAATTGAGTAAAATGATATAATTTTCCGTGCAGAGTTTGGAACTTTCTGATGTGATATTCAGAAGCGACTGGACATCGTTAAATAACAACGTTAAGAGAGCTTTTTTGATGTTAATGAGGCGCGCTATGAGACCGATCGAATTTACCAGTATTTACGTTATCTCCGTCAACCTTGAGTCCTTCATGACAGTCAGTATCGCCTAAACCTTTTTTCCTTTATATTTGTAGGTAAAAAATTATGGGAAACATTTATGTTGTAGCTACTGAAGACTTCTTACTCCGTGTTTAGTGTGTTCCAACAGAGCCAGGAATCGTGAAAACAAAGGATAATTTCTTAACATAGAACCGTCTTTCTTCGATTCTTCCGAATAGGGTAATAACTGTTCACTTAGAGAAAGGAAAAGAAAAAAACAAATCTTTCAAAACACTGGAAACTTGCACTAGAGTATCCGAAGTGCATTCCAATAAATTATATGAAACTTGAATAACACATATGTACATGCTTAAATCACTTGCCCTTAGCGACACATTTCACTTGTGTTCCTCTTCTTCCGTCAATGAAACTATTCAAAACAAAGTATATCGGTAAACCGCGACCTTCTTTCTCTTGCGACCGACGAAAGCAGACTGATGGTGCTGCGTGTTCTACAGTTTACTTCTTATTAATTTTCCCCTCGTGGAGGGGAGACAGATAATAGCCGATGAATCATTATCCATTTCCACGGCAAATTCGACCATTTCTTCGTTTATCGACGCCGTATTTTACCCTCAATCGATTAAATGGAACTCTGTGACTTTGGGGAAGTGAAAAAAGATACCAATAGTTTTTTTTAGCCTATTTTTTGGCCAATCATATCGTCTGCGATCAGCTATGAAACTTTAGAGAAATTTTGCTCTTGAAAGCTTCTACTGGGAAATAGTTATGTTTTTCATATTCGAACAACTAAAGGGGATGTGTGAAATGTAATAATAATAGGAATGTATCGAAAGGCAGAAAAAGATCGATGAGGAGAAAAACTAATTAGATGTTTTACGTTTCGTATATTACAATCTTCAAAGCAAAAAGATAGGAAAATGGAATCATGACTGGATATCGTACGACTTATCCTCCCAAAAACTGTACACCATATCCCTAGCATATCAAACAACTCGTTTATTCATTCACTGACCTCAAGATTGATGATACGAGTTGGCGTGCAATTTGAGATACTTTGTCATCGAACTAAAAATCTATAATTCTCATTGACGGCAGTGAAAAGGAACACCATGTCTAACTAAGAATTCAAGATAAGATGCAATAAAATTATTGAGAATATAATTGGACATCACCACGAAATTTACGAGTACAAATAAATGTGAATTTTTCGTGGTCAAAAATTTTGAAATTCTTAGTATCGAATTTTCTAATTTATTATTTGATTGGAGATTTGCCGAAACAGTGAACCGACTGTTCCATTACATGATTTTCTTATAATTCTGTATAAGTTCGATAATACTATGTTTGAGTATCTACAAGCTTTCTACGATAGATCCATTCTCTATGAACTCCGTCTGGAAAAGCTTCTATTTGTGCTGTATGCTTATGCAGGTGTATTTATACTGTTGGTTTGGGAAAGAGATGACGTTAAAAGTTGCCACTGCTTTTCGTTTCGTGCAATAGCACGGAATAGTAGAAACGACGATTTTATTTGAGATTTTTACTCTGTGTCTAATGATAATATTATGGTACGGTGATTAATTAATGTCGCGAGAAGGACAAGAACAGAGTGATTTTTTCTTATTTTTTGCGCTCTCGTGTAGAATGAATTTAATGTTACAAATAAAATTTTTGATCTTACAAGTTATCGGTATTATAATAAAAAACTAAGCACGATTCGTAGTAAAACAAATAACGTTGTATATGTAAATTTTACTAATTAAAAGACAACTGATTATTCCATGTGGTATAAAATTGTAGAATTATAAAAAAGTACTTTGTGACCTGTGACTTGTAACTTACTAACTTATTAATATTAGTAGCTAATATATCATTATGCAAGATGAATTTGATCTCAAATTGTGATACATGTTTTCATTTGCTCACAATTGCAAAAGTAATTTTTAGAGCAACAAAGTTCGCGATGCTATTTATGATATGGATTGGGCCATACCACCTGCTGACATAATGAAGAATTTATTTTTATAGTAATAACTGACAGATCTGTTAAAATAACAAGTGATCACGTTGTAATTTCATCTTTGTAGTATCGTGGAAAAGCTCTTGGAGAAATTCCAATGATCTACAGATGGAAAACAATAAAAGTGCTGACGGGCCAAGAAGTGGGAAATTTCAATGGACAATATGCATGTGGCTTTTTAGGACATTCTATAATTAAAAAAGGTTTACGTGACCATCTTGGGTCAACAGCTGTAAAACACGTGTCTGTTATAGCAACACTGAAAACTCTGGTATAAGGACAACTTGATGGAGATAGTTATGAGTGAACAACAAGTAAATATTCGGCGGGCTTATAGCTACGCTCGAAAGGGCATTAGTTGGTAGTAATGTGTTCGCGAGTTCGAAACCATCCTGGGCACATTTGTGCAGAGGTGGAAACCCAAGTCCTTCTTAGAATTTAATGTATAACGGGCAAGAGGGCGGGAGAATTCTCTCCCTTGCCTACCATGTTGTAGTTACTTTCTATGAGTGCTTGGGAGAAAGTACCCCCAGGTTGCGTCACTCGCGTTCCTAGGCCCGCCCGTGGGTTTTTAGCCGGTAAAAATCCGGCACCCTGGTCCCGCCTCGCGCGATGAGATAAGGTGTCTATGAAGATTTTCCCACGCTAAAAAAAAAAAAAAAATTTTTTTTTCCTCTCCCCGGAGAACGCGGATGCCTATGAAAGTTCCCTCCACGTAAAAAAAAATTTTTTTTTTATATCGAACTGTAGTTTTTTTATTTATTTATTTAAATTTTACAATTTGTCCAGTAGGACATTTGGTAAAATATTATAGCTTAGTGGTATAATAATATAACATGTGGGTGGCTATCCCCAGCGGAGTACCATCTTCGTGTTTCTTAGGTTATATCCTTTGTGATAAAAAAAAAAGTAGTCTATAATTTTGCAGTTGGAGTTTGCAGTGAATTGCGACTAGTTGCAGTTGCGACTAGTTGCGGGTTAAATCGTTACTCATAAGTTGTTGTAAATTGTTAGTTGTAGGTTGTAAGTTGAGTAGTTAAATTTTGTTGTCTTTAGTTGTATCACATTACTGCATTACATTCAGATTAAATAGTTATAATTTTTTGCTTCAATCACAATAAATAAATCTATATAATAAATAAAAATCACTATAATTCTGATCTCTATATCTTTATAATTTTTTACGTCACATAGTAAAACTTCAATACTTTCGACTATTAAATTATAAAATATTATTGCAGATTCTAACAATTTTGTATTGTATTATAGACCATAAAAATGACATTTATTATGAAACATTTATTTAGATCAATCAGAACGTTAAACGAGCCTGTACACTTGACAATCCTGTTGCAAACTTTTGAAAGCTTTTTGATTCTGTGCCGGAATAGAGGTAGATATTTTAAGCACCGAATTCATAGCGACATTTTTAACAAAGCAGAACGATGTTACAAAATTTTATTTATTGTTCGTATGGAAACAAAGTGAAGGTAAAAGATCGTTCTTCGAACTTGGGAGAACGATTTAATATATTATTGATCTACATATATAGCAGACGTGATCTTTCATGTCGACTAGACAAGGTTGCATAAGTGCAACCGAAAAATATTTTTAATCGTAATGAATGTGGCTCTATGGTCCATACATTTAGAGGACACAAACACTATCACGATGAATATCTACGATTAGTAATCTTACGCATATTTACGCCTTTTTTCAAGGCTTGTTACTCGAGCTACCAAGCTAGAAGTTTATTATTTCTGACCGTCTGATTGTAGCTAGTTAAAAGCTCCTATTCGGTGTATAAAGTATAACACGCTGCAAAACACTCGAAAATAGTAACGAACAACGAAACAGGCCATGGTCGTGTCACGACCGGCATACTTCAAATCCGACGGACTGACGATAGAGATAAAGATGTGGCGGCACTCGGCGACAATGTATATCGCTGAAGTGCCTAATGAACCATCAACATCCCAACGGTCCTTCCACCGAAGGTTCTAGAAGAAAGAGCACGTGGCAACGATCGCGGACGCCTAGCAAATGCATGGACGGTGGGGATGTTGAGGGATGACAAAAGAAAGTAATCGGATCCGATCGAAAGTAAAATCATAAGAGTCAGTCTTAGAAAGTCACGCCTAGAGTTCGGAAGTAAATTGTAAAGTGTATTGATGTTAGAAAAAAAATAAAGTTTTCTTTTTTTATTTTTTACCTCAAATTCCTTTTTTTATTTTGTTATTTTACGTGACATTTTGGCGATCCTGCCAGGATAGTGAAAAGTGTTTGTTCGGAAACCAAAAGACATTCATCATCTACGGAAGATCGAATTATTTGGGACTACGGTCATCCGCAACAACAAAGTAACTATCACGAACCAAGTGAAGTAACAATAAAAGGTAAACTGAATTCCTGTGTACGTTACCGTGAAAGAAAATTTAGCTTCAGTAGCCAAGACTCGTCTTCGTCTGAAAATTATAAATCAGCGCAATAATGTCTAAGGCAAACGAATCTCAAACTTCAACCTCAACTGACCCAATGTTGCGAGCAATATGGGACAGTATTCAAAAACAGAACGAGAACATTGCCCTTTTACGAGAGGAAATGTTACATTTGTCTATGCAAAATGACGAAGAGAACAGACACAGGGCAGCAGAAATCGAGAATCTCGGGAAAACCGTCGCAGCGCTACGGACTGGGTTCGGATCCCCTGCGACCGATGAATTTGCTTCCATTATCACCGAAGACAATGAAAGTGCGTCGACAGCAATCAATCGTACTGTGAATATGGCAAAAGCACGCAAACTGTCAGGGTTAGCAGCTTCAGACACCCCACCTGTCCACCTCGACAGCGAACAACCCGAAGTGGAAGAAAGAGGCTATTTTTCGCCCGCTCCTCCCACTCTACGAGCTAAGGATGCAATACGCTACATCCCAACGCTCAACGGAGATGATGATGTAGGAGTTGAAGACTTCATCAAAGAAGTGAGAAGTATGAAGGATCGCTGTATGGAGCAAGATCTATTGCTAAAAGCAATAAAAGTGGAAAAAATCGTGGGGAAAGCAGCCCAAAGTATTCGCAACATTCCTATTGAGTGTTACAGTGATCTGTACGACGCACTGAGAAATAACTTAGCAGCACAAGTGACTTCGGATGAGTACCAAGAACAATTACGAGAGTTGAGACAGGGACGCGAGGAATCAGTGCAAAGTTTTAATATTCGGTTTAGAAGAATACTCAACCGTTTGCTGTACGCAGTAACCAATGAGTACCCACAACCACTAACACGTAAAATTATGACTGAAGAAATCACGAAGAAGACTGTTCGTGTGTACCTAAAGGGACTCAGACGCGACATAGGGCGAATACTATTAAGCAGTGAACCCTTGAATCTTCCGGAAGCTGAAAAAAAGGCAGCCGATGTAGAACGCTACTTGCGAGAAGAACGACAACCTAATTGGTCATGTAATCGCTTACCTTCGGTTAGTAATCGCCCCGACAACCAGCATATGCAGGTAAGACGATCTAATGTACCATCAAGATCGCCTAACACGCCAGTAGCTCAGAAACCTGCTACATTTAACCAAGTAGAAAATAGATCACCTGCTGAACGCGCACAGATGAAGTGCTTCAAGTGCGGAAAGCTGGGACACATTGCCAACAAGTGTCAAAATTTTCTACCACCGAGCCAGCGCGATCGACCACCCGCAAGAATTCAGGCAGTCCAGGAATGGGACGAAATACAAGAAACAACATCGAACCAGGAGATGGACGAACCGTACGAGACATACGAGTCAACATCGCCACGGGAAGATTACTCGCAATACCTTTGTCAACCCGAACCGAAGAGCGAGTATTTCTGGTCGACACAGGAGCAGGGATAAACCTGGTGAAACGTAACAAAACTGTCAACGCGATACAAATAGGGCCTAAACAAAAATTTTCTATGGGACGAGACAAATACGAAACTAACGAATACGTAACGAAACGAATTTTTGGACAAAATCACATTTTTCACATAGTACCGAACAATTTCCCTATTATCGAAGACGGAATCATTGGGCTACCATGTTTAGAGAAGTATAACTATTCAATATCCAATGACAAAATCCGATTAAACGACAAAACCATTTTATTTCAGAAACCAATACATTTGACTCCTGGAGAAAACAGAGTTCAAACAATCTATTTGGAAGGCAAACCAACTAAAGTATGTTTTATCAACACTGGTGAGCAAAACGTTGAAATTTCTAGCAATATTCAAAATTCTCATGACTTTTCCAACGTATCAAAACTAAAAAGTCTAGTGAGAACAGATCACATTGAAAAACCAATCCGTGAAACCATCGAAAAGATTATCCTTCATTATATTGACATCTTTAATTTAGAAACCGATCTTTTACCCTGTACTAATTTAACTCAGCACACAATTTCGTTAACCAAAGACAAAATTATTAACACACGATCGTATAGACCACCGGAATGTCACCGTGACGAGATTTCGCGACAAATAGGAGACATGTTGAAGAAAAATATTATAGAAGAATCCGAATCCCCTTATAACTCTCCGGTATGGGTAGTTCCGAAAAAATTAGACGCCTCAGGAAAACAGAAATGGAGGATAGTTATCGATTTCAGGAAACTAAATGAACTCACAGAACAAGACGCTTACCCTTTACCTGATATAGACGACATTTTAACACAACTAGGAAACGCAAAATTCTTTTCGGCGCTTGATTTATCCTCAGGATTCCATCAAATTCCAATGAACGAGAAATCTAAAAAATATACCGCTTTTTCGACACCGCAAGGGCATTTTCATTTCAATCGAATGCCATTCGGACTTAAAAACGCACCCGCTACCTTTCAAAGATTAATGGACAGAGCCTTAGCTGGACTTGTAGGAAAATACTGCTTTGTTTATTTGGATGACATAGTGATATTCGGAAAAACGATTCAAGAACATAACGAAAACCTCGCGATAGTATTTCAGAGACTCAGAGAATTAGGACTTAAATTGCAACCGGACAAATGTGAATTCGTAAAACCGGAATTAGAATACTTAGGCCATGTAGTTTCATCCGAAGGAGTCAAACCAAACCCCAAGAAATTAGACGCTGTAAAAAACTTTCGATTACCCCGCAATGCCACGGACGTGAAATCATTCTTAGGTTTAGCAGGTTATTATCGCAAATTTATTCGAAACTTTTCCAAAATCGCGAAAAGCCTTACAGACTTAACAAAAAAGGACACACCATTCCATTGGACTGACAAACACCAGATTAGCTTTGATACTTTAAAAGACAAACTCTGTAATTTCCCAATATTAGCTTATCCAGACTTTAACAAAACCTTTACCTTAACTACCGACGCAAGTAACGAAGGACTAGGAGCAATACTGTCGCAAGACGGTCATCCTTGTTGTTACATTTCAAGAACACTGAATCCACCCGAACGAAACTATACCACGACAGAAAAGGAACTCTTAGCCATCGTATGGGCCGTGAAAAGATTAAGACAATATTTGTTAGGACGACGCTTCATTATTCGAACCGACCACCAAGCTCTTAAGTGGCTACACAATTGCAAAGACCCTTCTAGCAGACTGATTCGTTGGAGACTTAGACTCGAAGAATATGACTATGAAATCGAATATACAAAGGGTAAAGATAACACAGCTGCAGACGCTTTATCTAGAGTTCACGCAGTAACTCGCGACGAAGTAGTTAACCTCGACCTAGTAATTGATCACACTAATTCATTCAACGCATGGAAAGACAACAACGAGAATCCGAAACTCTTAGAAATTAAACCAAATGACCAAACATTTTACCAATTAACTCGAAACGACTTAGGAGAATACGACGAGACACTTTGGATCAGAAGACTTTACAAAATTCTTAAAGATACAACAAAAATCGGCATAGGAAATAACGACTTCACTGAATTAGAGAAAACACAGATTAAACTCATGCTAATATATTTTAACGACACGTACAAGAAAATTACTTATGCACCTAATCCCATCTTAAAACTAGACGAAAACGAAATAATACAAGCAATAAAGGAAAACCATAACGACACCGTAGGACATTTAGGGATACAGAAAACGTATCAACGGATCAAGGATAAATTCAAAATTTCCGGACTTTTAGAAAGAGTAGAAAACTTTGTGAAAACATGCGACACATGTCAAAAGGAGAAACTAACACGTATCAGACCCAAAGAATCCCCACAAATCTCAGACACGCCACTTAACCCTAACGACAAAATCGCTATGGACATCATAGGACCGATGACGAAAACCAAACGCGGAAACCAATACATACTTTCAATACACGATGAACTTACGAAATATCTGATACTAGTTCCCCTTAAAACGCAACGAACTGAATCCATAATTAACGCGCTTATTGAACACTATATTTACATATTTTCGGCACCAAAAACGATCCTAACAGATCAGGGACAAAATTTTGTTAGTGATTTAATGACGAAATTTGAAGAAGCTTTTAAAATCAAACACATCAAAACAACTTCATTTCACCCACAAAGTAACGGATCCCTCGAAAGAACGCATGCCTCAGTTAAAGATTTAATTCGTACTGCATTACACGACAATGACAAAGAATGGGATGAAGTACTTAATTTCATTTGTTTAGGGTACAACACCGCGAAACATGAAGGAACAGGATTCTCTCCCTTTGAATTGACCTTTGGGCGAAAAGCTAACTTACCTTCCGCAATATCCAAATTTCCCACACTTACCTATGATGATATGTACTCACTTTGGCAAAAACAGTTGAATAAATATTGGGAAACAGCTCACAAAACACTTATTCAGAATAAGCAACGATACAAGCGAGACCAAGAAAGAAAGATTGTTAAAACTCAGACTGTGTTTAGGAAAGGAGACTTTGTTTTAATTCACAACGACCATAAAAGAGATAAGTTGGACATTGAATGGTTAGGACCCTACAGAATTAACGATGTGAAAACTCCTTATTACATTATTTCTATCGACAATGCTAAGAAAAAGATACATGGTAACCGATTGAAAGCGTACTTTTTTCAGGATAATGCTGACCCTAGCACTAGTAACAATACCCTTAATTAGTTGCCTTAAATTCACGGGATAGGAATTACGCTTTGTAAACAAACCCAACCAATTCACGATCGAAAACTACAACATGATTACGCCTCTGAAATTATTAGCTTCTCGAACACTAACAAATATTGTAAAATTGCTATATTTAAGATTAACGAAATAACTTTTGTACCATAACATGCAGAAAATCAATTCATAGCGATTCCTGAAAAAAAGCATAAACATATCCTTTGATCTACATTTAAATAATTCCATTCTACTACGATCTTAGAGGACCAAGATCAATCTAACCAGGGGGGTATGTCACGACCGGCATACTTCAAATCCGACGGACTGACGATAGAGATAAAGATGTGGCGGCACTCGGCGACAATGTATATCGCTGAAGTGCCTAATGAACCATCAACATCCCAACGGTCCTTCCACCGAAGGTTCTAGAAGAAAGAGCACGTGGCAACGATCGCGGACGCCTAGCAAATGCATGGACGGTGGGGATGTTGAGGGATGACAAAAGAAAGTAATCGGATCCGATCGAAAGTAAAATCATAAGAGTCAGTCTTAGAAAGTCACGCCTAGAGTTCGGAAGTAAATTGTAAAGTGTATTGATGTTAGAAAAAAAATAAAGTTTTCTTTTTTTATTTTTTACCTCAAATTCCTTTTTTTATTTTGTTATTTTACGTGACAGTCGAATCGTTAAAATCGTTATCGTGTTCTTTTGTTTCGATTCTCTAATGTTCTGACCTATAACATTGTATAATAAAAATACTACTAATATCATAATACTAATACCACTAATATAATCAATGATTTCATATATTAGATGTCGAATTAATGATGTGCTCTATTTAGACAAATTTATCGATTTTGTTTTGCAGTCAGTTCGATTGAAAATGAATCGCCTTTTAGTTTCATTTTTCAATTGAAAATTAATTGCCTCTCGAGATCATCTTATACATCTATGCCATATTTTAAAAATGTCAAGATTAATACTTGATAGCTTTAAAATATACAGTGAAACAATATCTTTATTAGAAATGCACGAAATTGATTTCTACACCTAATAACAGAATCGTTAAAACGTACCTTCAACATTGTTAAGATCATTAAACTAGTCTCCTTGGAAAATTTCGTTTCGCAATTCGAAATCCATCTATAAATATATATATATACTAGTACGATGTACGCCATAAATGTATATCTATAAATCGATTCAACGTAGAGGGAGCAAATTAATTGTCTTTACATCTACTAACAGATAAATAACAATATCGACTGATAAAATCTATCTTGAACATCGATAAGATAAATTGAACGGTTTATCATAAACATATTTCGTAATTCGAAATCGATCTGTAAATTGGAAAATCACTGAATCCAGCCAGTGTCTTCCGATTGGAAGGTGAGAGAAATTTTCGAGGAGGCGCGAGCAGAAAATAAACGCGGAGGACCCCACCCCCGTAGAATTTTCTGTGGCGGTCCATTTTTGGGCTCCCCACCTTCGGCTTCGCCTCGATTACAAGCGTCCTCGTCGAGCAAGAAGCTTTACGAAGCACCCTCGGAACACTCGACTCGCGCCACTCTACTCGCTCGGGTTAGGTAAGTGAATTATCACGAAATTCTTCCCCGACCGATCGCTTCTCTTTTTTTATTCTCTGGCTGTTTCTACATTCTCGTTCTCTCGATGCTCGGCTATCTTTTGTTCCATGGATCGGTGATCGTGACGCGAGTGTGAAAGAAAGAAAGGGAGGAAGGATGTGAATGGACGTGTGCGTGAGAACTGGTGCAAAATTCACCAGTGCGAGAAACTTGAAGATGTCGAAGATTTTCATCTTCGACGATGGAACCGTTCGGTGAAAGAAGACTGTATAGTTGGATTAATCGTTGAATTTTTGTTACCACGAAGATTTATTACGCTACTAATGGAGCTGCTTCTTCGACTAACAAGCTTCAAGTTGAAAAACGCACGTAGAAAATACTTGATTTGCAACGAAACAGTGCCAGCCACGGAGAAGGCTGTGGAAGCGAATTAATCCGCTTTGGCTTCGAGGTGCATCCGTCTCGAAGGTTTTTCACAAAAAAAACTGCTTTGGCGATGCTTGTAAGTAGCGTTAATCCTAACATAACACTGCTTACCATTAACAAATGTACGTCATGTTAGTACCTCGTTTTACGATACAATTTTTCGTTGTCTATAATCAACGTTAAAATTTCAGATAACGAAAATGTTATAGATGTTAATGAGAAATCCCGAAAAGATGAAATATTGTGGTCCACTTTGTGGCAAAAATAAACCGGTTGCCATCATCGAATCGTTTCGTTTACGTGTGCTATTTTCAACCGCTAACGTTTGCCTAGTGAATTCGACGAATACTACGTATTTTGAAAAGCCCAACTCGATATTAACTATAATCAATCGTTACGATCCAATCATTCATCCTATCTGCATCGATACACCAAATTGTCTACGCGATTAAAGTATATTAGTGGTTTAAATGCTTGCAGGAAGACCGACGGTGTAAGGAACCGGGGCGCTTTTGCAACATATTAACCGCTGCCAATTAACAACAGCTCTGCTAACGCTTCGGGAATTTACTTTTGGATCTAACAAAACGCAATGTCGTAAGTAGCATTCGCATAACGATCTTTCTACACCATTAATCTCCGTAGTCTCGCTTAAACCTTAAAGGCAACCAAAATTCATCCGCTAAACATCTAACAACGCCTGTTTGCTATTAAATAACCCGACCAATTCGCTGTTGTTATCGACCACCGAGAATGATGGTCAGTGATGTCATTTTGGCACCCATGGGTAACCAAATGCCAAAACTTTCCAGGTGCTATTAATATCCGGAAATAGGGTCGAAATAGTGGTCATTCAGCTATCGAATAATCGATTTAATGAATTCAAATATTCCCATCCCTTCTGCGATCTTATACCTTGTTTACATTCCAACGACTACGAAATATATCCATCGTGTAACTTACATGTCCCCGGAATTAATCCAGGCTTCGTCGATCGAAGATTGATCGATCGGTTGATCGATATATTCGTCATAGGTTAACAACAATATCACAGATATTGTTGCGATAAGTACACTGCTGACCGTTATGCAAATTCGTATGCTCGTGAACGTAGCTAAAGAAACGGGGCCGAAATGGAGATCAGATTCAGCGTGTTCGGTTTAACACCACCGCGAGTATTTCTACTTTACTTTGTATATTTTATATATCTGTTCATACGAGGTGCATTGTATAAATTCTTTACTCTATTCACAAGTAAAAGGCTAATCGGGTCTTGCTCTCTGTACTTCCAATTGGAGAAATTGGGCATAACGAGTGAAATAAAAAAAAAGAAACATTTCCTATAGCTTGACAAATCCCAAGAACCGAATATGCAGGATCGAACCGCGAGATCGCGAGGTGGCGACGATGATTTCGTAAATGCTATTAATACGCGGCAGTTAGATCGAATGTCGGTCGTCGGTGGCGGCCAAGTAAAGCTCGTTCTTCTGGGTTACGCTCGTGCTTTTTGGACTCCTCGCCTTGCGGCCTCACTAACGTCGGCCGCCGTCCTCTCCTCGTCGTTCCGCGCATATTTATAGAGCCTGCCTATGGATGCTATTTCCGTAGACGCACCGATGTGCCCCGTTCCTCGTCATCGCGAAGCCGGACGGTATCATCTGCCGGATTATGACTCGCAGAACTCCCTACGATCGTGAAAATATGCAAGCCCATCGCCTACTTTATTCGCGGACCCATCCGTTTATTTTCAGGGTTAAAACGATGACGAGTCACAGCCGTGAAACATATGTATACGGTGGATCATCAAAGTATTCGAATTCATGTAGAGACCATGTATGAATATGAAGATCACAGGAGGTAGCGTCGCATTCTTCTTGGTCTTTTGATTTCGATAGCGTCTTACGTCTGGAAAGAGTATTTTCACACAAAATACGCAATTAAAAGAGCAGAGAATTTGCTAAGTTCAAAGATATATAGCGGAGAAAATGTGATTTATAATTCCTCTTATCCTGTTGTCTTCGTATATTGCATATATGTGTCATGCAAAACCTTTCGAAATTTTATTAACGCTGTAACGAGACGCAATTGCCATGATTACGTTGATGTAGCTTGAAACAAAACCGAAAATATATATAGAAATTACAAGATATTTATTTCGAACGTGTATTTCATAGAGTTCGTCGAAATATTTAAACGATCAATTAATTATTATATCGAATGGGCCCATCTTTTGACTCTAATTACGTATTTAAGACTATAAGACGTATATTAATTTTTTATCAAGTGTATGTTCGCAGTGAGTGACTCGTGACTTCTATACAAATCTTCTCCTCGCAAGTGTAAAAGATATATTTCTACGAGACGATTATCGCGTCGTAGAAGAACAAAAGACCCCTTACGACTTATCTGAAATCGATAATCTCGTCTGATTTGTCTGCCAAGACTAAACCGGTTGATATAATTCCACTAACATCGAGAAATCCAAGTTTATGCTGTTTCATCGAACAGACAAACATCGATTGCCACGTTTCAAGTGTTTCGAAATTTTTAACACCTAATCAGAAAGACCACTAGAAACGATGTTCGACCAATCGTTAAGAGAAAGGATCATGGAAAATTTCAGTGAACTCGATAGTTTCTTGAAGGAAGCCGGCAAAAGAAAAAGGCCGCCACCATGGACGCGATCAAGAAGAAGATGCAAGCGATGAAGCTTGAAAAGGATAATGCGATGGATAAAGCCGATGCCTGCGAAGGACAGGCGAAGGAGGCGAATATGCGCGCGGATAAGGTCAACGAGGAAGTCGGTGAATTACAAAAGAAGCTTACCCAGGTTGAAGCCGATCTTCAAGCCAACAAACAAGCCCTGGATCAGGCCAACAAGGATCTCGAAGAAAAAGAGAAAGCTCTGACTAACGTGAGTAACCTAATGTTTCCGTTAGTCTGTTACGATTAAGGATTTCGCCCTAGTTCTGTCATTGCTCCAGTTTACCTTGGACCAGGTCCAAGTCAATTTTTCGCCGAGAAATTTTATTTATATTTATACCGTAGTTTTATACCTTCGTTTTAAGATCGATGACTCAGTGTGACGCAGTTTTACGCTAGCTATGGTGTCTCGTAACACGAGGGATCATCTGTTTCGCCCTGTGCTCCCCCTTTTTTAAAAGGCCAATGAGTCACGAGAGCTTTCTAATTTCAGGCCGAATCCGAGGTCGCCGCTCTGAACCGAAAAGTACAATTGATTGAGGAGGACTTGGAGAGATCCGAGGAACGATTGAACACTGCCACTGCCAAGTTGGCCGAAGCTTCTCAGGCTGCCGACGAATCTAGCCGGTAAATGTTGAGAAATTCGATCGTGAAACTGTTGTACGATAGATAGAAACGGAATTATGTTAATGAACGTAATTGCAGTATGTGCAAAGTATTGGAAAACCGCGCGCAACAGGATGAAGAGAGGATGGATCAGCTGACGAATCAACTGAAAGAGGCTCGTCTGCTTGCCGAAGACGCTGATGGGAAATCGGACGAAGTATCGCGAAAGCTGGCCTTTGTTGAAGACGAGTTGGAAGTCGCTGAGGATCGAGTCAAGTCTGGTGAAGCGTAAGTTGCCCCCGAGGAATGTTATTCGTAAATAGATTGCGACTTTCTATGCGTTTACGTAAAACTTAACGATGCAATAGAATCCTTATAACATAGAAAAGTAGGTAAAGTACCAACGATAGAGTGAGTACTTGTATCATAAATTTTAGAAGGTAAAATGAATCTCCATTTTATATGAAAAATTCACAGTCTACTCGTAAATAATTGTTTCTACTTAAAGCATATTATTTACAACGTTACAGCAAGATCATGGAACTTGAAGAGGAACTTAAAGTGGTCGGTAACAGCTTGAAATCTTTGGAAGTATCCGAAGAGAAGGTGAGTTTGTCGATTTTTCACGGTGTTTGGGAACGCATTTCGGATAAACAATTTGACCGACTGGATTCGATTAGGCTAATCAAAGAGTCGAGGAGTTCAAGCGCCAGCTCAAGACCCTAACAGTGAAACTAAAGGAAGCTGAAGCCCGTGCCGAATTTGCTGAGAAAACTGTTAAGAAACTGCAGAAGGAGGTCGACAGGCTCGAAGGTAAAGTCGAAATGACTTCCTTTCGTTCTAACACCATCTTTACTGGATTAACATCGTTTAAGCAGCGTATTTTCTTAAATAAGCAACGAATTTATTTCTTTACAAATATTTACTACTCCGTTGCTGCAGAGTGATCTCAGAGTACTTTGCACCGAATCTAAACGGGTGTCTGACGTAATTTGGCAAATTGACAGCAACGCTTCCGTTATCCAATTCTACTGGAATGCAATCAAAGACTCGTGGCCAATTTGCCAACCTTGAATAACGTCAAACACACTTTAGTACATGCTGCACACGTCGCAAGTCGATTAATTATTACGAATATTTTCAAGTTACGTTGATAAATTTAGTCGAGCCGCGACTTTCCACTGAATATGACTAAGAGAGTGATTTAAAAAAAAATATTCATTTTTACTCGCATAAATTTCTTTATAGTTACAGAGATTACGAAGGTAGTGTTCGTTAATAGATATCCGCGTTAACAAGCGACACTTCATCGTGCAACGCAACTGATTTTCTTTGCAGACATATTGCACCAGCAGAAGGAGAAACGCAAAACGATTTGCGAAGAATTGGACAAGACATTCTCTGAGCTTTCTGGCTACTAAAAAAAAAAAAAAAAAATATCATCCATAGTCGTTTCAAATTTTCTCGTTTATTCCTGTACACGAAACATATTTAGCTATTTCTGTATCGTTGTCTTCTCTCTTTCAAAGATACTTTTCCGCTTTAGCTGATTTTTTCTTCTTTTCCGCTGCAATAGCTTCCAAATTTGGGCGTAATTTTTACTTTTTTACGACCGAAAAACCAACAAAGGAGATGTTAAAAGTGCATTCTCCGTCTTTTTTTTTTTGCCTTTTTTCTTGCGTTCTCACGGTCATGTAAAACCGACAGTATCATTCTTTTTTATCGATCATCGTTCATGTTTAAAGTTCCGTTGGTTCCATTTTATTCTCTTGTGATTTCCCTTCTTTTTTCTTTCTTTGTTTACTGCCCGATCACTGTTTCAATCGTCCGATTTGGGAGCGCTTTGCTTAGTTTTTTTTTTTTATAAAAACAGATTAATTAGTACTTGTCGTTTACGTTAAGCATTGTCTATTAATATACGCGTACAAGAACACATGAACATACACACACAAGGCACTTAACAGAATAAAATAAAACAAAAAGCTTCGCACGTTTATGTGGGCCGTCGTACGTCAGGTACATTTACCAATCCCTTGTAAAACTGTTTTGTCTTAGACTCCTGCAAAGGTATACTACACCTCACGATACTTACATGCTTCGAGTAAAGTGATAAAGTATTAACCGCTTCGTTTAACATTTCCTATCACACGATGCATTTTGTGTACAATTTCGAATTGTACGAGCACACTGACATACACCACGTTGTACGACATTCCTATATTTTGATCAAGCTATAAGTGTGCTTTTATTCTTTTTCTTTTTTTTTTTTTTCTTTAGAACGAATGTCGTTGCATCATAACATTTCCATCTAATATAACTTCTTTTTGCGTAGGGGTTAACATACTTTCAATAGCGAACAAACTCTGATGATCTCTATGTTCACATTAATTCCAAACTGTGACTTAGGTTCATTAAAATAAGTAGTGTATCGATCCGTGCTTGACCGGTAAACGAAAGCTCGTTGAACCGAGTTACCCGAAACGTTTCCAATTCTGAACGAAGTGCAACTGTTTACCGGGCAAATGCACAAGAATCAAGTAGAAAGTTCGTAGGATCGTTCTTGATTAGATGTAAAACGACTCGTTAGATGTAAAATGTTACTAAAATGAAAGAAGGAAATATATCAGCAATTCGATTATTTTATCAACTTTTCCAGACGAATTGGGCATCAACAAGGATAGATACAAGTCACTCGCCGACGAGATGGACTCCACGTTCGCCGAATTGGCAGGATACTAAGTTATTTCGATCTTTTGTGCTTCCTACTATAATTACAATGTCATGCGTGGGGATGGAACTGCAATGTTACGCATCAAGGACTCCAAAACGCGACCAATCGTTGCACGATCGGCCAAAAAAGCACTGAGGCTGAGAACAGATCGTCGGAAATCGGATATTATTTGTCTAATTGTACGACGTTACCGCGACGAAGATGGTCAATGTATGGAGATCCGTAAGGAATTTTACTCTGTTACACTGTTGTACGAAATATTACACCCAATAAACTGCTGTAATGTGGTATCTCGTTACTAATTGCAAGGACTTTTAGTAGATTTCGAATCGGAAAGCTACTTCTACTTTTAGCAGGATCCGTATCTATCTCTTTCTCTATTTCTCTATCTCGCTCGCTATACGGAAAATTTTATTAAAAGTATCGTCGTCGTCTTGCAACAAGGAGAGGTGAGTATACAAAAATTTAATGATTATCAACTACATGGAAATAAAAAGAGATTTCTCGTTCATGTGTATACGTTGGGAATAGACCTGTCGGATTTCCTTCTTTCTAGTTTGAAAATTATCGTGACATATTTTTATAGAGGCACAGTTATATAAGATGTTTATTAGTCATCAATGTACTTATTAAATGTACAATGAACGCATAAATGTACACCGAATGGCATATCAATTCAGGAGTGCTGTCTTGTACTATATCCTCGAAAGTCATGATTAATCATACACACATTTGCTTATCTACTATTTACATTTGGTAATTATCTAGAAACGTTGCCTCGCGTAGTTGTGCATAATCTTTATTATTATTATATACAACATTAGTCTATTCCAATGGCCCGCGAATACTCGGGATCACTTTATTTTCGCAAATATACACACTAATTAGACATGTATGACACCACCCACGGAAACATAATACTCAGTCAAAATTCAAGCATGCAACGAACAAAAATATACAAACTCATCTGTAAAACATGAATAATTTCTACAAAACAAGAAACACATCTAAAACGCAGGTATTATATAACTGTATATAATGTGTATTAAAAAACTGTAACAATCAAAGACAATGAATATGTTGAGGATACAAAAGTTACGCTAAGATAAACTTTCTGCCACAATTATTCTCGTTGTTGAAACTGCGCATTATTCCGTGATATACTTATCGGCCCAATGATAAAACGATAAAATACAAATGTATCTTGTGACGTTTACTTGATATTAGGACAGTGAAATATTCTTTTTGAAACTTTATTGATACGGGATTGAATAAAACATCTTCTATGGAGAGAAACAACGTTTAAACTCTTAATATTCGGCTAACAAAGGGTAGATTTTATAAAACTTTGTGGTTCGAATGATCAGTTAGAATTATTCAATTAATAACAATGTAAACGATGTACCAATGATCTGAATATAACATCAGAGTATATAGCCATTCTGTTGTTTCTAATAATGCCCCGGTTCTAAAATAATTTCTTTGATTCATAGCATATCATTTGATGAGTATAATTCGAATAAAATAAATAGGACTGTTCAAAAGCATAACATGCAGTTTAAAGTTATAGTGAAAAATACGATGTGAAAAAAGAAAAGATACTGTAATTTCATGAGTGATAAATCAGTTCAATTTGCCTAAAGACCATGTTATTGGTCTTATATATTATATTATGTCTTCAATCTCTTTCATCGCAATCACCTTCCTGTAACATTATTATCAATTAATATCAATTAATGTTACTAAAGTTTTGACAACGCAAATTTGCCCAAATGACTGAGCAAAAACGAACATAGAAAAAAACACTTCGATACGTATGGCGCCAATTAACGTGAATCGAAATAGATTTCCTCGTTTAGTCAACATTCAAGATATTTCTTTCTCTAATACAATAAATAATGCACTACAAAAACTATAAAAACTACCACAGTATTTATCTAATATACAATTTTCGTTACCTAATAATAACATTATCAAAAACATTAGACTATTTGGGCTATCAATTGCACGCAACACCATTCTGTAATGACATGGTAAATACAATGTAATCTATACAGGTGATGCAGAATAACAATATGGTAAAGAAAAGTTTTCCTGATGAATATACAAACATTCACACAGTAGAAATTGGCTATACATATATCGATGTAATTTGCATGATAAAAATCTTAAATAAGATGAAAACACATGACACAGATACGTGCTCCATTCATAAAACAAAGTATCGATTTCCACTCGAATTAAATGCAACTCCAATGGATAATAAAACAAACACAAAGATTGACGCATAATGAGAACAAATTTATAGCGAAGTTTATAGTCTGGGTGCTTCCAGTTTTTCTTCCTAACGTGACGTATCGATATTATTTATACCTAATTCACTTTAATAATACTTACAAAATTCTTTGTAGAAGTGAATACAAAATAAGATATTGTATAGAATGCAATGCGTGCCAAATATTTCTGATTGAGAAGACCATGACGACTTGTTGAAACAAATCTCATCGTTTCTTCAATGTATTTTACATGATAGTAATATTGATGATAATAATAATAATAATAAACTAATAATAATAATAATAATAATAATAATAATGGAATATATAAACGAGCATTAGCATAAAATATAAATTATCAAATGATTCTTCCACACGTTTCTTACTTTAATTACGTCCCATATGAAAATATCAATAAATATAATGGTCACCCTCGGTTCAGATAGATGAACCTACGCTAAATTCTCTGAAAGATATCAAGAATATATCTATGTAGAAGGCAATATGATGCACGAAATCTTTGAACGTTTCCGATTAACATCATTAAAGTCAACATAATCTTTTATATATCTTTACCATACAAGAAATCAAATATATGTTTGTAATGAACATATGTAATATTCATATACATCACATACATTTATATATAATGCATATATTTTATATATATATATATATATATATATAATATATATATATATATATATATATATAATATATATATATATATATATATATATATATATATATATATATATATATATATATATACACACGTGTACGTATTGTATCTACATAAATAAAAATGCATTGCAGATCCTAATGTTCTTGAAAGAAACGATGAATACTCTATATTACACGAAAATACAATATACGATTTTTAATCTATCCTTTCCACAGATTATGTATTATTTATATGTCTATAAAACAATGTAAAAATAACAAGTGCTGGAAATATATAAAAATGTAAGAAAATAAGCTGATCCGGTGAACAATAAAGAAACGAATTATAAGCATATAGCTGCGATTCATAAACAGCATTTTCTTTTCCATAGATCAATTACGCACGTTTTCCGGGTTAATGCAATCGAAAGTACTCAGTTGGCATATTAAGAGGAAAGTATGCAAAATCTGAATCGTATACCCAGGCAGAAGTAGACTCCTCTCTTCTTTATCGAGGACATCGGTATCTACAAAATTTTTCCTGGGGTCTTGTATATTACTTGCTTTTACATATGCATATGTATATATATACATACGTATATATGTATATATATTAGTCTGGAGGAATCTCTTTTATAAGCTCAAATAACTTAATGACTTCATACATAGAATAATAATTTATAATAAAAGGTGTCATGATTTACGCTACAGACGGTCACGATGCAAAAAATTGTTGTAAACGCTGTACCGTTCTACGATCCAGAGCACACAGATCAAAATCGAATGTCTTTTTTGTAATCTCGTATTGACCGGTTTCTGCGATTACCTGAACAACTCTCTGTAACTCTTGATTATCTTGCAAAGTCATTATCTTTTGTTGCAAGTCTTTTAACTGTGACACATAGTCTTCTGAAAACACGGGTGGCTCTCCTATGTCTGAATCAACCAAAGTACTATTCGTTGAATCAGGGGCCACTTGTTCCGCTTCCGCCTCAACACGCTTCTCGGCGACTTGTTCTATGACACCACGATCGTCCCTCGCCTTGATGACAACCGTTTCTTGATCCACCACAACTGGTGATTGACTTGAAGAAACAGGCTCCAAAGGAGGTGATGTCGAATGACCTCTATCCTTTTCTCTTTTAACCACATGGTCGTCATCGCCTTTACTATCACTCCGTCGTTTCCTTCTACGGATTTCTTTTTCCTCCCCTTTACTCCCTTTAGATCTGTCCCTTTTGTTTCTGTCTACCTTATCCTTTTTAATGTCTGCAGAAATTGCAGGTGAAAGTGGTTTCGTCAGTTCCACCGGCGGTGTAGACACCGTTAAATTTTCTACTTCTTTCTTAATCATAGGCACTAATTTTGATTCAGGGAAGGAATCGTCATCTATGGATGGCGCTGAATCGCTACTATCTCTTTCTGGCATTTCCAGTACTGAATGGGGATTGGCTACTGGAACATTAGGCACATTATTTTGTTTCTCTGTTGAGGACTTTATCCTGTCGCGTTTTTCTTTCTTGTCCCTATCTTTGCTACTATCCGGTTTATCCTTTCTGTCCTTTTTTTTATGCTTGTGCTTCTGCCTGTCTTTTTCATTCTTACTGTCTTTCACCTTCTCAGACTTCTCGATCTTTTCAGATCTTTCTGTCTTCGATAATTTCTCATCTTTTGGTTTCTCACTCTCCTTCGGAGGTTTCGGCGACTTTCTCCCCTCTTTGGCCGATTTGTACTCTTGACTCTTCTCTTTCTCGGATTTCTCGGATTTCTCTGATTTATTTTTCTTCTCGGCTACTTTCATAGATTCCTTTGAGGAAGGCCGTTCTCCTTCCTTATACTTATCCTTTCGTTCTTTATCCCGATCTTCTTTATACTTTTTCTTGTCCTTTTTCTTTTCACCCTTAGAAGCATCGACAACATTTTTAGAACTATCTTTTACTTTATCTTTTTCTTTATTCTTATCTTTCTCTTTTTCAAAAGTTACTTTTTTCACTTCCTTTTCCTTTGATTTTGGGGAAATTGACCTCTTTGCAGGAGGCAGAGACGGGCTACAAGCTCTTTTTATTCCAGCTGATGGAGGTGATGGTGGCCTTTTATTAGGAGGACTAGGATGATTCTTATTTCCAGGACTAGCAGACCTTTTTAATTTCTCCTTACTTCGATTTTTATCTTTAGGTTGCTCTTTGATCCTTCTGTCCTTTTTATCCTCCATTTTGTCCTTTTTAGGATCTTTATGTGGACTATCCTTAGACTTTGTTTTGTCTACTTTATCAGACTTCTCTGTGGTAATTAATGATTTAGAAGCCGAGGATTTGTCTTGTGGTGTAGACTTTTTAGTGTCCTGAGATACTTTTGTAGGTTTCAGAGGTGTACCGAATAATTCAGCAAAAGAACTTGAAGTTTTTGACTCTATATTTTTGTGCTTCTTCGACTCACTCCCACTCAACTTTGGTTTACCAACCATAGTTAATGCTTTAGATTCGTTCTTTTCAACTGAATTTTCAGAACTGGACACAAGAACCTAAACATATAATATTTAATTTAATATTATAATTTATATAGA
Organism: Bombus huntii; assembly: GCF_024542735.1. Taxonomy (NCBI): domain Eukaryota; kingdom Metazoa; phylum Arthropoda; class Insecta; order Hymenoptera; family Apidae; genus Bombus; species Bombus huntii. Next base: position 4,813,512 of record NC_066250.1, read on the forward strand.
AAGATATAGAATTTATATAGAAAGATAAGAACCTATATAAATAGGATTAGATATACTCACACCACCACCCTTCAATAGTTTCCTCCTAAAGTCATCTGAAGGATTATTAATTATTTCAGTATGTCTTATGACATTTGTAATTGCAGGACCACTAAACTGTAAGTTAAGGTCATATAAAATCTCTATCTTTTTGCTACCTTCATCCTTATTTTTTAAATAAATGTGAATTGGAATCTCAAAACCAGCATATCCAGACTCTTTTAACACAAATGGTGGCTCTTTTAAGATCCTCTTTGGTTTTGAGAATGTTTGATGTAATTGAAAAACCACTGGAATACAAACCAAAATAAGTCGAAAGATTTGTATCTATGGATGCATGGTATTTCCTTAAAAGTATATTTACCTTTCTCAACATAGTGGTGAATGTCAGCATTGTCAATACCCCGTACAAATAATTCCCAATCATGAGTATAGCCCTGAGGGGTGGTACGCATACGTAACATTGATGAGTGTCCACATTCTAGTGTAATGCGAATTGCCATTCTCTCATATGAATTTTTTGATACACGCTTTTTCAAAGAAAAACAGAGAGAGCTAATTATGCGGGTAAACACAGCAATTACGTTACATTTTTATTTATCTCGTTACACGTGAATGAAAACTCTGATGAATTCTTAACTATCTGATCCTTTACAAACTATTTGTGACGTTGAAAATCATTGTCCAACAATTTATGCTAAATGTGAAAACAATGACAACACTTCTTTCCTAACTTTCGTATACTTGAAATACTGATACATCGTTTGCTTACACTTGTTTTGTATGAAAATGTTGAACACCTCATTAGAGCAGAATATTGTGATAAACGAGGAGTTTGATGGAGGCAAATCGCCTCGTTAGTACTACGATAATTCAGAAATTTCCTTTAAGCCAAATCTGATTCGATTATCAACAGGTAAACTCTACACCAACGAGAACTAGTCGCCATACTTGTTACTGCGTACACTAGACTTAAAAATGCACGACTGTACTGCCATCTATAGGAAAACGCTATTGTCTGCCGAGGTATGTTCTAATATCAATCCTTGCTTTTGTACAATTTTGTTCAATCCTTGATTGAACAGATGATACGTTGTTTATTATTAGAATATACTATTCTAACCTAAAAGCATTACTTATTGGTTGATGCAAATTGCTCTTCTGCAATGTAAATTGTTGAGACATTAAGTACTAACCAGCAGTGTAGTATTTTAAGCAGAATTTACAATAACTTTGTTATTTGAATTAATAGATTAAAATGTACCTCTCTAAAAATGAATAAATATGTTAATATAGATAGTCATTAATCGTGAGTAAATTTTCCATAAACAGTAGATATCATATTTGAAAAAAATAAATCGAGTGGTATTACTTATAGGTTTTTAAAAACAAAGGAACCTAGCATTTGCAGTAACCCACTGGAACCTTACTAATACAACTGATTAGTAATAAAGATGTTATCTGCTATTGTAAAAGAGCACCAAAGCAAACAAGCAGCAAGAAAGGAAAGACAAGGTAAAAGTAATAAACATACTTTTGATCTTCTATAAATTGACTATACTTACGAATAACTATATAGAATATTGTTACAACAGAGCAAAAGAGGAAAGAAGCTGTGCAAGCTGCAAGTAACTTGACACAAGCTTTAGTTGACCATTTAAATGTTGGGTAAGTTTTTGATGTCCTTTGACGAGAAACAATTACAATGTAATTGTTTTTTAAAGAAATATTTGATCATGTAGAGTGGCACAAGCATATCTCAATCAGAAGAAACTCGATGCAGAAGCAAAACAATTACAACATAGCGCAACAAATTTTGCAAAACAAACACAGTCATGGTTGAATTTAGTAGAAGCTTTCTCCAGTGCATTAAAAGAAATTGGTGATGCTGAGAATTGGGCACGTAGCATTGAAGGAGATATGAGAACTATAGCAACTGCTTTGGAATATTCTTATAAAGGTAAACAACCAATGCAATCGTTTGTACTAATTACATTTTATGCATATAACATAGAATTAATTATAAAAATATATATATAAATATAATTAATGCATTTATTTCAGCAACCCAAGAAGTACAAGGGACCAGTACTACTTAAAAGCTTAAAAATATATATTATATTATATTAAAAGAACTTAAGAATAAGTGTTATTAAATGTCATTATAGATTTTATCTTGTTTTTTGTTTGTATTACTATGTTTTAAAATAAATCTCATCATTTTTTCTTCTGTTAAGAATTTATTTATTTCGTTGATTTTATCGAAGTTTGTTATTATTAATAACAACATTTTTGTAAACTATCCAGTGATATAGATTAATAACATTTTTGAATATCAATCTTATCATGGTAGCTGAACAAATTCAGACCACTAGTATAATAATTGGCAATCATGGCGGCCGGTCCTATTGCTGAACGTAATCAAGGTACGTGTCTATTTAAAATATTTAGATAAATATATATATTATAATATTTTGATTTTTCTTCTTATTGAAATCCTAATTGCAATTATGGAACGAATCTTGTATAATATATTAAAACTAAAAATATTGTGTTGTGTTAGGTTATGTGTACGTAAACACAATTTGTAGGTTAACAATTCTATATATATATATAGTAATTTTTTATAGTGCAAATAAAATATTTTATATCTTTTAGATGCTACAATATATGTCGGTGGATTGGATGATAAGGTCACAGAATCCCTTATGTGGGAACTGTTCGTCCAATCAGGACCAGTGGGTATGTAACAATATTATTATATCTGCTTTAAAATTTTTTTTTAAAGTAATTGAATTTCCTTGAAAATATTTTCAGTCAACGTGCATATGCCTAAAGATAGAGTAACACAAATGCATCAGGGCTATGGGTTTGTAGAATTTATGGGAGAAGAAGATGCTGACTATGCTATTAAGATAATGAACATGATAAAATTATATGGAAAACCAATAAGAGTAAATAAAGCAAGTGCTCATCAGAAGAACCTAGATGTTGGTGCTAATATCTTTATTGGAAATCTTGATCCAGAAGTAGATGAGAAACTATTATACGACACCTTCAGTGCATTTGGAGTAATTCTTCAGACGCCAAAAGTAATGCATGCTGCTAACAAACAATAATTAATAATAAGTGTTTACAAAATATATAACATGTTTTTATATTTCAGATAATGAGAGATCCTGAAACAGGAAACTCCAAGGGCTTTGCATTCATAAACTTCGCTTCCTTCGATGCCTCCGATGCAAGTATAGAAGCAATGAACGGTCAGTACTTATGCAACAGACCGATTTCCGTATCATATGCTTTCAAACGCGACGCGAAAGGAGAAAGACATGGTAGTGCTGCTGAACGATTGTTAGCTGCCCAAAACCCGTTAAGTCAAGCAGACAGGCCTCATCAATTATTTGCCGACGCTCCTCCTTTGGCACCACCTCCGATTCCAAATTCCAATGCAGCGACTCACCAAGCTACTCATCATCCTCAACATCATGTGATGCATCATGGAATGGTTGTACCACCACCTCCACCTCCGTCAACACCAGGACCTCCAATGGGTCACCCACCACCACCACCTGTTCCACCGCCGCCATCGAGTGGCTTTCCTCCAGCAAGTATTCCTCCGCCTCCTTTACCTCCGATGTCAATGGCCACACATCCTCCTTTACCGCCTGGAATGCCACCTCCATTGCCACCTATGCCCGTTTCAACGTCTCAATCGCAACAGACGACACCTAGAATGATGGCACCACCACCTCCTCATTGGGGAGTGAGTGGGCCACCTCAAGGTCAATTTCCACCTCCTCCGCCTCCCTCATCTACTGGAGCACCTCCACCTCCGCAATTTGGACAGTTTCAACCACCACCACCGCGACCTCCTCCAACATGGAGACATCCACCGCCTCCTCCTGTATCTCAGGGTGGACCACCGCCGCCACCACCTCCACAATTTCGACCACCCTTCCCACCAAGAGGTCCACCTCCACCTCCACCACCTCACGATTCCAGTCAATATTAAATTATCTCTTCATCTTTATGATATCGTCATTATTTAATAACATAATGTAAAAATTTGACTGTATTCAAGACATTCAAATACATTATTGTTGCGCAAATCTGTATTTGATAATATAATGTCTGAATAAATTTCATTAGTTTCAAGCCATGAGATTCTTTCAATTCCTCGTTCTTAAACGGCGAAGGAACCATAGATTGTGAAAATTATGACAAATCGTTCACAGTTTCTTTTTAACGATTACAAACGCGGTCATTTTAATGTATCGATTAGAAGTCGCGTGTGAATAAGGACATGCCAAGTTCGTTCTATCGATTATTGCAAGCCTGTCCAGTCCAGATAGTGATAACACTGAACGGACAAATGAGTGGCAGAGCAGTTGTCTTCGGGTATGTCACCGTGTTGAAAGGATTCGCGTACGAAATCGGACGAAAAATAAAAAAAAAACGAGTGAACGCGAAGGAATCGTAAGCTTGTCGCGTGTCATCAACCGAGTAAGTAAGGGGAACAGGTGTCTGGAGTGGTAAATTAAGCGGCGCCGACGGCGCTATGCATTCTGAAAATAACGCGATTTTTTTTAGATCTCTCGTGACTCGATGTAGTTTCATCGATCCGTACGACGCCTCGCTTGTCCATTACTTTCGAATAAAGTTAAAACGCTCCCAATATATTCTAGATATAGTTTGATATAATTGTTCGACGACCGAAAGGAAGGAATCATGTTCAACTTATGATATGGCTCGCCTCTACTACGAGTGTAACGCGGATCTAAGAAACAATACGGAAGATAGCGAAACGAACAAACCATACGCGTGTACACCGGATAAATATTGCTTGTATTGCTGTTGCAACTCGCAGTGTTGTCTGCTGGTGCAAAGACGGCCACCACGACACTTTTGGGAAGCCTGGTACTTTTGGCTAGGCGTTGCTTTACTCGCTGTTTTTATCATATCTTCGGTAAGTGATCCTCGATGATCTCTGATCTTAGGAACGTTCGCTTTATTGAAATTTCTAGAAATTTATTACGTAAACGAAACGAAACCTAAGAAATTGTATTTTCCATATCTGTGTTTGTCGTTTCATTATCAATCATCGATATCGTGTTCCCTTAGAATCGATGTGGCGCGTTCGTTTAATTTCCTTAACGATCGCCGATTACTCCAAGGAATATTTTGATTCCCCCTTTTTTTTTTTTTTTTTTTTGAAACTAGGTGAGCAGTTACATAGTCAGTAATTGCAGACATAATATTCAAGGTGTACAACTAAGACACAGCACGCACGGCAATCGACGAAACGATCGCGACAATCGTCCGAGTAACAACCAGAATGAGATATCCATAAGCATAATCCCGACGTCGGAATTTTTTCCATCGCACAGGAAGATGTTCGTGATTGCTTCTCAACCGGCCGTGAATCACCTGAGTAAGTAAAAATATTGCTCGTATACCTATAGAACTGCACCGTAAAACTCGGAGCATACTCTTCGTATGTTTAAACTTTCACGTCTGACCAGAACGCAATCACGTACGGACACATCTTTGCACTGCATAATTACGTACGATAAAGTAAAGACGATGTTAGCGTGGACGCGTTGCGTATCGAGCAATTAGGTTACAGAAGAGTGGTTGAAGCGGCTCGAACGGATGTTATAGAAGGACGAGTTCCAATGTAAAAAGTTTCGCAACACCGATGAAAGGGGGACAATCGCTTTAAATCTCTCCGAGATTCGATTAAAAGTTGGGGATGGCGCGGCGATCAGGAATAATTCGTGCAATTTCGAGCAATAATAATCTTGTGCGTGCATTGATTTATATTGCAGCTCCTGTCGTTGCGTGAAGTCGTTTTGTTTTAACGGAGCGATTATGCCAGCGAAAGGAAGCCGACGCGAAGAGTTGGAAGATCATCCCATGGCATTTTACACGGTAATACCTCTTAAAAGACAGCGCGTCGCATCGAGAGCTTTGATCGGCCGGAACATCGCTGCCACGTCATTATGTCGCGAGGAACATTTACGATAAATGCGTCTTTTTACTTAGCCTCGGGAAGTAATAACTGGTAGCGGTTCAAAACACTCTGATCGCAAACGACATTTTGAACAAATGAGAAACGATGTTACCGAAGAATACAGTCTTCTTAATGGCCAATTTGACACTGAAGCTACTTAGGCCGCGATCCGACTCCTCCTTTGGTTCATAATTTGCCACACGCGATGTATCCTATTAAACATGAAAACTTCCGATGTATCGTTTGCGATTAAGCGATTCGTCGTTTTCCAATTTAACGCGGGACGCGATAAAAACAAAGAACAACGTAAAATTATAGGTTTGACGATGCTTTATAACGCGTAGAATCGAAAACAACCGGTGTAGTAGGATTTACTAAAAGATCGGGAAACGATGATTTACGATAATGTGTCTGGAATACAAATCGTAGATCGGCGTTGATTAGGTTCGTTGGATCGTTTTAGCGCTTCTGAACATCGGTCGAGCATTTAGAATTTCTTAGCCGAAGCCTCGCTTCCATTTGGCTGAGCACAGTGCAACCAGCCCGATCGAAACTCGTTCTCGAGGACTCGAATGGGCGTAACTCCCATTAACAATTAAGAAGACACGCTGCAACTTGGTCGACGTACCTGACTGGACGTACCAAGAGATCGGGGGCTAATTAAAAAGGACAATCGGGCGAATGCAACTCAAGGCGACGTGTACTCTCTATCTTTTCGCGCATCTCTCTTAATCTTTCTTGCTCCCTCTTTCCTCTTTTTTCGCATCTTTCTCTTTATCTGTTCAATTCCTCGTCTTCCTTTTCCCTGCGACTCGTTCCTGCCGCTTCTCTGTTTCCAGATCGATCCCGCGATAGCGGTTAATCGCGATAATCTTCGCAGAAGAGAGGAATTACGAAAAACTTTGGCGTTTTATCGAACCCCGACAGCAAACACGCGGCAAACACATGCGCATTTCAGAATGATAAAACCAAGATGTGTACTTTTCATCTATTCGCATTGCGATTTCTAAGGTATTCGAAGGATCGTACACTGGCGTTCGTAAGTCACGGGATACTCGGAAATTTTTGAACACGAATTTTAATAAAATAAATAAAATCTTTAAAATGCACTATAGTAATTACGATATCTGTTTATGTTTATCGCAAGTGTATCAATTGGCTTACGGATGCGAGCGTATAAACCTTCTAAGATCGAGGTGAGATTCGTGCATACTTCGAATTACTTTGAGAAAATGAAAGGATTCGATGCAACTTTTCATTGTCATATTCCATCTGCGTAATGACTGGCTGTGATCATGTCAATTCGAGGCAGCTACGTGGGAGTGAAACGTTTGCTATTCCTTCGTCGGAGCGTTAGTACGTAGAACATGGTTTGTCATGGACGTTTAATACGAAATAATAGCTCGTGTACCGGCGTACACGTATCGATCGCGACGCTTTACACTTCAGCTAAATTAATTAATATGCACCGAAAGAGAAACAGATACACGTTTGACATTTTGCACAAGTGTGATTGTAATTAGCTGCGTAGGATGAGAGTGGAAACTACTGTCTGATATTATCATATAAAAAGTCAATGGCGGTGAAAAATTCTATAAATATACAATTTCGATGTGTTTGCGTTTAAATAATATTCACGACCTTCTTTTCTTTTTTTCATTATTCCACGAATCCCACGCTACAATGCGCTTACTCAAGACATCCATTAATAACGGCGGACCCCAAACATTTACACCTGAGAAACTCCAGTTCTCACGATTGAACCGTTGATTTAATTAAGAGTTAATTAGGCTACCTTCACCGCCAGATCAAAATTTTTTTCCAAACTAAATCCCAGCTCGGAAGACATCCTCTGCCTCGAGTTCAACAAAGTAGAAAGACGATAATTCAACCGTAAGAAGAAGATCCAGTTTCAACGAGACACTGCATGTATAAGAGGAATTTAAATTGCTTACTCCTCACCTCGTTGAAATAGGTCTATTCGAACGATCGTCCGAACAGTTCGCGATACATCTCAATAAATTACCCGAGTGAAAGAAATCCTTGTGCTCTCGGTAAATCTTTTTACAGCGAACACTTGATTCGTTCGCGCAATAAGAAGTAGCAAACGGAGAGCAGACTGCCGGCGACCTCGTTCGACTGTAACGAAGTGTCATTCCGATAACCCAGGCCCAGCTTTTACTGTCACTCGACGGATGACGATAAAGAAATGTGCAAGCAGCGGGGCTCTGCTTAATGTTGCATGGACAGGAAACCAACCGGGGAATTAAACTCTCGTCTGCTCTGCCGTTGGATACCAATGACTACGATTAAGATGTTCGAACGACTCTCGATTACGAATCCTGTACCATCGATTTTTACGCGATTTACCCTTTGACGAGAGGTTAAGATGTTTTAATCGTTGTATTTTACGTTTCGAAGAAATAAAGACGAACGTGTGGAATTAAACGAGGAATTTTATTTCGCTTTCCTGTTTCTCTGTTCGTTAATAGGTTTCGTCTCGCGACGAGTATCGATGGAAGTTTCGAAAATTTGTCATTTCGGGAATTCCGTTGGATTGAAGCAAAAAACAAATTTAGAATATAGACGAGCAAACCTGATATCCGAACGAATGAATTTGATATTCGTTACGAGCGAACAAACAAGCTTCTATAATATTTATTATAAAATACACGCGTTCTCAATGCGTGTAATAAATACACCAGCGTGTACTATCGGTAGTACGATATTATTCCGTCAATGATTCGTTACATCTGGATGGACGGAAATATATCGTAGCTCAACGAGAGATACGAACGTGCATACGATCTAGACGTTATTGTTCCAATAAATCGGCAGAGTTTAGGAGACTTTTCGAGGCAACTCTAAAAAAAAAGTCACTGGAATTCTTTCACAGCGAGAACATCACGAGTTTCGAGTTGTATAAACAGAGTGACAAAAAATTATCCACATATTATATTTAAATTAATTTAAAATATCAATCGATAGTGACCAATACGATTGTTAAGCAAGGATCGTCCTCGGCAAGAATTCCTATTCCCAATTGTACTGCGAGATTGGTTGTATACAAAGAGGAGACACGTTCTTCCATCTGGAAAGCGTTTGCGAAACGCGTCCCGTGGCTGCGTAAAAGTGTACGCGAATTTGCGATGTTGCTCCAATAAATCGGCTTTAAAAGAGACCGGAGCCAGTGAAAAGGCCAAGAAAAAGACTTAGCAAAATCCGGTTTAAGTGTGAATAAATTACGTACGCGAAGGGAGCTGGCGGAAATGGTACCGCCTCGCGGTGAGAAAACGCAAAAAGCCATCAAAGAAGTGGTGGCACGGTGGATGGGAAAGACAAAAGCCATTAATCGTTTCTGTACAGTGGCGCTTGTATTTCGATTTCCCTCTGATTTTCCTCTGCTTCACTGGCGTTCTTATTTCAGCAATGTTATCACCAACACTGCGCGATGTGATCTCTAAAATAACAAAGTGGAAAAGAGCTCGGCTTCTGCATTTTACGAGACCCAATTCTCGTATCGCGAAAGAAAAGAGGCCGAGTCGTACCGAAGAAGAAATTTCCAAGGAACCGATTATATGTCGCCTTGACGACGAAGCTATGCCAGCGAAGTAATGTCACCGATGACGGAATTAAAATAGATATAGAAGTAAATTCGTGAGGTGGTAGAAGAGTGGCGTGAAGGAGGAAGGACAGAAAAAGAGAGAGAGAAAGAGAGAGACAGAGATAGAGAGGTGGAAATCGAGAGTAGCCAACGTGTAAAGCAAGAGAAAGAGAAGGATACGAATCTGTGTTCCAGTGGGAGGTACTAAAATTAGAGGAGCCCACGCGGCTAACAGTTTCGTCTTGAAGCTTCCTTCAGACATTTTCAAATAGTCCTTTACGCCGATAACACAACGTGTTTTCGCGACGTCTCGCTGTCAGTCGCGACTCGGCGCCGTGATTCTGCGTTCGATTCGATTGGCTTACGAGTGACTTCCTCGAGAGACACGGTTGCCTCCTTGGAACCCATTCAACGTCCAAGTGACTCGAGATATTCCAACTGGCAGACGCAGACTTTCAATTAATCGTCTTTCTTTTTGTCAACGATAATTACCGTAATCGATGATCCTCGTCGAACGGCGAAAAATGAAAATCAAGGGCGGCTGATTTCCACGCCGCTGTTTCTACCGATCCGTTCAGTGGCCTCGAATAATCCCGCGTCAATAAGCAGTCAAGTGCAAATCGGGTTTCTTTCGCCGCTAGCCGCGTTGCCTTTATCGAACATCGTCTCTGCATTTAGCGAAGGCTAGCCCTTCAACATGATAATGTATATTCCTGTCTTCTGCATACGTTTCAAGTGGCTCTCGTGCAGATAGCGAACCGTACCTACTTCGCTGTCTCTTCCCTTATCAATGAAATTGTCCCTGAGGCGTACTCGCGTTCGAGTGATCCTCCCCGACGATACTTTTCATTATCGAGACTTTCGTGATTCTCGGAGTGTTAGATTCTGCCGAGGCTTACGGCATGTATTTCAATCGATCGACTATCGAGCCGCCAATCTGCATATATTTCATCCTGCTATTTCTGATTTTTCTGTCGGGCAACGTTCAACAGATCGAAGGTAAGTTGGCCGGTTTGATCCGATGCATCGGCAATGTCGCTATCGATTTTTTATGCGTCGTAATCGTGCTAATGCACGATACGTTTAACATACATGTACTATCGTAGTACTTATCGGCCGCGCATATCTATAATGAGCCCGTAAAAAAAAAAAAAAAAAAAGGAACGATGCGCCGTAAAATACACGAGACGAACAGATTTACGACATGGTACGTGTACGTGTCACGGCAACTCGTTCACGCTAAATGCCAAGAAATTTGTCGATATTCGCAGGTAGAAAATGCGTATGTACGAGCAAGGCCTGTAAAGAAGCCGGTGTCGACACGTGCAAGACCAAGTTTTACTGTTACACAGAGTTGATCTTGACTGGAGACCAAGAATTCGGAGGGAATACTACGACAAGAGGATGCACCGAGTTCGTATGAATTTTATTTTGAGATTATTAACATTGAAAAAGAGAATGACGATGTTGAAAGAAAACGTGATAAACAGAAATCAGTTAGAAGATATGTAAAAATTTCAAAGTCTATTTGTCTTGGTCGAGAAAATAATATCGTACGAAGCAGAAAACGTAGAAATCGCGTTTCAACTATTACGATAGTAGTAACCTCTCGTTTAAAAGCAACACCCCGACCTCTAACCTTTTCCTCTTATTCTACAATAAATTCCAACGGTACAAGTCCGGTTGACTCGAAGACGATTTAATTCGCTGAATCTTACGATTGACGTACCGCTATAAATTCGCCGTGGCTCTATGGCAAACAGCAGGTAACCTTGACGAGATAATCGGTGCGAGAAGTTTTCACGAATTCTTCCTAAAGCCGTGCTAAAATGACGAGAGATGTCGAAATCGTCTCGACTCGGAGCGTTCGAATATCGTTAGCCAGTTTTTATTGCTACCAATTAAATCTTCGAGCCGTTATCGGCAAATGTAGCGTGGCGTTAATTACCAGATAACTAGCAACGGACAAAATAATTAATTTTTATTGAAGATAACGCGATTCGCAAACAACGATCGAAATTGACCTCCTTTTTTCGACCGAATTCCTTCGTGATATTTTCTTCACTGGCCACGAAACGATCGATTGCTCGCCAAGCGTAACAAGCGCGATACACGCGCGGAATATTGAAATCTCGCGGCGTAAATCGTACAAAATGATTATTTAAATTCCGACTATCGCCGGGGTCGGAGAACTTTATCGAGCAGTGGCCATTTTATCGGAACGTTGTACGTTGCCATTGCTCAGGGGTGCCACGCCATTGTTATGCGAGACAAAGTCCTGGGTCACGAGGTCGAAGTCGAACGACAACGTGGACCGATCGTCGGCTGCCTGGATCCGTATGCCCTGGCCCAGATTGAAGTGTTGCGACAGCCACGACTACTGTAACGCCGATCACCGCATAAACGTGTCCACGTGGATCCACGACAAAGAGACGCCCGATGCTGTGGAACCCACTTTAGATTACACCGGTAAAGAGTCCTTTGCTACCTTCGTCTATTTACAATGGCTCGCAGAATTATTTGTACACGTATAGAAACGCATATTTTTACGCATATGCTATCCTAATGCATATAATGCTATCCTAAACAATACCATACTTTGGATATTTAGATATTTTGATTATGTTTGCGTATTGCGCGCATCCTACGTAATCTCGCGTCCTTAAATTTTCCATGCGAAATAAATTTTATGCAAATTTTATGCAAATTTCATGCAAAATAGAGCCGATCAGTATGATTTCAGAGAGGTTCGTACGTCGTTAAAGATATTTAAGCATTCTCCTTATTTCGAAGACACAGAAGTTTCACCCTAAATTCGTACAGGTTGGCGCCACTTCGACAATGTTGAAACTACTTACAGTAACTTTGAGTCTCGCTTTATTTACGATCTTACCCGCTTCATTTACACGCTTCGTAGATATCTGTAACAATTTAACCGAAGAGATATCGCGCTGTATGATTCAATGCCAGAACATTTAAGGCGCCACTGTTCTCGACTAAACAAGCTCGAGGAATGGATTTTCTGATAAGTCTTGTATTATGTACAAAGGTTCCTTTAATGGGATGTCGTCGAGCCGAGACATAATGGGATCGATTCAGCCGGATCCAGGGCCGATTGCCGGAGGTCGAGAATCGCCGGATCAATTCCTTGAGAATCGCGTTAAACCGCTGCACGTTGCTGCGCTGGTCTTGGCGATCGCTGCTCTGATATCGGTCCTAGCAGCCTGCTACGTTATTACAAGGTCTGGAAATTTTTATTATCTCGCCTACCGTAAAGTTTCTCGCTAGAAAATCGCGTGCGCGCCGCGAGAAAGGTGTCGGATCTCACGTAACGAACTTTTATTGACTTCGCTTTTGCCGCGAAGAAAACCCACCGCTGCACTGGCAAGATGCATCTATAAAACTCGTATTTTACGACGCTAAGCACGTTCGAGCAAAGAGGGTGTCGCAAATGAACGTTTGACGTATTGCCAGAAAAATTCTTCGTAATTTTTTATTTCATAAACGCGACCTATTTAAGAATAAGTAGTAATCCTCGATCGTTCGTCCCGCTTGTCTTCTTTTCTTCCTTTTTCTTACTTTTTTCTCATTAATGACGTTCCCTTTCTTTCTTCACCTACGTCTCTCCTTTTCCGTTTCGTATACAATTGAAAAATATTCCTGTATTTTCGCCACATTCCTTGATACTCTGCCAAGAATTTGTTCGCCTCTTTGTTGAGGAAACAACATTCATATGTAAGTTCGTAATCGTAATTACTTGGCATTGGCTGCTGGCATTCTAGTCTGCCAGGCTTTTCCAGCGAATCGATTCGCGGCGACGCGTCGTTTCAAATTTGCGATCAAAGCAAAAGTTTCGATTCGTTTCTATGACAAAACGCAATAGACGTGCCAGAAAAATCTGATCGAAGGAAGGAGCGAGTGCCCGCGAACGCGAGCTACCTTTAGCGCATTTCCCTGGCGCGTCTAAACGCTCTGAAAAACCCTCCTATTGGAAAGCACGGCACGATGAAAAACCTTGTGCTAATATTAACTCGGCGACCCGTTAACAATCACCGTTCACGAGGTTACAAACTGCAACTGCCATCCGATAGTCGCTGACGTTGTAGTCAATTCAGTACTCACACGTCGAAAATCGGCACGCTGCGTCTGTTAACCACGATTATCAGCTTAGTCGGACAGTTCGGACTTGAAATATTACCGATATTAATAACACGTACAAGGAGTCCTCTCATTGCCGATCCGATAAGCTAGCCACGTGCGACGTGTCTCGCCTTGTTGTCGATAGTTCGCGATAGACAATCGATCGGTAAAAATCTGATGGCATAAATGTTCCAGTCCGATTGCATCGAATAATAATCAATTTGTCGTTCCATTTTCCAACAAGTACGATAATATTTTTTATCCTTTAACTTTATTCAACCGAGAAACCGACTTAACTGACTCGTCTCTAATATTCCTAATCTCTTAGAAATAATCGTTTCTTTATCTACAAACCTATTCGTATAATTTTTGTTAACGAATGACTCGGTTAACAAATTAATAAATTTCATAGTATCGTGTCGTAGTATAATTGTACCTACAATTTCCATTCTTTCCACCGAGTCACGTAACACAGCGGCATTTCCTTTCGGATGGCACTTTTTATTATCTGACCATGTTCCCTTCTTCCTTTTCTCAGCCGGTCGATTTCAGGGGTCTGAAGCCTGGCCGGTTTGTCGATCTGACTAAAAGCCGCTCAACTCGCTTCTTATCAACACTCCTTTTTCTTTGGGACCCTGTCGAAACTGATAACGAGTCCCGAGAGGCCCACCGTGGGCTTTACCCTCTAATCTTTTGCCTCCGAACAGTTAAGTGCATTTTCGAGTTTGGGAATGTCCTGGTCTTCGGCTCGCGTCTACCTTCCTCCACGTGTTGCTTCCTTTCTTCCTTCTTTATCGCGCCTTCGAGTATGTCTTTCGAGCGTCACGATTGCCTGTAGAAGGGACCAGCGTCCCTTTCCCGATTTCTTCGTGTTTCACACGGTCCCAACTTTAATGTGGCCACGTTTCTATCTGTTTGTAATGACGTTGCCTTGTCACAAGGATAACGCGCAGCCCAAAGAATCGGTAGGGGCTTCTCTTTATCGCCGCAGGCACGGCGTCTCGAGTGCAGGGAAAATACAGGCGAATTAGGATAACAGACACCGATAAGCGGCAAAGTGTACATTTTGGTGAATGCGCGTTTCTACTTCGTCCGCTGTTTATCACCGGATATTTTTGGAGTACGGTCCACCCGTGCTTCACGGTGTTTTGTGCTCGGCGTCGCACCGATAACTGAAACTTCATAGATTTAGAAACACTAGAAATTTTCGACGTCGACGTTCGCGTTCATTTATTTCTAAGATTTCATTCAGGTTCGTAACGATACTCGAAACTTCGTAGATTCATAAGTCGCCCGATTTCTGATATTCCTGATATTCACATTTGTTCGTTCGTATGTTCCTTTTGGAATCGCGTTCCATGTTATAACGATACTTGAAATTTCCGACATTTGTTTTTGTACTATTTTTAAATTCATGGATGGAGTGTTCGGTTTCGCGTTAACAACCGGCCACAAATCGTCCAGTTTTTCGCTGCTGATGCCGTTTACTCGTTTGCAGATTCTTGAAAACAAATCCATACACCGTTGGCAGCGTGGAATAACGAAGATCCTTACTTGTAATCTTTAAGCCTCGAAACTTTCCAACAATTATCACTATCTCCTTTTATCGAATTAAAGGAATCAGGTAAGAGTCCAATTAATAATTCTTTGTCAGGCAAACGGACGTGTGAAATTTATTAGATTACGTATTACCGGTTTCATTGTACGAAGAGAAACTACGTCGCGTCCGAGCCGGAGTTAAATCGGCTCGAACGTGCGTTCGTACGCACTCACGGACACGGATACTTTCTGCCTTTAATCGTATGCCCCTGATCGACTAACGAACGCAAAATATAAATAGAAGCCGGCTGTGCAAGAGATAACCGCCGCCGACAAGCCAAACGAGTCTGTATCGAACAGATTTTTGTCATGGATAATATCGAACAACTTTCGACTCTCGGTAGCCGGTAGCGCCAGAAGATTATCGACAATAGCAGACGCGAATAATTTCATCGATACTAGACTTGCCCTTTCAAATCCATGCATCTTTAAAAATTGTAATTAAGTCGTACGTAATCTAGTCTCACGTTTGTTACTCTGGTTTATCAATGCTTAATTATTTGTACAACTGTTCTGTTGTATTTGACTCAATCGACTATTCTTCGTGTTTGTTCAGGGCGATGGGACACGGTGGCGTCGAACGGATGCGTGGAAACGTGGGATATCATGCGGTTTGAAGAGTCATCGAAGGAAGGCATGACGAAGCTCGACGAGGGACAGTTTTGGGCAAACAACTCGCTGAAATCTTTTGTTTCCAAGGGTATGACTAACATCGGGCTGCGCCTCTTATTTGAATTCCGTCCTCCCGGTCTCACGGGTCTAAAACCAGGTGCTTCGCTTGTTTCCATGTAATTAGTCATCCTCGGGGCATGCACGTAGTTGAAAGAAAGAAGCACATACTTGTGTAAAGCGTGGAAGAATCGGACATTTTTAGGATGGTGGACGAATTTGGTGACGATCGTACATGGTGAACGTTTGTTATATGTACGACGTTGACTCTATACTAAATATGACGGTAGACAAGAGCCAGTGTTGGAATCAGTGTGCACGTCGAACGATGATACGATAAGTTATTATGCGTACAAGAAACTGCATTCCCGTTCTAATGGATTTACATCTTGTTACGATTGTAAATAATTTGTATAAGAATAGCGTAAGATAGTAAGTATATTGAGGCGTAAAAATAGTAGAATACGTTAGATCCCGATTTGCATATGTTTTACATTCTCTTACATTTTGTATTCGATGTAATAGGCTTTGATCATGTGGCAGGAAATACGGATAATATAAATCTCAAGGAGATTAATCAACATGTACGTAGAGATGGAATGGATAGAATGGAAAAATAACAAGACCTGTTGTTCGCACCGTTAAATTGTTTCTCGATCGACGACGAGTTATCGAAAGCTTTTTTCAGCATCTTCGTTCGTACGATGACTGACAACCTGAGCCGTGTGCCGTCTGGAATCACGACGAACAATAGCGTATTCCATTAAGCCTACCATGAGAATTAACCAGTCAGCCATAACCAGGTGCTCGTTGGATCCAACTTCGGATTCCAACTCGACCGCTTTGACCACCGCATTCGTTGCGCCCGACGAAAATCAATCACTCGGCTAAATATATAGGCTCGATTCGTAGGTAGATACCCGTCCTCCGGGCATCCTCGAATGACCAAATATCTTAGATAAATATCTTCAGCTTGTCTAACTGGTTCATCCACGAGCCACTAACAAGACATTTCTTTTTCTCTTCCTCCTCTCTTTTTCGACAAGGTTCGTTTGTAGCAAGTTCAATCTCCTCCTGTATTCGTGGATCGACTTACGTGTTCGATTTCTCTCGAGCGAATAGTTATTAATAAGCCATCATAGTTCTTTCGATCGTATTTGTACCACAGCTAATGTCAACGAACCGCACGGTACTTCTCGTTCAACACGCCTTTGTCTTCGCCGTTATCTACGCCGCTCAACACTGAAACGCTTTGAATTCACGAACGAACGAAACGTGTTGACGAGCAAGCTAAACTTGTCGCTTCGATTCTCCTTAAGCGAGAACTCGATGGGACGCGCTCGAGAGAGTAATATCGGTAAGACGATACCGTGCCAGAAGCATATTTCATTCTGGATTCGGAAGACAGCACTTAACATCGCTCACCGTCAGCGTGGATTGGATTATTCTCGGTGAACATACCAAAGATTCGGATCGGGGCAACGATGCATTATTCGTGTAAGAAATAAGCAAAAATAGGAGCAGCGCCATGGCGCCAACGAGTTAATAGTTAATTGGCTAATGCCTGGCTAAAAATAAGCTGCGTATCGTCCACTTCGTGGTAGCTATATTCAAAGCACCGGCGGCGCTAGTTCCTGAAAAGGAAATCCTATTGACGATTACAATCACGTATCTCGCGTTCTAGCGAAGGTGTGACAACAAAGCGATCGCAGCTTCGCGACTTTCACAATTCTCAATCGGTGTCCTCTGATCCGGCGAACAAAGTACGACGTTAATGTGTACAAGCGAGCTGACAAAACAGGAAGATTGAAATAAACGGCCAAGGATCACAGATCTAAGTCTACGGAATTAAGACACAAGCTTGCTCGTTTCGAGGAAATCGTGCGGAGAGACGAATTAATCTAGCGAATTTAACACGCGTCTTCTCTACGGTTGCCTTCGTGTGCCAGCGACAGGCCGATTCAGACGACGATCTCTACCTGTCTATGATCGATCGAGCCTGGGTCGAAAGACATCTCACGCAAAGTGAAAAGGTCCATTGACGGGCACGCTTATGCATAATGCACGCTGAAAAGGGAGGCCGATTATCCGGACAAAGGCCGATTTATTTATCTCGTCTATCATCCTACCATTATGCAAAACGATCTTTAGTTAAGCCAGTTAGGTGTCGACGTCTTCGACGTACAAATGCACAGAATATACAGGGTGTTCGCTAGACAAGTATAATTTATCTTCATGAACGATTTCATTTCTGTCGTTGGGGCGTACTTGGGGCGCTTCCTCGTCCGACTAGACTCGCGCAATTTCATTGAAAGATCCGATTCATAGGATCGACGCGTTTAAAAGGCCGCATAAGCGCGGCACTCGCGCACATTTGTCCGTAAGTAGGGAAAAGAAGTTGCCGGAGACGACGTAGCGCACGACAAAAGCTAAAAAGGAGACCGGCGGCTGTCAGGAGGAAGGGCTGACGATCCACAGCAGAAGTAAGCTGCTGCTCTTTTCATCGTCCGTCTTCCTCTTACCAGGACGCACGGACCACGTGCGCGCGCGCGACATACAAAACGACACAGTGTGTGCGAGTAGCGTGGATCGCACAGACACTCACCTACACGAAGCAAATGTGGCGTCTCTGCCTCGGGGCTCAGGCGCCACTGTCTCCCTTCTCTTTGTCCCTCGTTTCCCTCACCAACCGCCCATTTCCCGGCGTCGATCCGCACTACTCAACCTTTTACCAACACACAACTATACCAGCTTGGCCGCATACTACGTTCTGGTACAGTGACTGCCATTAACGTAAGTGGCAGAGGCCATGTGCGCGCTCTTCATTCGCCTAAATCCATCGAGTCGCTTCGATGAGGATCCACGATGATCGATGATGAGTAAACAACGTGTCGGAGTTTTAGAATTATCGTAAATTGGCTAGGAATGATTCTACTTTGGTAGGAATTTATCCCAAAATTCCTTCGTTAAAATATTCTTCGTTAAAAATAACATGGATCGATCGCCGTGAATTCATAAACAAGATATTAGAATTTCAGTATTAAACTGGATAGATGGATGGAATGATCGTATGTACTTTGGGCATTGAATTTACTTTAAGGTAATTCTCCGTCAAGAATAAAAAATTGACCCGATTAAATTCATCTGACTCGTTCGATCGAGATTTACGATCAACGCCGATACTTTAAGATAACTTTACTTCGAAGTAATTCTTCGTTGAATATAAAAATTGATCGGTTTAAATCCACCTAACTGTTTCGACAAGTATCGATATACAACGATGAACGATGAGCGAGCAAACTAAAAATTCTATTTCGACGCGAACTTTACTTCGAAATATGTAACTGCTCGTTGAAAATAAAGATTAATTGATCAAAAATCGGATAAATTTCAAAACGAACCGTTTCTATCGAATCGAATACCAACCCGTAGAAATTCTATAATTAAATTAAAATTACGATAACTTCGCTCCAAGGAAATTCCTCGTCAAAAATAGACAAAATTTGGAGTTTCGTACGTAAACTCGGAAGATTATTTCCAACCGAATATTCTCTCGTGATACGTTTAAATGGATGGCCTACAAATTCGTTAGGATTTGTTATACGTTTTCTAGCGATGGCTCGGGATCGACCGGAGTCAAGGAAGGTAGATCATAGATTAACGACAGCCGTTGAACGTGCGTATTGTACGCGTTCACGGTGCGTGGCTCACCGACAAGGGGCATACTATCGCAGCCGGAGGCGGGACTCGTTTAAAAACTATCTGGCGAGTGTTCTTCGGCGGGTGCCCCTGGTGCGCGCCAGCCGCGGCGGAGTCGTCCGGCTGCACGGCGTTTGCTTTTCGAGACCGAAGTGAGTCAGTCAGTCAAGCGTCGACCATCGTCGGCATCGGACGCTCGTGGAATCTTTCCAAATTTTTCCACCACACGTCTACTCCGTAAACCATTCTTCCGTTCGTTATGAATATTTCGAAGATCGACGAAAAGATCGATCGATCGTGACCACGAGGTATTCTAATCGAAGACGATTCGATGGGGTTTGATCGTGGCTCTCGTTGATTTTGTTTTTCGCGATCGTTACACTAACACTGATCGGCAACGCGGTCCTTAACGATATCCTGACACATCAGAGTGCATGTTATAAATTTAGAATAAAATGTTGACACGGGACTTGTTGACTCTTGCGACGATGGTGTCCAGTCTAACTGTGGTCATTGGTGCTTCCATGGATCTTGATTCGAGGGACTACGAGGTGCTGGCCGATAACGAGGGAAAATCCGATGACAATGGTAAGGTTACATTTTCAGTGCATGATTTCATGGGAAAGTCAGGGTATACGGCCTGTGCCGTGGCTCGAAACGGCCGCGTCAACGGGTACACGTGGGTGGCGCCAGACACGGGGACGAAATCAATGAGAATAGTGGAATTGACGTTCTATTGTCGGGCGAGTCGAATTTTATACGAACGACAGTTACGTAGATCCGGAAGTTGTCCCGTATTCTTTGCTAATGCTAACTGTTGTGCTTCTGCGTGTCGTTTCATTGTCTTACGGTCAAAGTTTATTATTACACGTGGCCTTTGCACCTTGCACGTATTTTTCAATGAAAAACTATCGATCCTCGAATTGCATCGAGTGGATTCCTCGGAGGGCAAACTGTATCTTATCTGCGATCAATTCGAGCGATTTGTATCGATACACCGTACGTAATTAAAGTTGCGGCATGTACTATGCTTCCGGAACGAGATGGATCGATACGAATCATTGGAAATAATTAGGGGAGAAATGTAGCAATATTTTACAAAACATAGAGGAGCAAAGGGTAGCATTCGTGACGAGTCATTTTCCTAAACGAGGCGGCCAGGAAACTTTTCGACCGCTGCCATTCGACTTTGACACCGGAGTAATAAAAGTCGGGAAACGCCGCTCTCTAAATTAAGACCACTGAAGTCGCTGAAGTACATTAATTGGCTCGGCCTTTTCTGCATGTCCCATGACGCTTCGGGTTTGTACAATAACCCACGAAAATTCCCAACGCTTTGTCAAACTGTTTCGAGAACAAAGTTTCGCGGGAGTATCGTTCGAACGCGATACAGATCCGACATTAATAATCTGTGGAACAATGAGAGGCTCGATAGAGCGGGTTTTATCGTTGTCGAATGTAACCAGGGAAATAACAGAGGAGCACAGGATGCATGGTTGGAATCGTTTAAGCAAGTGTCCGGACGATAAAAAAAGAAACGCGAGATAAGAGGGAAACAGATGCAGACGCGGTATGCCAACGTCACACAGCGCAGCTACGGTAATTGCAAAATTGTACGTTCTCCGGAACGAAAGGGAAAAAAGGTTTGCGCTGGCATGTTTTAAACTCGTCTGCCGTTTTTTCGTGCCGCTCGGCGCAATTAAGGACGCGTGCAATTTCAACGTCTTATCGATGCACGTGAGTATTCGACCAAGTAAGAGAGGGAAGAAAGAGGAGCATCCTTTTCTCTGTGACACAGACAGGACGGTCTTGTTTTCTCGAAGGAAAGGTAAAATAAAAGAGCACATGCACCGAAGAGCCAGGTATCGGGAACGATGGAACGAAGGAAGTGGAATAGGAAGAATCGCGAGAGAAATTGAGTTGGATACGACGTCGAAATGGATGAGGAGAGAACAGACGGTAGAGAACGATAAAATCGTAGGAAAAAGGGAAGCACGGTGGTTTACTATCTCGTTGTGGTCCGGCTGGAATGATTCACGATCGATCGATAGATTTACGCGATCGACTGGCGCCTACGATACGATACGGAGTCCTGCGGGATCAGTCGCGACGTACGTGGCCAAGCTACACGAATTCCGGTCAAACTCGAGGCGCTTGCGAAATAATAAATATTTAAATTTTACCGTTCGTACGATACCGAGTTTAGAAAGACGATAAAGTATGTGTCGGGCGCCAGCTAGACGCGCGAATAGCAGAGTATATAATATAATGCCTATGTGCACGATAGCTTTACCTTCCGACACGCTTGTCTGCACGGTCCTCGTTTACGCAAGTATACCAGTATACCAGCGAGTCTCCATCCGTGCATCGTGAATCGCACGCGCATCATGGACAACGTGCCGAGAAACGTGCTTGTTTCTTGCGTATTAACGCTTTAAATGCGGCCACATTTTTACAAATCTCCTCCTTCGAACGCGAAACAGTGGCAAAACTAGGTACAATATCGTTTGTCGATGCGGACAGGCTCGCGAAGGTATAACTACGTTTGCGGAAATTTGTCCCGGACACGATACGTGTGTTATAGAAAATTCTACGACATATGGTACAAGTATGAGTACAAGTATTGGTAAAGTTTGAAAGAAATGTACGTGGATAAAAGTTTCAAGATATTCGTCGCAGAAATGAATTTCCCCTTAACTTGTAATTCCACGATTATCGAGATTTCTGTTTAGAAACGATCGGATTAACAGGTTGTTTCGCGAACAACGAAATAATAAGAATAGCGTCTGTTTCGAATCGGATGCTCATGGATAATCGTTTAACTTTTGTCTAGTCTGGCAGATATAATGAAAGAGAAGAGTCTTCTTATGCAACCAGACGATACAATAAATCACGGCTTATACAGATTTTGTATCTTTACGCGTTACCTAACTTCTTCTTCGTTGATTCTTCGATACTCCTACTCGACAAATCGTTCGAACAGCGTGTTTTTAATCTTCGAGTTTTCTGCTTGCACGCGTAGATCTGTTTATGCGCTCGCGAATCCTACGTACATATACAGAGAAAGAGATGGGATTCGGTTCACGGAACCATTTCGCTGACGTTATAGTTTCTCAGACACGCGGCACATCGCATTCTTCGTCCCGGGAAAAATGCCTTCTCCACTCTCCTCTTTCTCCATCTTTCTCAGTGTCTGTCTGTTCCCTGGACGCTCGACGATCGCGAAGAAGCCGTTAATCTAATGCATCCGACGAATCCGACCGTTTATCTGCAAGCTGTGTCGATCTTCTTCTTCTTCGAGGAATAACGATCATGCAGAATTTTATATTTATAGTGCACATAGATTAGAAAGTTGCACGCAGTTTTCCCAGAATCATTAACGCTGATTAGCTTTCGCGGTGTATCAGGAAACGCTCGAAGCCTCCGATCGATCAAAGAGACAATGCGTGTCGCTTTAACGACTGCACCCGGCGAGTCGTGCGCAGAAAACGTTGTATTTGCAAGGGTTCATTAAAAATTACGTAAATCGACGGGGTTCGAGTCTCTTATCTATGCGATACAAACAAGTTACGGAATTGTGATAATTCCCAGTTCGGTTCGTGCAGCCGGTTGCATATTTATAGACTAGCGAGGTCGATTTTACGATATGACTCATTCGTTTCGAATCCCAGACGTGCAATTGTCAGTTTTATAAATGTTATCGTTTGTGTGTTGGAACGGGAATCGAGCGAGAATCGTTTGAATCGTAAATCAATTGAAATTTCGAATTTACGCAACGATCATCCTTGATTCGAGCATTAGTCCGAATGATAGAAAGAAAAAGACACTTTTGCGCGCATCGTGCATTGAAAAAAATCAAATTATTGGTTTTAAGCGAACTTTTTGTTCATATTCACTGATAGAATGTAATGAACGACTGAATTTGTAATACAAATATATATTGAAATAAATAAAGGTATAAGCATATGCTGATCCAGATTCTCACTCTTACAGCGTTACAATACAATAGAAGAAGCTATGATAGGGAGCACGTTCATATATTTATAGCAAAGGACATTACCAAAAAGTCAACCTTGTAGCTACAAGAAACGCCAATAGAAATCTACTTATATCTCTTTTGTTTCTAGGCTTTGTAATCCAAAACACAATTTATATTCAAGGACACACTAATATGGACCTCTCCTTAGTTTTAATTTTTTGTTTCACTAAATTCTATTCTCTTCGTAACAGCGGTTTCCAGGTCACGAATGTACAAAAGTAAAGATGTAATGTTTTTCTTGAAGTAATTACTTCAACACTTTTGAAGCCAATTAAACTTGAAACTTTTATATTACGAGTTCTGGGTTTTCATGAGATCAAGAAACTGAGAATTTTGTAAAACGTGGAATCGATCGGTTTGACTTCTGACGAACTCGAATAATACTGAAAGTCGGCGACAAATAGAAGCGAGCGTTTCAAGTACGATTCAAAATATCTTGGCTACGGTGTTTACAAAAAATATTGGCGTATCTCCCTATCTTCCAATCGAGAATATTTTTTATCTATTTGTAGATTTCGTTTCTATAGCACCGAATTTTGCTGATCGTATGAGAATATCGCTAAACGATACGATATTTAATATATACTTCGACCTAATTAATCAGTATGTAAAGCTTTGTGTATCCGCTGTACGACGTTCCACGTTGTCTCTGTGAGAAGAAAAAGAGAAACCTGTTTTATCAAGAAACTTTAGACAACTTAAGAATTTTCTCGTAACTCTCTGTTAGTATGCAACTAAGAGCGATGTTTGATACAAACATTTCATTATTCGACAGAAATTCACGAATAGAAACGCTATGGAAGACTCGAGGTGTTAGTTCAATGGTGGAAAGAAGTCCAGGTTGAAGAAAGAAAAGATGCAAAATGTCGGAATGGTCGCGAAGCAACTACAAACTTCTGTCTCGAACGGAGCAACCGCGTCGAAAAATGCGAGCTCATCCGCGCGCCACCGACAAACGTAACGCATGCACGCACACGCGAGTACGGCCGGTGTTTCACGTGTTCACACTCGGCCGAGTTGCAGCTGGTGTTACGTGCGCTCGTCTACACACAGACGTACACAGAACCGGCACGGTGGCGCCTGTCGGCCACACAAATGTGCATGCGTGCGTGACGAGTTTATGCCTCTTTGTCTTCTACACGTCCACGCGTACGTAAATATACGGCGTGCACAGCTTTGTACATACACGTTTACCAATACGCGTGCACGTTGCGCCGCTATGCTCTTTCGAAGTGGTTTCGCGGGTATGGGTTCACCGTTGGTCTCGTTTCGATTCGATAAAGCGCACAAGAACTAACGAAGATATTTTATCCGAAGGATAACGACGAGAAAAATGGATAATCTTTCTGCCTCGATGGAATGTTTAGATATCTCGATGGAACGAGATGCCGAGAGAACTTTGCCATTTTTCGATTTCTACGTAAAAACGTAAAGAAAACATTTTGTCTTGGGAGTAACGATGGAAAAAGCGAATGATCTCGTTGGTAATTCTCGTGGCTCATCTCGATGCAACGAAAGTTTCTAAGAGAACATTCCTAGCCTCGTCTTCCCTTTGAACGGATCGCAGACGCTTGATGGCTATCTTATGTTTCGTATCTAGAAATCTGCGAGTGAACAGAGTACACGGAAGTGACGGTTGTCGCGTACAGCTTGGGATATTATTACGTGCACTGAGTAGAGATACACAGCACACAACTACGGATAAAAGTTAAGACATTTTTCTTGGCGCCCTCGCGCTCCATACGCGCCACCCACGTATCAACTGCTATCTGCTTCCGAATCGGGGACCGGGAGTTATTTACGGCCACTTCGCTATCGCTCGAATCGAATGCTTAAATTAAATTCGATCGGGTTACGCGTTTGGCGAAATGAAGAAAAAGACAAGTCGAGTCGCGTTATCCGGCGACTCGTGAAATCGTCGAAATCGGCAATGAAGAAGAGAAGAAAAAAAAAAAAAGAAAAAAGAACGAAAAGATAGCCAAGTCGATGATCGACAGGCGCGAACAGCGAGTAATTAACATCGATTTACTAAGAAATAACGATCGATTAATTGGAATCGCCGCCCCCGCTGTACCAACTCCATAAATTTAAGAAATGTCAACGGGAAGGAGAAAGTTTATTCGCAAGACGGTAAATTACTGGCGAGCGTGCACGATAATTCATTCACCCGCTCGTTTTTTCTCCGGTTGTTCGACTCTTCCGTTATTAATTAAATGTAGAGGGACATTAATCAAAGTAATCACGTTGGATCAGTTACGCCGCGAGGTAATGGTCGTACTTTCACCGGATGGTTCGCAATCATTGTCCACTGTCTGCCACGCTCGATTCCAAGTGGATACTTTAATGACTTTAATGACTTTCGTTGCGTAGCACACGAGAGGCAACATAGAATTTCCGTTCAAAGTTTCTTGATACCGCGAATATATTCCTATCGAGCTACTTCAATCCGACACACGCGAAGAATACTTCTCTCTTTCTCTCTCTCTCTCTCTCTGTCTCTCTCTCTCTCTCTCTCTCTGGTTATTTTACCTCCTCGAACTTGACCTCGTTAGCCACGAATACATAATATGCAAAAATGGCGCTCGTTACGGAGACGATGTTTGCTGTCTGAGAATTTAGCTCATTCTTCAAGCTGTCGAGACTTGCACGTACGACCACACACGTGGACAAATGTGTTCGAGACGTTGAATGGATAATGGCGCCTTAATTTTTCTTATTAAGTTAAAAAGAGCAATTTGAAATATCGAAAATGAAGATCGCATGAGATACAAGCGTGACAAGATCAATTTTTCTCTATTTTTGTAAACGTTGATAATTTGTCGTTGATACTTTTGAAATGTCTCGCAGAATGGAAGAGATACGATGGAAAAATCAAATAGTTTGTAAAATTTGTTGATTAAAATGTTCATTCATACATACATCATGATCATCTCAAATGTCATCTTCAAGTGTGAAACTGTTTTCTAATTAATTTCGTTTGAGGAAGCCAACGGATATGCGTGGGCATCGGGAAAAAAGTAGCAGCCGAGGGACAGATATAACTCGACTGCTTGAAACGCGTGTCCCGTCCTATCGAACTTGTTGTAATTCAACAATGGTACCAGTGCACCCTTACCATCCGTTGTCCGATGCACATGCGTGCGATAAATATGCGTCAAACGATACGCAGCGTGCATTACTGCGCTCGGAAATTCACACGAAGCTGTGTTATTGCAATAAGCCGGCAGAAGTTTGCAATTGAAATCAATCGTAATTTATGCGTCCGAGGAAGGAAAAGAAGGAAATCAAAAAACAAATATATATAGTCATTGCGAATGATCGCTATCTATAGTATAATATTTTATCGTGAGACGTGCATCAGGCGTGGTTAAACCTCTCGCACGTCACTAGACCTGGATTGGTAATGAATATTTTTCTTCTTTTTCCTATCGGTGGCGCCAAACAGCTATAATTCTCCGTTCTTCTCATCATAAATGCAAGACATATTGCGCCTCGAGTCACTGTCTGTACCACGATTCACGGCACGGTACAGCCAAGCCTCGGGCGATACTTACATTCAATCAAATCTTTCATTTTTCTATCTCTCGTTCGATTTCAAGATACCTGTGTGCAAATATCGATCCGTTCGATGATGTAACACCGATTCGATTATGCTTCGGTACGGACAGTGTGTCCCGGAAGCTTTCAATCTTCTGAAAACACCATCGACCCCATTTGCCCGACACTTTTCCTTTCCCCGTGCATTCCCGATCGGCCAATACCGCTCGATACTTTTGCCATGAACTCGCATTGAAAACGCTTGATATTCCGCGAGAGTATTTCGGAATTTGATTTGTTGACGAGACGCGTCGCGCACAAAAGAATTCCTCGAGTCGGTGGCGCCTAAAGAGCCATATAATCTTCGTATCAAACGATCGAAAATGCAAGACGGCGTTCATCGTCGAATAATATATCGTACGTAGACTACGAACATACGCGATACGCACAGCCGAGTTTATGCGTTTGTCACGCGGCCCGCATATAGCCGCGACCATTTCGTTCCCTATTTACTATCGGCTATCAATCAGAGGTGGGGAACTATGTATATTCGTGGCATTCGAATAGACGGCTGTCGGCCGGACCCGCGCGAGAGTTCGAGGCTGAGTCGCGCGCGTTATGTTAATTCGGTGCTTCGTATGCGCCATGATACCGCGTGCAGGCACGCACGCATGCGGCATGCATGCGTCCACTGCAACCGAAGATGCATCGAATTCAAATGAACGGGCTTAGCCGTTTCTGCGACCAACTGCGTTCGCTGCTTTTTCCTTCGGCTTTCACGTGTCTAATAATCGTGAAACTTTCGGAGGAATGTTTGCTACGCGAATAACGACGGGGCAATTTATCTTTCACCGTTGTCACAGGTTTCAAGTGGGTTATTCTCTGCGATGCAAATGCGATAATACAAGCGTATCGCATAGGAAACAGGAAATCTCAATGCCTGAACGTCCACGTTACACGGAGATCATAAAGGAAAACACGAGAAGTTACATCTTCTACTTTTTACGGCAAAGTTGCTCGATTTAGTACGTTCTCAATCAGTCTCGTATTACTTCACAGCTGAGCAGACGCCTTTTCACCATAAAACTTCGTCGACCTAAGAGCACGTTGCTATTCAGAAGTAGGGCACCTACCGTCGTCGTATAAAATTTTGCAATTGATCTAAATTACCGAGGGAACGGTTAGTCGACCAGAATTTTACGTTTATGTACGATTACGATGCAGAATACGTGGCAAAAATTGACTGAAATTATTTCGCGCTAATATATTAGGTAAATTATAATAATTGTGTCATACATTAAAATTCACCCGTTTAATTAAGAAGCGACGTTGAAATAAATAAATCGACAAAAATATCCTGTTTTTCTTCGTATAAAATGGCACCTTCATGTGGGTAGTATGATGAGCATAGGTTCGTATGACGAAGAACGACTTGAGTGATTACGGTACCCAGCCATCGCTCGAAGGTTAACTAATTACCTAAAACCAGGAGCGTATCCATTAATCGTGCAATCGGTAAATAGCTTGCGTTATCCAGACAGAGTCGATAAAGCGTTTTGTTTCGAGCGGACGGCTGCACGTATCGTTTGTCGAGATAACGCAAATTATTCAAATGACTGAGTCACGGTAAATAACGTAATTACCTATTTTTCGTTTTAATATTAGCAATGAACGTAAGTGTTAACCGCTATGCTATCCTATCGCTGTGTAAATATTTGCGCGATGCATTTGTCACACATACATCTAAGATATCTCTATTTTGCACATTCCATCGGTGGTACCTACACAAAGGGAACGGAATTCAACGAGAGTAACTCGTTCGAGGAACTGGAATTAACATTTACCATAAGCGAACCAGTTATTTCCATCCTTGGATAATGTCACGCGTTGAAGACGGATCGAAATCTCTCACTTTGCCTCGGGTCATTTCAAGCATCAAAATCACGTGTTTCCGACACTCGTACAGATCGCCATTAACGGCACGCTCAGTCTTGATCAATTAGCTTAGTTGCAACCTTCCTCCTTCGGCACAAGACTTCTTGCCGCTTGTCGTCGTTCGTGACCGCGTTCGAAACGAACGCGTGGATCGTCAGTGAATCGACAAACTCTAGAAACACTCAATTTCCGCAAACCTAATTAATCGAAATCGATACCTCCGAGTGTTCTCAAGTTTGAGTAGAAATTCATCGAATAGTAAGATTTCTGGCGACGATTCTTTACCGGTGAGTTTTCACGACATTACGACAAACGTGACGTTATGTTCGTCACCTGTGACCTTTCGAATGCTTATGCGTTCGTGGTAAGCTCGAAAGTAGAAAAATACACAGAATGTGCAGCGTAGAAAATATGTAAAAAAATGTCTAAAACATCGTTAAAATATTTAATAGGTGAAACAAATCTCCGATCGATAGAAATACGAAATTGCATAAACAACCGTCTATTAGTGTATTAGTAACTCACTAAAGTATAATATTCTATAAACGCAATATGGGACGTGAAAAGGTTAATTACAGCAGATGGTTATCTTCTCTTTATCGATCAACCGATATTAAAAGCATAAAGCTGTCGCAATTCCTCTATGAAATATATTAGACGCTAAACACGCGACGCGTAAAAACGTTAAACAAGTCTTGGATGCATTTTTATCGCTGCACACAGAATGTGGTTATGCGGGATATATTTTTTTTTTTTTTTATCTTGCACGCACGATTGCTATTTCCTTTTCTCGAGTTATTTGCTGCCAAATTACGCTCGATGGAGGACACGTCGCTCGTGGCTACAATTCCCTTGCACGTTATACGTACTATACCACTGGTGAACATTCTTTCAATCATGTATGTCGATCACGTTACATCATTAATACGCTCGGCTTGGTTTTATAAAAATTACTTCTCAATGAACTTCGTTCACATAAATGATATAATAATATCCATTCATCAAAGTTTCGATTAAATTTTCATACTTTCGTCCATGCAATTTCATTCAGAAATCATAACTCAGCCTCACAGCCATTTTTCTTTCCGTCTTCTAATTGAAATCTCCGTATGGACGAGCGTATCTCCTTACCTTTCGTACGTAGTCATTGAGTCGTTTAAGTATACGACTAATTTTCTTACTGTATTCTAGACTATCAAAAGATCCGGCCAAATTTTGGGATACTCGTCGAAGCTTCTACCATATGGTATATAATCAATATATTAATTCATTCTAATTTCAATCGATGTGTAATCAATTAATAAGTCGAATAGAAGGTTGTTGAAAGAAAGAAAAAATTAAAATTAACCAGAGAAATTCACGAGCGAAATTTCGCTCAGATAGATGACTCATATCGCCTACAGGGATTACATTTAAATGATATAGTTAGCGTTATAGGAATTTTATTACGCTATCCAATTAAGATATGGTACCTAATATTAATTAACGTATAATTAACGTAGTTATTGTAATTTATTCATAAATCGCTTCGTTTAACGCGCAGCAGGCGAAGCCGCATTATTAATGGGACCTTTATTTCGTCTTAAAAGGTAGCAAAAACCGAAGCAATTATGCCCGTGGTATCGAAAGGGCACCATCTTTGCTACTTAATTAATGCATTTGTTCGGGCGCCGATAATAATAGGAAAAAATGGCAGCCGTTCACTCAAGCGGACATGTAGATACGATCGGAACACGTAGGTTCCGCTTTACCGGATAATTATTCAAATTAAGCAAGCAGCTTGCTTTAGCAATTACAGAAATTACAGAGAATGGCCGGCTTCGCAAAACTTTTGATAGCCTCGTCTCAACAACTTTTCATAATGCATTCGTCGTCGTTTTTCCAACGTATAATTAAGCTATTCCTTTTAAAGCGTAATGGCGTACGAGTTTCGGGCAGAAATAAATTTACCGAATATCATCGATAATAATCGGTGCAATTTCGCACAAAAATGTAAATCGTCGTCGTTTGCATACTCCAGGCAATAATCGGCGTACGATCGGGCAATTATCGCGCTGCTCGACTGTTAAATAACATTAAAGATCGTTTCTACATAGCAGCCAACGAGCGCTCTACGCATTAACTATGCTTAATAGCGTATTCCTACTCCGCTGTAATTACAATGAGCCTCTATATATAGCGGACGCCGTGACAGATTTGCAGAATCAATGTCAACGATTCCAAGGAGACATCTCTATAAATACTTGCCTCCTCGAATCTACCTGTATGCACAGGTGGTAATACAAATCCACTTCCACTCAGTCACCCAATTGTACATCGTGATTTAACGCAGGCACGAATTTATCGATCGTTGCCATTTTCGTGTCAATGGAATGTTAATTCTCAACCTCGTTACCTTCTTGGCGATTACTCCTACATTGAAACTGGCCAATCTCTCTCTCGGTGTCTTATCATTCTTTGAATACAGAAGAAGAAGAAGAAGACATTGCGTGCTACTCGCAAAAATGGACTCGCACGAATGGAGCAAAGGAGAGCGCACGCACGCGCCAGTTGTCACGCGACTTGTTGCAACTGAATTTTTGCACGCTTCTTACGATTACGAATCCAACAGGCGAACGTTTCTGACGCGTAACGGAAGCCGTAAAAGGAAATATACGAAGAAAACTGGTGGAAAGAAAACATGATACTCGTTCTCGCTATGATAATTAAAAGGCGGAATTACATAAGTAAAAATAGTCGTGGATGGGATAAAGAGGAAAGTCTTTTATGCTCGATACATATCTCGATCGTGTTACGTTCATCGGCAACACGTTGTCTAACAACTTCAATGACTGCTCTCCGGCTCTTTATATCGTGCGCTTTCAAACGAGATTTTCCGCCCTCTTCCTCGCGATGTTCAGGATTCCATGCGTTTCATGGAAACACTGCTCGTCGTGTATTCATCAAGACGTGGCGTGTAACAACCGAGACGAAAGATTAAAAAAGGAAAGAAAACCATTGAAAAGTCCCCGTCGACTCTCCCTGAACCGCGTACACGCACGTGAGCACCTAACATACGTGCCATGTGAAACAAATTGCTCGAAGGACGGAAAGCTAGGAAACCGCGCACGAGAACGTAGAGTTATGACGATAGGCGAACCGTCGTCGTTGCTTTCTTTTCTGCTTGCTAACGATTAACGCGGTAGGTAATGTACCTTTGGGTCGCGGTTCCTTATTAGTTCCGACGTTCTTTTTTACTTATACAGAAAAATACTATTTCGATTTCCAAAGCTCATTTTACGTCGCAAGATATCCAAACAAGGCACTGTTGCTCTTCGAAGAGCGATACCTCGAGAAACCTCTTATTA
Source organism: Bombus huntii (assembly GCF_024542735.1). Lineage (NCBI taxonomy): Eukaryota > Metazoa > Arthropoda > Insecta > Hymenoptera > Apidae > Bombus > Bombus huntii. Next base: position 4,846,136 of record NC_066250.1, read on the forward strand.
CAACTAAATCAACCTTGTGTTGCGGTTTACTTTGTAGATGTATAGGTGATACACACCTTAAACCATGTGTTTACGGGCTACCGATGCAATTAGACGTATGTGCAAATAGCAATTTGCTCGTGTTCTCGCAACGTTTCCCGATTGTTCCGATTGATCGCCACTCGGCCGAGATCTCGCGATACGGTTCTCTGATCATTGGCCGTAATCGTAAGAGGAACGCAACGACGCGTGTTGTTATACTACTATAAACACCGACACGTAAATACCGATGTAAAACCTGGTTATTAGACTTGAATGCAGGTGTAATTAACCGATGGGACAAATAAGGAGATGCGTTCCACGTAATTATTAGTGCGTCCTTAGGGGACGTAAAAACCTGTTAAAAGCTCGGCTACCACATTCCTCGGGATTTTTTATGTGACGTTACCCTAATCGACTTTTTTCACCTGCGGATTATGTTAACGTAATTGTAGACGCTCGCTCACCAGACGAGGTGCGCTTGTTGGAACGTTGAAGGTTTCACTTCCTCCTGGCTTGCGAAGAGGAAGACCTGTTCCGAACGATTGAACTGCACTTCCTTCAGGGTGGCCCATGGACTCTTTGTTCTTCTAGTAAATCATTGGATACTTGAGCGATCAGGATAAAACGTCCGGCTACTTGGGTGATCACAACTACCAACGAAAAACTTTTTTCAACGACCTGGCCTATTCTACTCCTTGAAATTGCATTTTTTTTTTCATTAGAAATGTTTCTGTTTTAAACAATCAATGGCTGTTCTAGTCGTTTAATTGTCTAATAAATTTTATCGAAACGAATAAAAAATAGAAATGTATAAATCGTTTTATAGAAACTTATAAACGAAAAGATTATAACAGCTCGTAAACGAAACTTACAAATCTGGATCAATGAAACAAAATAATCGTTGAAAAAATAAATATATGGAATGGCGCAGAGATTACTTTGTTAAACGTACGATATTTTGACGAATTTACATGCGATTCGAGTTTTAGTGCAGCGTAAAGCGACATTTAATAACGCGATGTGTTCCATGTATACCATGTTTCGAATTCTTTGATAACAGGTGCCTTCGACGTTATTTTGGTGAACTATCGATGTTCAACGAATTTGTGTTTTATATAATATAGCTCGGTGCATAGTTTGATTACGATTAATCAACGACTGCTGTATCGACACGCAAGCCAATTTCTACTAGCGATCCGTGCTATTTACTCAGCCAACGCACTTAAAGAACCATCGTTATATGTAGTCAGCGCTGTTCAATTGCACTTCAGCCGTACGCACGAGCGAACGAACGAACGAACGAACGAACGAGGAAGAAAAACATAAGAGGACATTATTCCAAAGGGGCGTGACAAGCTATCGTGAGAGTGTACTTTTATCCAACACCCAATGGCACGCTATAAAATTTCGATTCGGAGCATCGGTATTCTGCAGCGTCGTAACGCGAAAATGGCACAATTTCCTTTACGGCGCACGAACAAATTTTTAACGAGCAACATTGTAAACGATACTTCTACTCTTTCTGTTCTTCGTTCCACTCCAAGATCTCTCTTCAAAGTGATTCTCTGCATAACTATTCTACTTTTCTCGATTAAAACGATTTAGCCAGCGTTTCTTCATTTTTCGAGATATCGCGCGTTGATTTCCGTATTGGAAGGAGAATATGAAGAATCTCGAGAGCCAAGAGTGAAAAATTAGAAGGGTAACAGCGTTCTTTACGTGAGAACGTTGGGTATGGAAAAAATACTAGAAATCCAAAGGACTCGTTTCGTTTTATCGGATTACGTTTGCGTTATTCGAAAGGGGAGCGCCGGAGCAGCGATAATTAAAGGTGGTTCTTGTACCCGGCGAAACAAAACGAGCAAGTATTATCATAAAAGGTCCGCGATCCACGCATGTAATTTGGAGCAATTTGGCAATTGCATGTAATTGATGAGGATGCCTTTTACTTGACGATGCCCGCACCGCGTCCACGCAGTCGAGTTAAGTAGGGCTAATCACTGGTTTGCCTCTCTCGAAAACATCAAGAACCTGCCTTCTAGCGCCGAAATACCAAGGCTTGCGTAGACCAGCACGCACACGAGCTCATGACAAGACAGTGGGTTATAGTCTAAAATACATATACCTGGCCTCTGGAATGGCAGGACCCAGAGGGACCCTCCTCCTACTTCCCAGAAATAAGGGCCTCCAGGTCCCTATTGTTCTTGCTAATTGCCACCCCGTCCTTTGCTTGGTTCGCTGCGTTGCCTTGCCCTCTTCTTTAATGGCCAGGTACTCCGGGGATGATAGTTACGGGTCCCAACGCAAATACCAGCTTCGTACATACCCTTTGTGAAACGAAAATTAGCCGAAAGCCGGAGATACCCTTGGCCGGGGACAATTTTTTGACCCATGTATCCGTTACAAGAGAACTGCCTGCGGCTGGAAGCTTCGATCAGAGATCTCGGACGGTTTATACCTCTTCTGTATAATTTCAGCATAGAAAGTTCACGGGAATACAGTTTTTATTTGTATCGAGACTTACCGGCCCTTTGTCTTCGCCTCAAACGTTACAAGTCTCTGCGCGAATTTCGTGTCTCGGTTAGTCGATAGTCTGCAGCGAATTCAATTTGACTTTATTACTTCTATTCGATTTACGAATCTTTATTCGGCCCATTAGGCCCCATAAATTTCTTCGTTCGCGTTCGTGATACAATCGGTGAAATTAGTACCGCCGATGGCGAGCCAGCTAACGAAACGACCAAGTAAAGCTTCGTCTTATTTAATTGACTCAAACCGATCTGCACGTACAGAGGGGCACTTCCATGTCCGAAGATCGTATCGTCGATTTACATGGTGATTTAAAGTCTCGCGTCCACGGTAGAGTTACCTTCGTGGTAATTTAATTTTCTTGTACACTTGTCTCCTAATCGACCAACAGATCCACAATGTACACCGAAATGGAACGATTTGTTATGTATATTCGCGATTATATTTACACCTTTAATAAAATGATGATAATTACTTGTACACGATACGCGTGACTGTCAGTTTTACTACGACTACGCCTGTACAGATATCGATCGACGACGATCAATTGCTTATATCGTACATTCCAATCATCCTATACCAAACTTATTGCATACAAAGGTCCTAACAATTTTTCTCGTCTGCCAAAAAATAATCTTCGTAGATTTTTACGAGAGCCAACATCGATCGAGGTTTATGAAAGTTTTAGGAAATCGTCCAAACAGCTTCAAAACAAAGACGTAAACCTCGTGTAACTCGCATTTCCTTTACTATCTTCAAAAATCATCTGGTTATATCGGGATAGCGACTGAGAATTGAAAAAATAACAATTTTATCGTTCCGCTTGTCTCTTAAATTGTTCTGACCTAATACCGGTCTGATCTGGTCGACGAAAGAAAGGCAGGGAAACTTTTCGACTTTCAAAGAGACGTAAAGTTTCGTCGAAGAAGATTACGACACCTGAGAAAGCGGACACTCGTGAAATTGATTTGGCTCGTGTCATCGTCGATAAAGAACTTAAACAGCCCTTTCTTCCATTCGACGCGGAATCCGGTCCCGGCTCGCATCTCCATGGTAGGAAGCGAAGAACTTCTCAACACCACGAAAAGCAAAAGTTTTATTGAGCTCCGGGTTCCTGACCAGTCGTCCGCCTGAGAAAAGAGGAAGGGAGAAGAACCGGCCTATTATGCGGGTGCACTTGTCGTGCATTCGGCGAACCGCTTTGCATCGTTGCCCCTGCCCACAGAAATTGCTTCACCCCGTTACTCCCCATTGTATTATATGGCTGTTTCGCGTAACCTTGTAATACTCTTGTACTCTGTACTCGACGAAATATGTTCTGTACAGCATTGTGGTTTTAATCTGTTTGTGCATCTACGAAAAATATTTCAAGATCATTAACCGAGACAGCGTTCCAATCAGACCCGAGACGCAAAGTTGCTTGGTAAGAAAATTAATTTCATTCTTAATATCGGACATAAAAAACTGCTAAGGATATCTTTGTTCTTTTCTCTCTCTCTCTCTCTCTCACACACACACACACACACACACACAACATGAAATCTCCTCGAGAGGAGAAAAAGTTTAATCGGTACCTTGTTCTTGGCCAGTCATCCTTCTTAAAAAGGAAAAAAGGAGAAGTTCAAACCCATTAAACGGATGCACAGTTGTCTTTTGAGATTATATATAACGCTGCCATGGCATGCGCGTACCTTGATGATCCAGGACCATTCAGCGTGGTCAAAATATCCACGCAGCTGCAATAAAACCTATCGTAGACCTCCTGGAGAGAGACACGGGGCCGTCTTTCGTTGCAAGTCAATGAAGAGTCAACTAAATTTGGTGCGGTACCTGGCCCCGTTTAATGGGTACCATTAGTTACAGCTTTTATCGGTTGTCCACTGTCCTGATCCCGCCAGTATTCTCATAGTTAAAATCTCCGTGAAAGAAACATCCATATACTTTAACTTAACGACCCAATTAGATGCTTTCTACTAATCGCTACTAATCTCAACGATTAGCATATCTGTCGTCTGTATTGAGGCATAGCTTCATGAAAATCTTTCATATTGTTTTATTTCAAATACCAATTCGAAAATTCCTATCAAACATACAGCGACTAACCACAGTATTCGAACACCTATAAAAACCATTTGTGTGTGTTATACGAAACATTTTAAAACTTCACTAAGATACCCAACTTCACTAAGACCCAACCATGGTGATCAATTTATCCTGAACATTAATTTTTTAGCGTTTTATAGTAATAATTTACAGTAAAGGCCTTATAGCTCTTATATCTATATGCAATTTCAGATTGATTTCAAATTTTTCCAAAATAAGCATGACAGTCGTGTCTCGTTAAATGTTTTATATAACGCACGAAAAAAGAATATGTATAATATGTTTTATGTATAATATGTAAAAAGAATATGTTTGATAAATCTTCATTGAACTTAGCCATCGTTATGGTACAACCAAGGTATGGTTTATTAACACGAGTATGGATACTACAGATCTGACAGTCAACCGCGGCGATTAGACACTCGCGACACTAGTGATAATGGTCTTAGGTTCGATAACGAATCCGCGGTCAATGGGATGATAGATGCCCATGCTCACAAAATCTAAGTCGGACTCTATGTTAAAACGTGGAATATCCACCGAGCGTACAGACACTAAGTCACTCGCTAATACGACCTCACGAGAGAATGACACGAGATCATCGGATTCGTCGAGGATAGCCTTCGTTCAGAAATTTGGGACAAAGACTGCTTGTCCGTTTAAAGAAACTTAATTAACAAAATCCTAAGGTTTATAGCGGGTCCTCAGGCTAGCTGAACTTGTGCTGTGTAGGTGCATCGACATCTTGTAATCATTTTGCCCGAAGGAACCGTTGAAATGTTTACTGTCGAGTACCTCTGCGGGTATTTCTTTTAATGAGGGCCATACTACCACTCCACACCTTTGTTTGACGAAGCGCCCGCCCTGTTGGCCGCGGCTACGTTCGGCGATTGATTTTCGCCTTGAGCCCAAGCTTATTGTCACAAATCGCAAATAAGTACAATTGGGTAGAATGACGGCAAATTGTTTAATTACAGCTGTAGACTTTAATTACAATTTTATGGATTTTGCCGAAGTTCCAGAGCGAAGGCCCGGTGTCCTTTCATCTCCGACATATATATATTTTCTATGACAAATGTTCAAATACTCTCGCATGCCGCTATAAATCCCAATAATTGAGAAACCATCGTGGAAGAGTTTCAGCTGTTACTGCAAAGGTATCCACCGATGGGAGATATCGAAGGAAGCCAATAAAAGGTGTACCAAATTTGTTCAGTATCCGATCCCATTCATCGCGGATCGCTTCTTAACCTTCTTCCTGTGGATCGATCCGACGACCTGCGTATTCGAATACCACGAAGACAGCGTGCCAGCTCGACGAAAGTTCTCACGAATCTTTCGGGGAACTCTCCGAGGACCGGTCCCTCTGTTCTCGTCCTCCTTCTTTCCTTTACTTTCTCCATCCTCCTCCTTTCCTTCCTCTTCTTCTTCTCTTCGGTGACCACTCCTTTCGGCGTCGATGAGGAACCTTTCGTTCTCGAGGACCTTTTTGTTTTCGCATAACTCCGTAGGTTCATAGCCCACTCGCGGTCAGGGCACGAACAGGTGTCCCGCGGTGGATCGCAGGACGTGACTCGTTTCACCAACCTTTCTTCTTTCTTTCCTTTTGTTTCTTGTCGTTTTAAAAACCGTTTATAATTCCCACCGCTACCTTAATACTCCCGCCGCTCGTTCCAGCCATTTCTGGCTTGGATCGCGTGTCCTCCAATCTGTCGATCCTTGCAGCGAATTATCGTCGAGACGTGGATGGAAGCGAGTTAGGTAATAACTGTTACACGTGTTACGGCACATAGTAGAAGGGAAAAGAGATTCTTACGCGAGGAAGAAACGCTGATTTTTTATCCTTTCGACCCGACATCGTTTAACCCTTCGATGATGTAACAAAACGACGAAGAATTCAGGATGATTGGACTTAGAAAATCGACGCATTAACGATACTGCAAATTTATGCATAAACGTCTTGAAACTCCAAAGGTGTCTTTCTTTGTTAATTTGGCAGTGAAATTGTGATACAAAAATTCGAGAAACCCAGTATAGTTAAGCATTGTGAACATTTACTATAGAATTTACTTCTGGCTGACTTTTGTGCAACTATTTCGTACTCGAATTTTACTATCGAACATTTGTAGGAATTTTCTATGTCGCTTTGGATAGATTTAAATAGGTTCGGTGACCGCAGAGATCGTTTCGAATTCCGTAGCATCTTGCCATGTTAGCAGTGAAAGATCGTTCGTTCGACAGGCCCGGTAGACCTGCTGCCGATGAGGCACGCACAAAAGACGATGTGTACCATTGCCAAGATTGAGAAACGATGAAACGACCCCTTTTCTCGCGAGCCATTCGTCTTCCATGCACGCGAACCCATACACGGTCACCGGGAGTTGTAATCTTGGCTGTATCGTAATCCCTGATTGTTATCTCGATATGTCTGTTCTTTTTTCTTCCCCGTAGCGACAATGATCCTGTAGCGTAATGATAACTTTCTTCCGCCATGGCAGAAACAACACGAATTCGTAACCATGGGTGTGCTCCTGTGAAATTCAACGCTGCTATGGTGACATTTGGCCACCAACGCGCTTCATGTCCCAGTAGAATACTAATTGCGGCAATTTAGAACGATGGACGTTACTAATTAGAAATTAAGATAACCGAGTCACTCTGTGTTTAACAATTACCTCATAACGCGGTTACCGGAATGAACAATTGAGAACAGCGATAAACTTTCTCTCGTCACGCTTTCGTTAGAGTAACACGCGATCAGGTGAGAAGGAAACAAAAATCGAAATACGAATCTTACCGTGTCCCTCTTGCTAAAAATATCCTATCTAGCATTTTTTAAATTATAATTAAATCGAACGGGAAAAAAGGACAATGATCGCACAAAGAAAACGATAAAACTTCCTCGATAAATCTTGTAGCAGCAGATAGAATATTTTAGCTAAGCAGAATGAGAGAATTTTGTGAAATTAGTCACGCGTGTGTCCTTTCCCTCGTCGACTGAACAGAGATCGCGAATTACCTGTATTCGATAGTATACCACCAACGAAGCAAAATAAATCTCGGCATGATTAAACCGAAACGAATAGAGCTGATAATTAATCGGCGTTACCCGACAACGGCCACTAATTATCATTACATAACAAGTCAACGTTGTTCCTATTAATTAGAAAATCCAATATTCGTAGTCATCGACGATTCGGTTCACCTTGTAATTGGCCAAGTAATGCCATTAGCGCAGCCGCGGCTCGTCTCCTCTTAAACGTCCTCTGCAACAAAATAAAATCTACTAGATTTAAATAAATGTGCGCGCATACGAGGGACGTTGTTACGCAATGTACGTGCATTACGGATACACTTGAAGGAACCGAGAGAAACTCATTAGTTTCATCATTCCCGGCGGTGGTGTACATTCAGCCACGACGCAACCCGTGCATGTATGTACATGGGTCGTCGCTCTTCTAATTGCATATACAACGGGGCTCGTTCAAATCAAGTTTCCGTCGAGCACGGCTTTCTATCCTCGGGCATGTTGCACGAGTCGTTTGGATAAACCCTTCGTAGAGCGCTTTTAGCGACTCGTTATCGACGCGAGTATCGATTATCTTTTTGCTCGTTGAATTCCACGTCGATCGAGCCGGGCTTTGCCCAGCGAGCTTCTTATTGCCGAGTGAAATTCTAACGAAGCCTAATGAGAAAATAGTTTTAAAGAACATTGCGTTTACGTACGTTGAAATTTATGAACATATTTTGTGTATATTATACAAGACGTTTTGAGAATTCATTAGCGTCGCAACGAGACCCGACGATCATACACGAGTTTTGTCCATTACATCGATAAGCCATAATTCACTGCGGACCGTATTTAACGCTTTTCGTACGTTTAAAGTGGCCATTTATGCCGTTAGCCAAATTTTACTCGATACAGATTTACAGTAAAGATCTTATAACTTCTATACGTATAGATTTTCAGATTGGTTTGAAACTCTTGCCGGTATAATCGTAACAGTTCCGTTACGGTGCTAATGAAATTTCAAAATGTTTCATCCAACGCATACAATATGAAATCGGAAATATATATTTCGCGAGTTAATTGGCGAAAAGTATTCGATTAATTAGCTAACTTTTACACGAACGAGCAACAGGGTGAGATGTGATGTAGTTGGAATTCGTCTACATAAATGAATATTTAATCCCAGATAAAGAGCAAATGAAATGAACCCTCGAGCCTGTTGTTGTAGTTTTAACAAATAAACAAGCTTATCTGAGAGTTACAAGTAACCAGCACGTGTATCTCGTTAGATATATCCGATGTCCCGGCCGACTACACATATCTAACGTCAGTATGTTAAAGGTTAAGTATCATCGAAAGCGTACTCCCGTAGTGTGCGTCGCTAGAAGCTTTTATCGAAAGATACGGATACGAAGAATTCGCCAATCATGCCCGAAGAAATCGGACAGTTTTACGAGCGCAAAACACACAGAGGAGAACGTTCGTCAAGCATTTCAGACCTGTCTACCTTTTTGCCCGCGGCATCGCAACGTATATTTTTTCTCCCCTTTCCTCCCGTGATCTTTATTCAATTCGCAACACACACGCGCGCATTTACATAAATTACGGATTATAACGTCATTAAATCGAGGCAATCTGTCGAATGTGGAACGAATTTTGCAATGCTTCGCTTTTGACCACGTGTTTCACATTTTTAATCGTTAGTTCCAACCGATTTGAGAAAATGTTTCGCGCACTTGATAAAATATGCCTGAACACTCGCACTGTGCGTATCGAGAAATTGTTATGAAAATAATGCAGTAAAAGAAATCGAAGGAGAACATCGATTCACGTGCTTCTCGAACCTGTAATCGTTTAGCAACCGAAGAAAAAATGTAAAAAAAAGAAATACGAGCAACATGGGCAGAGAATGAGGGGGACAGGGGGTAGAGCCCGTCGGGAAATAATTAATATGCCATGGACGCATAACGAACGACCCCGCGAAGCAGTCTGTTTGTTTTCGGACGGGTCTTCTTCGGCTCCAGGCATGTCGGCCGTATCTCTCTTTTGCCCGGGCCTTCTCGACCTCCCGCTGCTTCCCTCTTTCCCTTTTTATTTTAAACGCACACGAAGCCCTTCTCCCCAGCTTCTTCTGTCTCTCCTCCCTTCTCCCCTTACTCCACAGAGTAGATACAGTTCTCTCTAGTTTCCTCCTAACCACGTTCCGCGGCTCCGATGAAAAAAGAAAGGCGTGTATACCTTTCTGGAGAAACTTCAAACTACCTCACTGAACCGTAACGTAAGATAAAATATAGACGTCGTATCGGAGGTTACATCATCGGAGGATACTTTTTGAGAAAAAGTACTTACGTTATAATTGACTCACAGAACGGAATCTTCGTAAAAGTTTCGAACGGCCGAGTCGTTCGTATGAAGAACCCTTCGATGTACGAGGACTCTTTGCGTTTGATCGAAACTAGTCGCAACAAGTTTACGTAATCTGGAGAATTACGAAGAGAAGTTTTCCTGAAACCCTCTTACGGCTCTTACGAGTCTCCGGTGGCTTTGTCGCTCTGAAGGCTCGTGAGAGCCGCCGACCAACCGAGCGAGCAGCGGCACAACAACGCAACGGTGCACACAACGAGAGGCCGCATGCCTCTCTCCATATATTCTCTCCACTTTAATCTTTCTTTTGTGACTCGGCTGTTTTAACGTTTTTTATTCGCCGATCAGGCGGGCCTCGTGGACGCGACAGAGATGAAGATGCGCGATGAGAGAGGAGAAAACGAGAAAGACGAGGAACGAAAAAGAAAGACGAACGGAGAGAAAGAGAGACGGCAGACAGAGGCAGGGCATCGTTGCAAGCTTATTAGCAAGAAGTCGGAGAAAGAGGGGAACGTAAGAAGTTTCGTCGAGGGAGAAAGGATCGTTTAACGGGGAATGACGCAGGGAGGATTCGAGGGATAGACGAAGTAATATCGCGAATAAAGATGGTCTCGCATTACCATAATAAACAAGTTTGCTGCGGCTAATCGTTACAAAACCAAAGTTCTTTGTTCCACCGACAAAAGGGTCTGACTGACACGCTTCGTGATATCGAAGTTTCGCATCGATCGATCTGTTGCGTCGCTTTGTTTCTCGATGACAGAAGACAAAAAGAAGGTTGCCGCGATATCGCCTTGAGAGTTTCATGAGAATAGTCGAGAGGCAACGTTCGATCATGCTAATGAATTATTTCGTTAAACCGTAGCTGGTTGCAGTGAAATCCACATGGCAGCTTGTGCAGCAAAATAAATTATTCCGTTGGCCGAAGGAAACGTGAAGGGAGAGGCTGAGAGAAGAGTAAACGGGCGAGAGTAAAGTCACGGATAAAGATGGCTTCGCATTATCATAATAAACAGGCGGTACGATGGTTAGTCACTGCGAACTGCTCCGTGTCTCTTTGTTTATTTCATACGGCCCTCATTAACACACCGCGGAGAGAACTCTACTCTCTCTCGGTGTAATGTATATTTACGCTATGTCAAGCACGGTCCCAGTGTTGTATCGAGCCTGTTTCTCGCCGTGGATTTCTTCCAGACCCCCCGGTTGTAGTCTGTTCGAGCAAAACATCTCAAACATTACTCTCTATCAAAATTTGTTGTCCTTCTACCATTTATTTTAAGAAATTTGTTTGGCAAATACGTTAGCGAGATATACGCTGTACTCGTAGATATACATCTCATGCCGATTCGCATTTTGTCGAATTATGTATGTACTAAGATATTTATACGAGCCTATATAAAATTATAAGTCTCATCGACGAACGAAGGAGGGCTTGGTAGCCGGCAGGTAAACGAAAGTAAGCTCTCTGTATAGCTGTTGCAACGACCAGGGTATAATCTTTTATGACTTTCAGTCGGGTACTCATTAAGGGAGGCCGCCAAGTATATCAACGCAGTTATGCTTAAGATGCTTGAACGTGAAAACGCTTAACGATAGTGGAATTATATCGCTCGAATTGTCTTATCCACTATACTTATAAATAGAGCTTATAAATAAAGATGAAATGTAATCAATTAGTAGAACGTGCAGTATATCGCTTAACTCTTGTTATATCCGAGATGTTGGAGACAAGTACAAGGGAATCTAGCGTATGTAAAGACGAACCGTAATATTGCTTCATTAATCAGAATGAATCATCTATTATCAATCAAGGCTATTATTATCAAAAACAGCATGAAAAACGAAAGACGTCTTGTTCGCTTTATCGCACTTTCGGTATTATTCCAGTTGAGAAGAATGTTCTCTGACCTCAAACTTCTCTCCCTCTGTCCGACAATTTCGAGCGTAGTGCTGGAGATAATTTATATTGCTGATCTCGTAATAGTATTCCTGTTTCATTGCCGTGATTCTCTCAAATTATAAACTTGATGTCCTCGCATGCAATTCTTTTCACCGGTCCTTTTTAATCTTGTTAAATCTTTCGATTTGAATTCCTCTCGTAATAACAAAAATTAATTAATCTCAATATTTTTTCCATTCGCAGACTCGCCATACGTCCGAGAAGTGAGGTGTTATTGCAATCAACCGGAATGTGTGCCTCAAGGATACATGTGCCGTGGCAGGGGCTGCTTTTATCCATCATTATTAAGAGCAGAACATAGCGCCTACAGTGGCTGCCTCGATGAGAGCTTCAAAGAACAGCAATGTCCTACGGGATACCTCTGTTGCGAACAAGATCTCTGTAACCACGTGGATAGCCCAGCCATGAGAAACAGGCTCAACAAGACTCTTCAAGGTTGAATGAATATTCTCATTGCAAGATCATTAAAATTGCGTGGACTTAACTCGACGCGATGCCATCAGAAGTGGCGCTTTCGCATTTCTCTATAATGCTATTTTCGTACGCGTCTCGGCGTTTATTTTGTAACGAATTTTTTTCTAATACAAGTCACGCTCCGTTCGTTTTGTATAGATAGTGCGAGATAACACAATATCATTTCCTTCTAACTCGATTATTCAAATTTATTTCTCATACGTTGAAAAAATTCTTGAGTTCAATGATTTCCACTTGTTCGATAAATATGTGTTAAGATATATATATATATGTAGAAAGAGAGAGAGGAAGAGAATTTTACGAAGCCTCGAACCGGCGATTTAAAACAATGGCGAAAGTCGAAGGTTGTGTGAATTTATGAATAATGAAACGTTTTGCATAATTTATTTCAAACAGCTAGGTATGTAACGAAAGACTTTTTATTGTTAACAGTACTGGTGAGTGACCAACGACCTTTCCTCAGTCCGGTGCAGCCGATCAATCACGGAGGTCAAGCGACAGATGGATGGTTCAAGACTGCCACAATCGCTGTACCGATTTGCGGTCTAATCGCTCTACTGATACTGGCCACTCTTGCCACTAGATTACTTCAGCCTGTGCCGACGCAAAGCAACAAACTCGGATCACATCAAATGCCCGATAATGGACCACCGTTATTAGGATCACCGAAAGTGCCTCTCGTTTAATAATCTCGCAATCCCAAAGACGTTCGATAAAGTGTTCTAGCGGATAGACATTAGTAAGACTAACTAGAAAGCTAGCGGGCTTGTATAGCTCCACTTGGCTGTGAATTTTGTGAAAAAAGCGACTGCTGTAAATTATAACATTGCGTGTTGTGCATCGATAGCTGCAATTCCTTTGAACGACGATCCTGTGAATGATCACAGGAAAGATCGAAGAGTGAGAAAAGGTCAATAAAACAGGGCCTTTGTACATGACGTTAATTAAAAGCAAAAAAAAAAAAGAAAGAAAAAAAATGATACGCATGATAACGCCTTTATTGTAGCATTGTAAATAGATTATGTATTTTGTATCGTATATTAAATGATATTCGCTTATTTAGGCGGCGTACAAATTGTAATTGTAATCGCGTTTTACGATATCGTCGAACTTCAAATGTTAAAGACGGTTTTAGACAGAAGACCATAGTAATGTTACAATATAATCTCAAGGGATACACATATAATCCTGCAATAAGAATCATTTTTTCCATCGAGAAACGATATCGATGAAAAATGAACGAAGAACACTAAAAAGTCTGATACTTGTTTTTTTAATTGTATAAGATATCTTCTTCCGCAAATCAGTTATTCTAGTACATCACGTACTCCTGACATAGTAATCGTATTCCATATAAATATACTATATTGTGATAGTATGACATAACTTGTATGATAATTATATTATTAAATGTACCACGACTTTGTTTTACAACACGTGTTACTCATGAGGGACAAATCGATACGAAAATCGACTTAAAATACATTGAAATAATTTTTCAGTAATCGGTCTCTATTTATTTCCTCCTTTTTTTATAATTACATATACATACCATACCGATACCCGATATATAGGAAGGGTATGTCATTATTCCGTAAAATATGTAATCTATTTGATCAGCTCAGAAAATTTGTCTCGTTTCATTTCGAAATAGTAATCATAAAATGTTAGTATAATATAAATGTTTTGGCATCACAGTTTAAAATCGTACAATTTTCACATTCCTCGTCTCATTTCCTTTTACAATTTCCACAGGTTTTATACCTCGTTACGCATCCATGATCCATTTCACTCTTTTTCATGGGAAAAAGTGTAGTAGCTTATAAAAATACTGTTTAAGGTATGTATCTTTATTTGTATTTATGATTTGATCTTCCCAAAAATTGGGCTACCAGTCAAGTTCAATTGAAATTCGAGCAGGACATTGTGTTCCATCTATGTACATGTAACATAGAAATACTAGGTTTCGCTCGATACTATAATCAGTCGACCGTCACAACCCGCATGACGGGTTCCATTTATACCGGTTAACAAATTATAGTTCTAGGACAATATTTCACCGAACGATTTAACATAAGCTTCGTGAAGTTTGTTGATAAAATCGGGATCACTTCTCAATAAATAGTTAAAGGCTCGAAGAAACTGATTTTTTGTCAATGGTTCTAACGGTCTGGTTAAAGGTTCAGGTGGACTAGGGGCAGCGAACATAACAGGAGGAATTAATGCCGGTGCTGATCCTCTTCCTGATAGAGTGGGAGGCGTAATAATATCTTCCGATGCCTGATAGAATTAAAATAAAAATTTCAAATTTCGCGTACTTATATAAATATACAACCTAACACGAGTCGATATATACATCCACTCACCGTTGTCGCAGATGCATGAGCAAACAAAGATGCGAGTGGATTTGAATTGCTAGGACCAATAATATCTGATGCTTGATGATTCGTTAAAGTAGAAGTTGATGCATTTGTGGGTGACTGTATCCTAAGAAATCCTGTTGTTCCATTTGTATCGGCAGTATTTTGATTCATAGGTGTTAAAATTTCTTGAGTTATAGACGCAGGCGTAGGTATCATTGAATCTTGTTGAGAAGCAGTTCTGTTTCGTTTTTTAGTTCTGTTCGAAGCTGTTGCATTACAAGCACTGTTAGCAGTCAATATAGTAGTTGGAGTAGTCTGTTGTTGAGTAGCTGGTTGAGGGGTTATAGATCTGTGTTGTTTTTCAATATGTTCAACTGTGTGAGCTGCTGGGTGTGACATTAACCGAGCAAGCAAGGGCTTACTTTCGTTTGCAACAGTACCCCCTGGAGTAGGCTGATCTCCAGCCTTAAAGTGACCAGTATTAACCTAGAAAGATTGTAAAATCTAACATATTTCCAACTCCTTACTTTAAAACACTATATACGATTGAACGTGTAATACTAACTTTTGCTTTTGCAAAAAAGTCCATTACACTCTGTGAAGTAACATCTGGTCCTAATGGCGCAGCTAATGGTCCAGATACATCATCAGTTGTAGGAGTACCTAATGGAGATTTAGTACTATGCCTTTCTTTGATACCACCTCCACTACTATTATTATTTCTATTAGTATTAAAGTCTTCTTGAGCTTTACTAAGCATACTAAATATATCAACATTGCTCGCATTAGGGCCGGATTCTTTTTTTACGTTAACAGCAGGTTTATTGAAAGTCTTGCGGTTTTCCTCTGATTCTTTAATAAGTTTGTTCAACATTGCACCAATGCGTACACATTCTTCTTTATCGTAAAACCAAATGCCATAAATATTACATCTGGAATTTCTATAGAGTAAAAAAGGTTCTTGGAGTTGTAAATCTAAACCTTGCGTAACTGGCTCTACTAGGTTATTTGTATTTAATCTGTAAGAATGTTATTAATACATAAAATAATAGGCTTATTTAAGACTCGCACAGATTTTTTTTGATATATAATTATCTTTCGTATAATGTCAAATAATAACCTATAACAAGATTGCTGAACACTATACGGTATATAGTATTATGATACTTCAAATACCTAGCAAACTATATATAATATTGCAATTAAATCATATACATTAATTTGTTTTACTAATGCAAATCTAATAGAAACAATGTTTCTAATACAATACATGAAATAATGAGTTATAGAAAATATTAAAATATTCATTGTGCCTTTAATTATAAAACATGTTTCCTAGAACGTTATTTTCACTGAATGTATTAATGAATAGTATAAATTATACATATGTTAATACTCGCACGCTTAATATTTGTAATATGTTTAAAAAATATAGACAAATACAATACAAAAATGTACATGTATATGTATGTATACATGTATATACATTATACGTTACCTATTCATGATAAGAACACTGTTATAGGGTTCGCCATTTCGCGAATATACGAATAGAGCACCTTCAATATTCGTTTTTTCCCACTCATTATTAACTGCGTTAAAGGTATAAAGTGCTACGTGTGTCGCAGTTTCCAGAATATCTTTTACATAGGGGTCTACCCGTTTCAGAGCGGCCACGTTCATTCGTAACCCTGTTAAATCCGTCATCGTGCTCCTTACAGCTTGATGGTACAGTTTATGAAATACAAGAATAATCGGTATTTTCCTAATTCAATTGAAATTTAGCTTAGTCGTGCAAGCCAATCACTAAGAGCACTGTATTTTGATCTAACGTAAGCAGCTGCCTGTATATTAAACGTCATACTAGATTTTAAGGTTGATACCGTTGCTACATCTGCGAGTTAGTAACATCACAGAAAGCCGACGCTTCCTTTCCGTTTGGTTCAACGTCTGTTTTTGATTGGTGTAAAACCGAGCAATCAGATTTATTGAAATGGACGCTGAATTGTGAGAGGAGGATCAAGCGACAGTTTACCCAATCGAATCGACAGAAATTTTGAAAATCTAAACCAATAATACGAGAATAACATAATTGTAATGCTGGTCATACATATTTGAACGTATATAATTGCAAATTACAAGCCCCAGAGAAAGTTATTTTTAAGTTTTCACTTTTACGGTAAGTTCTATTAATCCAAAAAGAGGTGTCCAGAAATAGTTAGTAATACTTTTTATAAATTCCTACTAAACAATAATTCGTGCTGTTTAATTAATATTATCCCAGATGATAGAATAAATTGGCGATTTCCTAGTGAATTTGAATAATATTAATTTGTTAACTTATTCAGGAAGAATATAGCAATGAAATGATCAAATATTGCGTCATCTTTGTAATCAATAGGGAAAAAAAACAGAATTGACCGCGTGGTATAGTTTTTGATAACAGCAAAAACTGAATGTCATGCTTTAATATCAATTTGATATAGCAGATACTCGTGCTTTCATTCCATAAAAGAAAGTGATAACACTTTGGTGATTCCTTATCTAATTGTTGTTTGCCGACAGAATCGAGTGTGTTGTTTTGTTTGTTGTATTCATTAATACATATGATGTACAGAACACTAAGTATTGGTTTTTTTATAAGATGTGATTTTAATTAATCACATGCAATACAAATCTTTGAAAACTTAAAAGAACAATGTTTTAAATCCGAAATTTGCATTTAAACTTTTGAATAATGAATGAACTTCTTGTTATTATATAATACCATCCTATTAGATATATATATATATGTGTGTGTGTGTATATATATATATATATATATATATGTATATATATGTACAATGATTTATGATTAGTCTGATCATTATATTTCTCAATTTTCTCTTATGCAGTCGGCTCGCGGGAAATGTAAACGGTGTATGGTACACATAAAGTAGAATTTTGAGAATATCATGCGCGCTAGCTAAGCGCATGGAAAAATTGGGTCGATGTGCGAAAGATGGCGGCTACTGCGTGGTGTATGTGAAAAAGATTCGTACATAGATTTTGCCTGTAGTTTTTACCGAAACATGACAAGATATGGAAAAGCGTATTTGTATGTGCACGCCGCCACTATACGCGGAAGGTTCGTAATGTTGATGAATATTCAGATTCCATGTTTCCTATTCGCGTAAAAGACGTTTGTTTACGATAAAGTTTGTATAATACTATAACGTGAAGTGGAGTGTTGCAAGGGAAAAAGAGACCCTAACGTAGGCGAGACTGGAGATCAAGTGTTGCCGGACTTCGGCCCGGTAAGAAGATCAGTAGAGATGCTGAAGCAATTGCAGATGGGGATGAGAGCTTTCCTCTTGATGGCCTCCCGATTGTGGACATGCGTCTTCTTTCTCCTCAAGAAGCAGGTTAGAGCCGTAAGTAGGTGCTTCGCGCCTCTACTAGCATTTTTTTCCTTACAATTTTTATAACATAATATCCTCCTGGTATTGTGTCAATTTCTCCATTAAATACATTAATTCACGTTTCTCCATTTACAACAATCTTCCGTCGGTTCCAGTGAATATTTGTTATGATCATGTTGTCACAATATAG
This sequence comes from Bombus huntii, assembly GCF_024542735.1. NCBI lineage: Eukaryota > Metazoa > Arthropoda > Insecta > Hymenoptera > Apidae > Bombus > Bombus huntii. The sequence goes on from NC_066250.1 coordinate 4,864,551, forward strand.
CGTGTTCATAATGCAGCGTTAATTACGTTAAAACATTCCGTGCAATGATTAAAAGCTTTTTTCTTTAACATTGTAATCCCTTTCTTTTGCTTTTGATGTTAAAACATATAGAATAATCATGATTATCATATTTTCTGGAGGGTCATATGAGGTTTGAAGTATCATATGCTTTTGCTATATCATTGTTAATCAGCGTTTTTAATTAGTAAACGATGTATATATTATGTTCTATATATTGTGTTTCTCACATATTAGATATATTTTAACAGCCAGGTAAATAATGACATTTGTTTACCATAAAACAATAAAGTATCTTAATTTGAGGAATCTTTTAATTACTTTCCCTTACCCCCTATTTTTACACATGTCATATTCCATTAATATAAATATGTTTTATGTAAGCACACTGCGTTCAGTCATTATTTCTATTGCTTATTTATGTTGATAATAGAGGCATTATTATGCATATGCTAAATATGAAATAAATAATTCATGTTTTATAATTGATGTATTTTTAGATATCACAAATGCAACCTGTTAAATATGAGATCTTCCCATTATCTCCATTGTCAAGGCACAGACTTAGTAAGTATTACTGATATTCTATGTTAGATGTGTTGCTATAAGCTATTAATGTATATATATAATTAAAATGTATTATAGGTATAGTTAAAAGGAAAGTACTAGTATTGGATTTGGATGAAACATTAATTCACTCCCATCATGATGGAGTAGCAAGGCCAACAGTTAGATTTGGTACACCACCAGATTTTATTCTTAAGGTGAAAATAGATAGACATCCAGTCAGATTTTTTGTCCACAAAAGACCACATGTAGATTTCTTTCTAGATATTGTTAGTCAATGGTAAGTTTCATTATCAGAAAATAACTTTCATTTATATTTCAATTGAGACTTTGTACCTATTATGCCTTTAGATAAGAAATCATATCAATTATGAACTGTTGATATTTTTAATATAACATATGCTATTAAATATATTGAAAAATAAATGTTCTTTCTTTTTCCTCTTTTTAAAGGTACGAACTAGTGGTTTTCACTGCTTCCATGGAAATCTATGGAGCAGCTGTTGCAGAAAAGTTAGATAACAACAGGGGTATTTTAAGAAGAAGATACTATAGACAACATTGTACACCAGAAATGGGTTCCTATACTAAAGATCTATCTGCAATTTGTTCAGATCTAGCGTCAGTCTTTATACTTGATAACAGTCCTGGAGCCTACAGGGCTTATCCTCGTAAGTATTCATAATATTTATTTTTCTTAATGCAATAATATTAATTTTTCATGACTCTTATAATGTAGTTGTCTGATTTAACACGATTTCCTAATTTTTTAATTTTTTTCGTATGTATTAAAAATAATCATGTATTCTAAATCTGTTTAATTTTATGCATGATACAACAATAATTGTGAACAAATTATTACAAATACAAAAACAATTAATAAAAGATGAAATGAATATATACATGAATTTAGTATACATATTTACATATAGGATTGTTTTTATAATTTTAATACTATTGTCGTATCATGTACTATATATCACAACCTGTAGTCAGAACTTGCTTACATGTGCACAACTATGTGTAGTGGAATAATTCTATCTCGATCTACATTAAAAATATTGATTAAATATTTCCTAATCTCATTACTCAACAACTTTTAATCAAATTCATTCAGAAATTGCACTCATAAATAACATTCTACAAATACATTCTGATGTCCATATGCTTTAATGATTAAAGACGTTTTGTGTACCGATTGTAGTTGTTAGGGATACAGATAAATACAGAATTATATATTATTTTATGAGTTTATATTGTCTATGCAGCCATTGATATCAAATTATTCCATCATTGCAATTTTATTTTGTAAACTAAAACATCGAAACTAAGATTTAAAACATTATTTAAGATACGTAGTTTATTTTATGAAACTTTTTCTACTAGAACGAATTTATTAATTTTTTAATTTAAACCAATTTCGGTGTATCTATTACTGTTATTATCGTTGCTATGATCGTTGCTGTAATTATTTTAAATAAACGGTGCTGCGCGCATTAATAACAGAGAAAACATTGACATATTTTATAATTTTTCTTTCATGTCGTTTAGTTCCTACACTTACATTTTATATAGTTTGACTGGGTAAACAAATAATGAAATCGAACACCGAGATAAATTTTATTGAAAAACGTATCTATTTGCAGCTATCAGCGTTGATGTTCTGTAAGCAAGCACTGAATACAGGCCTATGGATAGATGTAAAATATGCTCAATTGCCAATGCTCCTCCACTTGAATAAGCACTGGACACTACGCCGAATTGGCAATGAACTAATTTCGACTGTTTTAATCGTTTTTTTTAATAATTCCTGTGTATCAGGTACTAGATTAAAGATTAGATTTTATTTTTATTCAATGCTTTTTATCTCCAGCATCCAAGAAAATCATAATCCATTCTTTAGAAATTGAGTAGTATATTTTTACATAAAGAAAGTGTTGTATAATCGGATTTTCTTGGATGTTATATTGGACAACTATAATTTTTTAATTGATATTTCGTTTTTAGATATTTTAGACTTAAAAATGTTATTCACGTGTTAAGCATTTTTAGAAAGCATTTGTTTATTCCCTTTTTTCTGTTTATGGCAGATAATGCAATACCAATAAAGTCATGGTTTAGCGACGCGGGAGATACTGCTCTGTTAAGTTTACTTCCAGTTCTGGATGCACTTCGTTTTACACAGGACGTGCGGTCTGTTCTTTCAAGGAATTTACATTTACATCATACTTGGTAGCACAGTTTGGATTAATTAATAAATTAGATTTATTAGAGACCGAACTACAAAACGTTTAGCGTGTTTAATCTAGGATTATTGTTACTGGTACTGTGTTAATAGACATTAGGATGCTGACTAAACGATGCGACAATGATCCCTGACACACACCCTGTCCTCATTTTCTACGCTCGTTAGAAAACAAAACTGTAGCGAGTAAGTCTGAAAGGGAGTGGGACCTTTAACCAAACTATTTACATTAGCACAAAATATCCTGGTATTTTCGTTATGTTCATGTGTGCGCAATACTATATATGTACGTACGCGAATGGTACACACATACGCAAAAACAATTACACATATACACACATGCATACACGACAAACATACAGAGCTTTTTAAGAAAAAAATGTATTTGCCAAAGATCAAGATTTTCAGTTAACATAGATTTATATATTTTACTTGAAATAATTTTGTTCTAAGTGGAGATATGCAAAACATTTTAAGTATTTTGCCACACATGATAAAAAAGTGTTATATTTTTTAAACAAATTATTTCTGTTATATATAATATTATTAAACTTAAAGTGTAGTATTAAAAAAAGGATAATCTACTACTAAGTCACACTTTAAATGGACTTCGCTGTAACTCACTGTATCAGTGAGGCAGCTATCCTGGATATACCTAATAATAAAAAGAAGTATTAAAGAACTATGAGGAAGCGATATTTGATTTCAATAAATTTTAAAAAAAATTAAAATTCTTTAAAACGCAATGTACGATGTTAAAGAGATAAAAAAATAGACGAATAAAGTAACAGTGAACGGATGTAATCGTACATGTAGCTCTACAGTACATTTGTTCGCTTGTTTAAGCATTCAAAGTAATATTGAAGATTACATGGTTTGTACTATGGTGAGGAATGTGTTTGTTGCAGAATGATTGGTTTGAGTGAATGAAAAGTGTAATCAAGCCATTAAACATTTCACATAACATTTATATATATAGATACATAAATATATATATAAATGTTAGTTTCACTTAATCATAAAACATCAATTTAAAAAAATATGCCCATGTGCACAAGATTGAAATAATAATTTGTTCTCAAATAAATTGCATATGATTGAGAACATTTGTTTATTTATTGACGTATATCAAATGAATTGCTCACAAGGATTTATATTATTAATAGTAATTTATTTCCCCAAAGTAATAAGAGTAGCCATGGGTAATAGGTATAAGATAAAGCAGGATTACACCACATTTAATAAAATAATGTCTTTCTGTACATAGTATACCTGTATGTACATGTATGTATGCTCACATACATGCAATTATATCTATATGTCAAGGAAATATTAATTTTTTAATTTCAGATATACACTGCAAAGCAACTTGTATAATATATTCCTTGGCTTAATATGGTTCTATGTATCGCGAATGTCTTTTTAAATTCAAATATGAATTAAAATGTACATATTTAGTTTGTAAAGCTAGTTTGTATTTTTGGTTTTTATACCTTTCCCATTATATCGTTAAATATTTCATATAGATGATTTGTTCTAAGTAATAAACAATGTTAAATAGTAATGTGATTGTGCATTAGGAATATTGTTAAGAAAATGTTTTATTTTTTATTTACTTTTTTATTTCAATATCATAAAATTATTAAACAATATTCGAGGCCTTTAACAACAGGGATGGAAGATTGATGCTAATAATCAAAGCCGAACAAATGTTAGTTCTTTCAGAGATTCCCAAAAAGAAGAAAAATAAATAAAAATTAAGTAACAAGCGTCATTTACAAAAATTTAATATTATTTAAAATATGATGCATTATATATGTCCCTTTGTTTTACAAACAACTTTACATTTTTATAGGAACCAAAACGATTACTATGTGACTTTTGGACACAAAAGTCAACACAGAATTGGTCAAAATAAAAGTTGAATCGGTAATATAATAAGAGTAAAAGTTCGAATCTTAATATATATTACACGTGATTAAAATCATCTATTTCTTTTAATAGACATCACAGAATATTCTGTACATTGAAGACTGTTATGGTGGAAGTGAATGTTTATGAATTATCTTGAATTTACACCTTAGGCGGATCTTCGCGAATCATTTCCAGAGAACTATCTGAATTATTAGCGCTACTTCCACTTCCAGCATCATCTTCTCGTTCAGTTGATTTTTCCTGACTTGTACCTGCAGCATCTAATTGCCATGTTGGTATAGATATAGATGGTACTGATGCTGGCGCACTTGGAAATTGTTTTCTGTTTAAAATTCAAAATTTTAGTAAATACGAATAATTGTAAATTACTTGACTTTCTACGTACAAATTTTATACAATTTTGGTAATACTAATTACAAAATTATGCAAGAATATTAAACGTAGAATCTGTGTTTTTTACATATTTTTTGTAATCAATCACAATTTGATTGATATATTTTATAGTTTTTTTATTAAAAAAAATTTTTACTTTTGTATTTTTAAATGAATGTATTTGAGTGATTGGATCTGAAATATATGCATGTTTGTATGTGTGTGAATCAGCATAAAGAAGGAGAAAAAAAACTTTTGTATAAAAATTATATCTTAAGATTATTGTATAAATTTAAAAATAAAATAGTATATGATGTATAAACAGAATGATTATCTTGTATAGGAATAAATGTTATAAATTCTAATTGTTGATTACGTATTGTGTCGTAATATACTTCAATATGTAATCATGTTACAGCATAATTACATACATAAATGTATATTATACCTTGATAAAAGTAAAGATTTGAGACTAGCTAAATCTTGTTTCAATTCTTGTACCAATTGAGGTACCATTGGGTCCATAGATCGATTCTGTGTCAACTTTTGCACATCTCCCTCAACTTTAGAAATAGATTCTTTTACTTCTTTCATGGAATTTTGAATAGTCTTGTCTAACTCAGTAACTGAATCCTTTACGCTATCCTTCTTTCTCCGGCCAAATAGAAATGGTTCAATAAATTTCTACAATGAAGTACAATACGATTAACTTGTTACATGATTTGAAAGTAAGGCTTGCACTATGTACATACGATAATACCTTGTAAAACCAATAAATGCAATATATAGTAGCTCCAATTAAAGCCGTAGCATTAAAGAATTCTTTAATTCTTTGGAAAAGAGTTATTTGGTATGGGTATGTTTGAAAATATGGATACATTTGTCTTGGTGGAATAGGGACCACTGTATAATCATTTGAATTATGAACAACATTTTGATCAATCGTTATGTCAATAGAAGCTAATTTAAATGCTCTTTTAATTTCTTCCTCTGTTAAACCCTTTTTTTGAAGAAATTCTTCTTTACGTCCAATAGGGCTACTTTGTACTTTAGGATTTTGTAAAAATTCTACTGCTGTTTTTACCTTAAAGAAAAATTTTTATCAACTTTTTATATTAAAATATTTTTAACAAAAAATGTATACTTATTACATCATTTTATCCTTAATACTTATATAATCAATCAATGATTACTTTTACTTCGTATCGTTCTGCTGAAATTCCTTAATATATGATAAAATATTAAGATATTTAAATAAATATACATAAGTAAATATATATATATACATATATATAGCCTAAGAATAATAATAACTTACTAAATTTTCCCTCAAAGCAAGGTTATTATTATTTGCATCTTGGTTAGCCATAGCCATAATTAAAGGTATGATCACTTTAACGAAAGTATCATAACTATGTATTCATATTCAGTTTTTTCTTATGTAAATCATTTTGTAATACTAGGTACACATGTATCCGAAAATATTACAACGCGCAGGCGTTGGTATAAACACTTGATATAGTATCTTTTGGGTATAAGAAGATTTTCAAATATCTACTAAGAAAATTATTGAACTCTGTTTTTTATATTTAATTAAAATATATCGTATGTATAGATATCAAATAACAAAAGAAACATGAATTTGCTACATCATTAAAAACATAGAGTGTAATCTTATACATATATTTTGTTGAATTTTTGTATTACGTGCATAAAGAAATATAATCAGCGCAAACAAAAAATTTTCTGAGCGTGCAAAGGAAGAGTTTAATTAGTAGACTGTAAACTTGTAAATTGTTGATAAATTCAATATCTTTTTAATATTTTTATTATAGTGATTAAACATATAAATGTACAACTACCGGTTTTGAAATCAATACAACAACCCTACTTGCCCCATAAACTTATAATTATGATATTTGCAATCATAATGATGGATAGATAAATCTAAATTTCGATACAACTCATTGCTATATATTATACTAATCTATTGTTATTTTGAACTTAACTTATCGTAATAGTATGTCTTTGAGATACGTAGTATAAAGAAGTGGGTGTTGCTTTCGTCATTTGATAGTTCGCACTTGTATCAGTAGGTTGGTACTGTTACTGTACGTTTCGGAGGCTGATACAAATTAGTCTCTTATTTTTATTAATCGCATTAAGAGTCATGTGTAAGTGATCTTTTACAATTCTGAAACTTATATTTATGGATATTTGCATTTCATAATTTTCGGAGAATTTTCGATAATGATAGTGCTTACGATATAGGCCGTTCATTTCCGATCAATAATACTAACCGTTTACAAGACATATTAGAGAACCTCAAATGTCATTTAAGAAAAGGGGCGTTATCTTTTACTTGATGTAAGAAGTTTACGTTAATTTTTAGATAAATTGCTCCTCTCATTTTCTTCAAAGCTAGTCCTTATAGTATTTGAATTGAATTAATACAGTATTGTCCCAAAAAAATTTTCATATCACTACTTGCATTCATTGATTTTTAATTCTTTTGGACGTCTAACAATGTTTTTTAATACGTGCTATATTTATGTTACAACAGATTTTCATCATTATATATAAATTCCTAAAATTAAACATTTTAAGGTTGTAATTAAAAAACTGTTAAATTTGATAAATATATTATATTAAATATTAGATACATTTTATCTTAGAAAGTATATAAGATTTACAAATATATTTTGATAAATCCAAAATTTTGTATGGTAATAAATAAATATTATGTGTTTATAGATTGATTGTAATTGGAATAATAAAAGGTACCCTCTGTCAAAATGATAGGGGGTTTATTTGTCTACAATCATAAGGGAGAGGTACTTATCTCCAGAGTATATAGAGATGACATTGGACGAAATGCAGTTGATGCATTTCGTGTCAATGTTATCCATGCTAGGCAACAAGTACGCTCCCCTGTTACCAATATTGCCAGAACATCATTCTTTCATATAAAACGTGCTAATATTTGGCTGGCTGCTGTTACTAAACAAAATGTTAATGCTGCAATGGTTTTTGAGTTCTTATTAAAAATTATCGATGTTATGCAATCATATTTTGGTAAGATTTCTGAGGAGAATATCAAGAACAATTTTGTGCTAATCTATGAGCTTTTGGATGGTTAGTACCTTAATATGTCATATAAAGATATTTCCATAAGCAAAAAATATTTTGTTTTTAAAGTATAATTAAATTTATTGTCCAGAAATCTTGGATTTTGGGTATCCACAGAATTGTGATACTGGAGTGTTGAAAACATTCATTACTCAACAAGGAGTAAAATCTGCAACAAAGGAAGAACAGGCTCAAATAACCTCCCAAGTAACTGGTCAGATTGGATGGAGAAGAGAGGGTATCAAGTACAGACGTAATGAATTATTCCTTGATGTTCTTGAATATGTGAATCTCTTAATGAGCCCTCAAGGGCAAGTGCTAAGTGCACATGTTGCTGGGAAGGTTATTATTCAAGGGATAAAATGAGGGAACAGCTGAGGTTTTGGAAAACTTATTAATCTAACATTTCTACCGTAACAGGTTGTGATGAAATCTTATTTGTCTGGAATGCCAGAATGCAAGTTTGGAATCAATGATAAGATTGTTATGGAGGCTAAAGGTATGAAAGGTGGAAGCGGTTTGGGAGGAGGTGGAGATGATCCTACAGGTGCTAGATCTGGGAAACCTGTTGTTGTAATCGATGACTGCCAATTTCATCAGTGTGTCAAGCTTAGTAAATTCGAGACAGAACATGCTATCAGTTTCATACCTCCTGATGGAGAATTTGAGTTGATGAGGTAAAAATCCTTTGGGGAAACGTTATGAATGTAAAACTAATAATCTTAATTAATAATTGTTGGTAATGTCTTGCAGATATCGCACCACCAAAGATATATCATTGCCTTTCCGCGTAATTCCATTAGTGCGTGAAGTGGGACGTACAAAGATGGAAGTGAAAGCAGTACTGAAGTCAAACTTTAAACCATCTTTGTTGGGACAAAAGATCGAAGTTCGAGTACCTACTCCTCTGAATACCGCTGGAGTACAATTGATTTGCTTGAAAGGAAAAGCAAAATATAAAGCATCCGAAAATGCTATCGTATGGAAAATTAAACGTATGGCCGGTATGAAAGAAACTCAGTTATCAGCGGAAATCGATTTGCTTGAAACTGATACAAAAAAGAGGTGGACCCGGCCGCCTATATCGATGAATTTCGAAGTACCATTTGCGCCCTCTGGATTCAAAGTTCGGTACTTGAAAGTATTTGAATCCAAATTGAACTATTCCGATCATGATGTTATAAAATGGGTGAGATACATAGGCCGAAGTGGTCTATACGAGACACGATGTTAATGACGTTTCATCGCATTATTGTAAATGAGTAACCTCAAGGCATAAATACGATTTTCTCAAAATTATCACTTTACGGCGCATATTTAAATAGTTGTTTGAAATACTTAGATTAACTGACGAATGATTAAACGTATAAATGGTTAAACGTATAAATGGATAGATACCAAGAGGGGAAGATCTTTGTGCCAATGTGTTTTATAATCTAATTTCTTTCGCGTGTTATATTTTACTGTAACATGTGAGTTCTTTTTAAGAACCTTTTTCTATAACAATTTTATTCTATCTGAGTTTTAGCGAAATTCCAACTTTTGTGAAAGTTAATATTTATGTAATTTCATGCGTCGGATTAGATTTTAATCTTGAACATACATGTATTATATCATACTTCATTATACGTTACGTTAACGGCATTTTTTATTCTTTTTTATAAAATAAAAATTCATGACCTCTTTGGTATCGTAACAACGAGAAAATTTAAAATAATTGCTAAACACCGTGAATGATATTTAAAATGCGCTCAATAAAGTCTAGATTATTGAACATATTTGTTGTCATTTATGAAAATGAATAGAGAATATCTCGATTCATTGTAAAGGAATAATTTTGTCTCTCTATGTTAAAATTCATATGCATAATAAAGTATGTATGTAATTTAAAATGTTATGTTATGTCGTAATTTTTTAAAATAACGTTAATCGTTAAATGGTAGATTTCTATATTGTTGATTACAAAGTACCTTTCTATATTGTTCATATTTTATATTGTTTATATAATTTTCGAATGTAACGACAGAATGAAAATGCAATATGGCCGCGAAAGGGCAGTTATGATTGCTATTTTTGAATTTGAATCTTCTCTATATCTTTTTTACGGTAGTAATAATCTAAAACGCATATGATTTTTTATTTTTGGATAAAATTCTTATTTTCATCGTGACCGATAAAATGATCATATATTTATTTCAAAATCAGTCACACTTGTAATTGAGTATTGAGCTAAAAATTTCTCCGTTACTTTCTCTTTGATTTACTCTAAGACTTTTGTAATAATTTATAATAATTATATAAACTTACCATTCGTAGTTATTTCTGCAGCAACGAGACCAAGAATTGCGATGTTATCCCAAATTTCGGCTTCTTTTTTCACATGAATTTCACTACCAATCGCACAATAATGTTCGCGGGATTTCACGGCAAAACGAACTAACGTGTATAATTCAAATTACAAATAGAGTCAAATCACGCAAGTGTAGTCATTCAAATTTGAAATCAATCAAATGTATTGTTATTTCATATATATTTTATAATTTAATTAATTAAATTCTTCAATTAAATAAACATTTCTAATACTATTATTTTTGTTAAATAATCGCTTTATTAAATCCAACTTTTGAATAGAAAATTTATAATTACATGAATTTATGTGCACAAATATACCGGAAGTTGAAATTATACAAGTTACTTATTACTTGTGAATAAAAGCTAAAACGTCATCACATTTTTATCTTACGTCTTAACGATAAAACCAGGTACGTAATAATCAACATAGAAAATGAAAGATTTAATAATTCTCGTGAATCGTTTGTTAATCTAAAACTCCATTTTTTTCATAATCGATCGAGTAATTGATTTGACACACAACAAATTGAAAGCTGTCACGAACGCCAACGGAGAAAGGAGAAAGAAGCGAAGGGACGTGTCCTAATTAGTTTTAATCTGTTCGATTAATTAAGGTTTCGAGTGAATACAATTGAATCGGTGTGGCGACTTGGTAGTAGAAATTTAAATTTAAAGCGGAGTTTCTCATCTATATGTTACCCGCTTGCCTTGGTAGTAGAGCGTGATAACTTGTGCTTTGGCGCATGCGGCTCGCAGCCATACCCGTGCTCGTACCTGTCATGGATTCCAAGGATCGACCGCGAGCGCAGGCACGCGTGATCACACGATTTCATGCGTGAAAATCAACGATACATCGAGAGATTCGTGTATAAGAGTAATGCACGATTATGAACCGGTGGTAAAGTGGTGATATCTCATTGCTCTAAGTGTTGGCGCCGCGTAAACAATCGTCTCAAGATGAACCCTCTCAATACGGGTTACGGGCCTTCTGTCACACGGAGCACAGATATTGTAAGTATTTTATACAATGTATCTTTTGCTCGATCAAATAGATATATATTGGCGCTAAGCGACACGATATATATTCCGTGAGCCGATCTACGTTGATTTTGTATGCTGTCCTCGTACCGTAATGTCGAGCCTTAGAAAAGTATTTCCCGAACGTGACTGATAGTTTTTCCACCCGTGATTAGTTTGCACCTCGGTGAATTTCGGTGGAAACAAAATTCTTCGAATCCTGATCAATTTACCAATGTTTAGGTTACACCGTGGTCGTGTATTGTATACGCCACGTCTTCGAGGTCTCGTGGCGATTCTCACCGAGCAGTTTTATGGGTACCGCTATTTTTAGTACATACCGTAAACCTGCAGCTCTGGCATAAACGAAGGTATTGAGAATTTTATAATTTTCGTTAGTATACCGGCACGTGTTGTTTCTCAAATTGTCGGCTCCCGGGTTATTTCAAAAGAATAAATGTGATTGGTGTGTGTATTCATGGCTATACGAAACGTTTTCAAAGTATCGGCTACATTATTCGGTAGTTTGTTTCTGTGATGACAGTTTGATGAAATAAAAAATCAGACGTTATCGAATTATCATTCTTGGCGGGAAATGTAAGGAAGCGTATAATAATCCGTCATATATCGAAATGTTAGCGTACAACGTGGTTTCATTAACCATTGGACCATTGTATCTGGGCGAGCTCATCGTAATCAGCTGTTATCAAGAACGTTGTTATATGTGTTTCCTGCCACTTGTGGTTCTATCAGCTACAATTTTATCGTAACGGATACGAGTCACCTTTACGGCTTTATTCTGCGTCGAATCGTTAATTATTAAACCAACAACGTCTCTTACTACTCTACTGTTTTTTTCGTCATCACCATATCATTCATCTTATCGTGCTACATCGGAAACGATAATCGATATTCGGCCAATGGGACGATTGAAATTTTAAATTTGAGCGGAGGCTATTAAAATACAAAACAGACAATGGTGCCTTAGAGGTGAAAACCTGGTCGATTCAAAGTATACTTAGAAGCCAAGTTGTAATCTTCTGTTTAAGGAAACCTTGTGCTTTATGCACACATCGCGCGATAAAGGAACGACTAAATATTCTAAAGGGGAAGCGAAAACTATCGGTATTCACATTTATCTATCATACCTAACGTCACGATTTCATTACAATTTTCCACGATGAATCGTTCGAGTATTGTTGTTTTCCTTTGTATATATAGCTGGAGAATATATAGTATGTTAGGCGTACACCTGTTTCGTGAGTTATTTGAGTATTTGTATTCGATGTTGAATCAGTCTCTAAATTATTGTAAATAACTAACTGTTTACTTGACTGAGTCATTTATATTTCGGTATTTATATTGCTTAATTATACTATTTATATTCCTTTTTTCCCTACATTTTAGATAACAACAATTGTATATATATATCCACACAATTATATATATATATATATATATATATATATATATATATATATACACATAGGATATATATAGCATATATATAAGATATATATAGGATTCGTTGGCACGGGTAATGCAAGTAAAAGTAGACACAGACTTCTTTGGACTTGTTGAGTCTAACACATAACCGGTATCACGTCGGGCACTGTGTGGGACGCTTAGAAATTGTACACAATACCAAGATTATACAGCGTGACTACATAACACCTGGACGCGTGCTCCTCTCATATAAATTACGACGAGTGTTGGCTACACATGTGTAGCATTAAAAAGTAAATAAATGTGATAGTCCATTATGTATGAAGCGACTATCGAACGTATATAGCGGTTATCTGCCGATAGAGCGGCACGTGCAACGATAATAATAGAACTGTCGGTGCATTCACATACGGGGGATACCTGTTGTGTAGTATGTTAAAGACACAAAGTTTCACGCTCAGGCTCACTTCAATCATCAGCGAGATTAGACCTGATTAAATCGATAAATCCAATCGAGCTATGGCGTGGGAAATACACTTTCGCCTCTGAGTAGTATATTTGAACGATGTACCAATAGATTTCTGTAATCTTCAATGCCATATCCCATTATTTGATGATCGATAATTGGTCGATAGTTGCTATAACGAGCTATCGTAGTTCGCCTTGGTTTTGTGCTCGAGTTTCCTTTCTTTTTTACAGTTCCAGACAAAGCGTATTATATTTTTAGTGTTCTCCCAGGTATCAATATCTTTTGTTTAATGAAATTAGGTCGGCGTAGCGCCTAAAGGAATATCAGATTTGATCGTTCTTAGAGTTAGCGTTTTGCACGTTACGTGGCGTTATTTTCTTAATTTACGAGAGATAAATCGGCTGTGTGACGTCATTTTCTGTTTGTATATCACGAATGTTTGTCAACTGGTTTTATGCCCAAGGTCTTTCATACGGTGATAATGAAATACCATTTTATTTACGTTCTAGTCTAAAAATTCACTATGTGTTCTTTGGCTTTAAGTGTGCTAGTTTAATTGCTTCAGAGATATATCAGGAACAATTGGCTTGATAAGCAAGGTAGCTATGTGATGTGTAAAGAGTACGGAATAGTTCAAAGACCAGTAAAGATTAACATTCCATTTAACCACATGCCGAAACAATTTTATCTTGAATTATCTTTATCTCTTGGCCACCGACATAGTCATTTATATCGGTCAGAGAACGCTAGGTTTTCGATAACATACTTTTTTTTCCATTGTGTACCTCTTTATATCCGGATAGCCAGGTTGTTTGATATTATCGCTAAAATCCACGACTCTACCGTACACGTATGTTGGATCAATGACAAGGATAGATGCGTTGCTAATCACGTGCCGTTGAAGCAGAATAATCAGAGGATGAATTAATGTTGTGTATATTCTAATCGCTATACAGTCATTGCAGAATATAAAAAATAATGATCTCTTCTCTATTTTCTTTTCATTAAGAAACATTAATGCAACTTTTGTATCGCTCGATACGGAAACGCGCATATCCGTTATCATTTCCTACGTCATTGTGCAACATATATGGTATACTGTATCCTGACGCCTTTCGTGGCGAGAAAGACACATTGGAACATTGTGAATGGCGTATATAGAAACGCATCTGCTTCGTCCCATCGAAGTAGATGCCTTTCAGCACGCGCTTTCTGTTTGTTTCGATTCGCAATAACGTTTATTTTATCGAAATGACATGAAAACGTTTGGCATATATCGAATATAAATAGCGTTCGGGCTATTTTCTCGGTGCACGGGGCAATGATTTGCACAAAAAGGTCATCACGAACGATGTAACGTGATTAAATACGTTAATAGTAAATTGTGGGAAATGATGTTGTTGGGAAAGGTCGATCTATTTTTGCGTTGTGTTAAATAGAAACGTGCGAGGTCATTCGCGTTTTCTCGTTCCCCCATAATCGTTGGGTTTCCGCACGATTTTCACTCTTAATACGATCATCGTTAATGTACCATTACAACGTTATGAATGGCCAATTAACGTTACTATCGTTATATGGTTGCACTTGTAAACTCAATTAGCAACGAAGGTGGATGACAATTGACAATTGATCTTGCCGCGACATTTGTTTTAAGAGACACGGAATGTTAGAGCGATTATAACGTGTGTTTGTAGAACGTGTAGATTTTATGAAGTCTTAGCCATTTGTTACGGATAAATATGGAACTTGAATGATACACGCATATTTCCTGTTTCAGTTTCCATTTAACAGAATATTTGATTGCAATTTAGAATTAACAACGGAGAAACCTAGTTTTATTATCGTCTCATAATTTGGAAAATGTACGGAAAATTTCAACCTTTTGACCGAATTGCATCACGTGTCCTAAATACCTGTGGACGATGATATGTACAGGATAGCAATCTCAATCTTTTTGGATAAAAACCACGAAGCATCGAAGAGATTTATTTCTAGGTCATATTCGACGAATCTTTGAAAATTTCTATTTTCGACGCAAACATATTTGTCGTTGCTCGTAATCTTGACATTTTCTTCCCAAAAGTTGCACTCGGAGACTTTCTGCGGATTTTTATTTACTGCCGTTCACAATACACTTGGTACGGGTAATGCCCAACTAACTCGATCAATTTTCCCAACTACCATTTACGTTGTCGGCACGATTTTCAACGTGTGTACTTGTTGACAATCTGTACATGATTCGGTACGACTTCCTTCACTTTCTCAACTGGCTGTCTCGCCGCCTTCCTATCTCTCAGCCAGACGAGGTCGAGCCGGTGAACGATTCACCTTGCTCTTGAAAATATTACTCGCCAAAGTTGTCGTCAACTTTGAAAAAGGGAATTCTGTTTCTACGAATTCTTCTCGAAGGGTACGCGCATATGTCTGTTATCGTACTTTTGGATCTCTTGCCTTCTATTTCCTCTTGTTCTTGTCAAGTTTGAAATCTAAACTGTGATTCGTGTTGGTGCTGCGTGCAGTTTTATACAAGATGTCTTAGCAATCAGCGAGGGATCGATCGTACGTGAAGGAAAAAGTGGAAAATGTACGACGAACTATTTGGCATGACGTTTCGTTTTCGAGAAAATCGAGTTTGAAAATTTGTCAACTATATCGGAACTAGAGCAATTTCGAACTGAACAGAAGTGAGTAATCGGTAGGAAGTTATTCTACTGTGAAAACGAGTTGAAAATGTAGAATGAAATTTGTTCAGAGCGTGTCTTCTGAGAAAATGAAGCTTGGAAATTTCAAGTACACGTGTGCCAGGAAAATTCTTAATTAAAATGTATTTAAACTCTATTTTTTTTTTATTTTTAACCAAATTTTAAACAGAAAAATATTATCTCACATTTTTCTTTATTTTTACACGTAGAATAACCTTCTACTTGTTATTTGCTCGTAGATAGTCGGTAATTAGCTAAATTCCCATATACTACATAAGTTTGCAAATTTAGCTTTATCGGAGAAACAGTGACGTATGAAAGAACTATATTTCGTTCTATATATTTATATTTCGTTCGTATATATTTCGTTCTATATTTTCAATTTATTTTCTGTTCACGTAGAATCACCCGTTTGCCTATCGTATGACGATTATTGAAACGACGTACTGTATAGACGAGATCGAGTGATGCGCGAAAATTTACGACGAGAAAGTAGTTGTTTGGCAAATCAGCCTGTAATTACGGACTAACAAATTTAGGAAGTTGTAGCATTTATCTGGTAATAGTAATAAATCTTTGGACTGAAAATCGTCAGAGATGGTCGCGATGTTGTATGCATTTGTACAGGATATTAATGTTGGACAAACTGAAGTGTGTGGCAGAGCATCATGGCAAACTTGAAGCAAACAAACTTGCACCGACTAAAATGCTTCGCTCTTTTGCATGAACTTTGTCTAGAGATGCTGCTTGTTTAGGAAAACACCGCAAAAACAGCGAGCGTTTTTGCACCACTAACGTTACCTTGCTTGCACGGAACTAATATACGTAAATTGCGTTGCCTTTAACGAGCTGAATCAACGTGTACCCAGAGCACTAATTTAACGATGCATATTTTTAATTGCGTTACGTAGAGAAAATGTCTGATTACCGTGGTAAAGAAAAACCGATTCGCTCGAATATCGTGTACAAAGGAAATTCCGAAGTTCTCGGTTTCTTTTTTTTTTTTTTTTTGAAATATAAATTCAATTTATTTATAGCGATCGTTTCATTGATACAATTTTTGTAATCAGCCTGTAACTTCTTTGTACTTTAGGTAGATTCGTAGAAGAATATATCATATATATTCAAGGCAACCGAGAATAGAATTCTTTGTAGAAACAGATGGGCCACAGAGTCCTTTTCCAAAATTCACTTGCGTTCTGTAGGTTGTGTGTTCGTGTGGATGGAGAACTAGGTCGGTTACTCTCGAAGGTGGTATAAATAAATAACAGAAGGAATATAAAACCGAACGACGCATCCCGAAAGCAAAGAAACGCACTTTGTTGGTAATTTCGCGTACCGCGTGCAAGCTGATTGGTTTTCCACGTAGAAAAATAAGCGTTGCCGATTTCCACGTATGTACGTACGAGATTCCATGAAGCTCTAACTCGATCACGGCTTTTTATACCTTACGATGCCACCTGTGTAACGGCGTCGCGCTCGTAACGCACTCGGCAATTTCACGAAAATTATCCTGTTCAGTTTGTTAGCCGTGCTCTCGATACACAAACTCGTCAGCTGTTATATTAACTGACACGCGACACGTGCAATTGATCGGCATTCCGCGCATACTACAAAAATGTTTCAGGTGTTTGTAACGCCACATTTGCGTGCGAAGATATATCTTGTTTAGCTGGACTCGTAAATAGCGTTGCATAACCTGGCTAATTAAAGCTTTCCGATGACTGCCTCGAAACCATGTCCATTTAAGACACGTACGTCATAAGAAAAAAGAAAAAAAAAAGAGATTCTCACACGAACATTGTTTCATCGATTCAAGGCCTCCGTCGGTTTTCGCACAGTTTCGCGTCCAAGCTTTCAACTTGAAATCGAAGAGTCCTACCATTGTACAACGCAATGTGCAGAATTCTCAATTCGTCGTTGATCAGCTAGGAAACAGGTATCGTTGCCGATTTCATATGTTATTCAAAAGTTGTAGCGATATCCGGAGAAGTGCTCGTAAACCGGTTACAAGGTATCGTAGCCGCCTTTTTTCAAAATTCATGCCTTGAATTTCTCGATTCATGGGGAGAAGGAAACTGGGTCATTGCGTCTCAAAGGAAGGGTGGTTGGCTTCAAGGTGAATCGCAGAGTTAAAGCGAGTGAGTGAGATATTAAGAGGGCAAAGAGGTCTAGAGGAGAGGGGCGTAACAGGCCGGAAGGGCGTGGAGAATGGTTGAACGATCGAGAAGCCATGACGAAATTCCATGTACATTGTATTCCTTTGTGAGCCACGTGCCTGTCCTAGAAGATTGGAACGTCTTTTGTTAGGGGATTATTGGCGCTTGATCAGCCATTAAATTGGTTAATTTGCGATCAAACAAACAGCAGGATAAGCGAGTTCGTGTCGTTACTCTGCTTTCCGTCATAACTTTCCATATTCACTGACAATTTCTTTCATCGTACAAGTTACGAGAGCGATATTTTACTAATATACATCGTGAATAGAAAATCTCGTGCCATCTAATCAAGGGGCAATAACTTGAACGTACGTTATACGTAGTAGTAACGTTCTCCCGTGATATCGTATTTTATGAGGGTTGAAATGCGTTGGAGAATTAGGTCTCTGCTCTCAAAGCGGAAGGCGAGAGGGTAACTGTCTTCAAGGTGAATCCCAAACTCTGAAGTGCAGTAAAGATAGAGAGTGAGCAAGCTTGGAGGGAGGATAAGAGGTCGGAAGGGCGTGGAGAATGATGAAATTCCGAGTAGACAAGTCTCTTCTCTCGAGTACTTAGTCGTTATGGACTTTCGAGTGAGAAGGGAAATTTCGCTGAGAGTACGATCGGATCTCGCATTGTTTCGTACATAGTTTAGCTCGCGAACCGGTGATTACCGTCTATAGTTAATTTTCGTTCGATTCCACCTTAATTCCACGGATCTAAGTAACGTACAAAGTATCGTGGAATTGTAGAAGCGTTTAGCTACGATTCGAACGTGGAAATCGATTTTCGCGAATGTTACTGCAGGCCGGAAATTAAGTTTGTTTTCGTCAAAGGGAGAGTAACTGTCGTCGAGGCGAGTGGCAAAGTCAAAGTGTACCAGGGGATGAGGACGAGCTGAAAGGGCGTGGAGGATGACGAAATTCCGAGTAGATGGGGATCCTTTGTGAATTATCGTCTTTTTCCCTGGATTCTCGTTTAAGGGGACCGATGTTCCATCGACAGGAAGTGCACAGAGATTTCGAAACTTCTTATCGACTATCCCACGACGAAACAATCGGAAGTATGTTCGAGCTAATCGTTGTTATTAGGGGATGTTCGGGTTAGAATACGAAACACACAAAGCTCACTATCGATCGGTGAATCTACAAATGTAGGACACTCGAACATGTTGTCACAGTCGTGCAATGCTAAACAGGCGAAGTCGCGTGCTTTTAATCGTAGGACATTAACATAGCTGTCATTTTTATTTACATGGTTGTATTTGTGATGTTAAAAAAATATACGATCATATAGGAAAATTTGTGAAAAATTCAAAGTTCGATGAGCTCGAGCGACAACCTTTGGACGCTTGTATCCTTGAAAAATTGGAAAAAATTGTCGCAAATTTGAAAATTCGCACGTGAATTGAATATATCAACCGAAAGGACTGTTAAAAATTTAAATTTGAATTTGAGAGGTCTGTTAAAAATTGGAATTCGATATTTAATTCTAGTCAGAATACACGAATAGCTATGGAAGAAAGGCAATCAGTTGGAGGATGTTGTGTTTCGGATTTCATCAAAAAACTGGCAACGTTTCTACCCCTATTCAAATAATTTCAAGTCTCTCATCTCTATGATGGAATTCGTTTTTCGGAAGACTTTGACTCAATTTTACTGGCTAAATCTATGATAATGGCTGCCAAGAATCGTACGTACGATAATGGCTGCCAACTAGAATCAACTTTGCAAAGCCAGCTAGCTATGAAATCGTAAAAAAATAGAATTGTCGGTACTTACACGGATCCGTATAGATCTATACCTGGTCGTATGATTATTCAAGAATGTAGAACGGAATAGCAGTAAATGAATCGGTCACGATCCGATAAACGAAAGAAATGAAATTCTTCGTATAAAGGAAGACGAATTTCGAAAGATATAGTTTCTCCAGACGTGATTTTGGATACACGCAACACCCTCGCGTGCTTCCGATCCAAGAACTTAATATCGCGATGTTATTTGGAACGGTTTCAAATCTTCGAGCTCGTGTATATTCATTTCTTATTTTTGCAAGCAATCTATCACGAGTCCACGAAATCCGCCGTGATAACTGGCCATTAATATATTTCCTACTCTCAGCATTTTTACTATTCTCCGCCGTTGGTACATTTTGATCGATGAAATACAAAATAATCGTCGACGTAAGAGTTTTGACATTAGCATAATCTATTTCCAATACGTAGAAACATTTTGAAATGTTCATCTGAAAAGATGGAGTAGATACGGAAATCCATATGGAAATCTTGGAGTTCGTAACATCGTCTGTTTACAACTCGTCGAAGGCAAGGGATTTAAAATCGAGCGTTGGTACTCGCGTTAAGCGTTACTACTCATACTTTAGTAAAACGGCGCGTGAAAAGCGATCGTCAAAGGTAGATAGAGGCGGCTAGCGAAATAATCTCATCGATTTGCCTTGCGAAAGAAGCCACGGTGGTGCACGCTCGAATGACACGTTCATAAGGGAGTGAGAAGGCCGTGACATGGAATAGGATGGAAGGTAGGATCATCCTTTAAGACGACAGCTTTAATATCGAGTATCTTGGTGTACGTGTGTACAGGAGGAGCAGGTGGTAGCAATCGCGCTGGAGCTTTAAGAACCTAGGGGTGGAGGCTGGAGAACGCATTTCCCGTCGGATACTTGGATCAGCCGAAGAAGGAGGATCGCTTTCGAGGAAGCTTTCGTGCAACCTGTGCACGTTCTCCTTCTTCGTCAGTAACAGCAAGAAAGACTTAAAAGAGGACGGTGAGGATGAGGCAAGTAGTGGTATTGGAGCCGGCTGGCAGTGTTCTGGTGATCAGACAAACTTCCCTCGGTAGTAACGTTGCTACTAGTAACACCAATTCCAATGCTGGATCCAATAACGCTCACGAGACCCATGGGCTCGCCAATCACGCTGCTGTGTCCACGATTGCCTCCAATGATCACAATCAGAATCGTATCGTCGTCGTGCGCTCATCCTCCTCGACCTGCATGACCACCACGGTGAGTCGATTAATTCGTTTTATGGTTGGACCGAGTCAACTTGGATTTTCCTGTCGGGTAATGTTCCTCACCTAGGTATATAGGAACTTGTACCGGAAATCTCGAAGCAACTAAGCCGATCTCTTCTCACGTAGCTGTATTAGAATTAGCTGGATTTTGTTCTTCCTTTCTTTTTTTTTTTTTGCATCGAGTATATGTTGGTTTGTAAATGTTTTATTGTGATGACTAGAAAAGTTCTTGCGATGTAACAACAAGCTTCCACAGAAGACATCGAACATTTTTCACCAGGCTGACAATCATTCATCCGCGAACGGTAACAACATCAACATTAACGGGAACCTGAATGGAAATTCCGGGGCAATCGGTAGCAAAGCATCAACAAAGGTCGTGGTTGGTAGCGGAGGTTCCAAAGCGAACGAGAGAAACGATCATCTTAGGAACGATCACAAGAGCCAAGAAGGGATCGGTACCGGTGAATCGAACTCTGGATGTCGTCCAAGGACGAGCAAGGAAGCCGCTCACGAGAACGTCTCCTTAGACAGGAAACTCGATGGCGCGGATCCCATCTCCGGTAAGTACTTCCGCCATTACTTCCTTTTACCTTTGACAGACCAGCCGATCTTCCCGTGAATTATTTATTCCCCTATCGGCCATACTTCTTAGAAGGTAATAATTTACTTTGCTGTTTATGCACTGAAGGAGGAAACGATTTCATCGCTACTATTCTATGCTGTTACGATCGTCAGTTTCCACTCGATGACAAACGTTTATGAAGTTATGGCTTTATGTTCCTGCTTGCTATTGGAACGGTGCTCGTGCCATCAATCGTTTTATTCGTCGATTGATGGAAAAGGCTACGAGGTAATCGCGATTTTGGTTATAGTCGATCGATGTGCAATAGTCGAGCGAAAGTGCGTTGATTCGAGAGAAAATAGAACGCACAGTGTTTCCATTCAACGAACCGTTTCTTTGTGCGAGAGAACAAGTTCGATAAATGGAGACACGTATTCGCGAAACGATAATTTTTTGTTTTATTATTCTTTGAACGACTGTTCGCGACTCTTTTCCGCTCTCTTTGCCGATATTAGGAAACGCTATGGCCTAAAAGAATGTTACCAGCGTGGCACAGCTTTTTGCAACACGATAAAGCACTCTAATAAAAGTTTTCTAGCAAATTGGAGATCTCGTGACGATGTGCCTCGCTTTATGTATTGGTAGATTAATTAAAGAGATAAAACAAAGCGAAAGTTTGATGCATTTCAGAACACGAAGTACAATGTTAGATGTATTACGTTAACGTTATAAAATAGCATTGTGTACCAAGAATGCGTCGTTTGATGCGTGTGAGCCTCTATTTTTTCCACGAACCGCTTTATTATTTCAGCGTTCCTTTGGTTACTCGTCTCGTTTCAATAAACGAAGAGAACACGTTACGGTGAAAAATATTCTGCATTTTGTGCAGAACACCATCGAGTTTCATAGGACGAGCGCGCTCTTTAATTCTTCCCCTTTAAGACCCGCATTTAAATTTTAAACGAAGCTCATCGATCAAATTTCGCCCGGAATCAAAACTATTTAAGCCCGCATGAATTATACATAGTTTATATTAACTTCTACGACAGAAGAGAAACAATTACTCGAACCTCGTCTTAATGAATTTTTAACATCACAATGGGGGGTGGAGCGTGTTAAGTGTTTGTGTGTCGTTCTCTAACGAATTGTATGCATATATTTAACTACTTGTCAGGTCTGAAAATATCTCGCGCGCTCGCGGAAATAAAACGATATTTAATTACATTGCAAGTTATGTTATTTTTTTTTTTCATTTCACGATTCGGTCGTATTTCAAGCGGAGTTTAGACCAAAGATCTTGCTGTTTTTATTACGCCAAGGTTGAGTTACTCGGAGCAGGAATCTGGTTAAACTTTTGAGAAAAAAAGATCCATTTCCGAGACCTCTTTGAAACTTTTTTTTTTTATCCGACTTACGAGAGCCGCGCTATCACGGTCGTATAATTTTTCTTCTCTCTCCTTCTTCCTCTTCTCTTCTCTTCTCTTTTTTTCATCCTGAACTTCGACGTCACGTGTTCCATTCTTTCGTCGTCAAAAGCTGCCCCTTTTTATCGCTCCCTGAAGTGACTTGCTTGTTCCACGTTTCCAGAATTGAATATATGCACGCGGTATGCATATGCAGTCCCAGTTACACACAGTCGTTGAAATACAGTATGTACACGTAGCGTGACAGAAATATACGTACTCGTGTTCAATTCGTCTCGAAATATTTTCCATGATGCGTATTTGTGCATGAGTCAGCAGGCTGATTAGTAACAGACGATAACTATAAACAGGATATAAATTGTTGGAAAACGCGAGTAACATGCTACGAGCCTGTAAGGGGAAATAATTTAAATATTTCTGGTGCGAAAAATATCAGAGAGGTTTAGATGGCTCGATGAAATATACGAGGAGCTATTTTCATTTTCTAGTTACACGGTGCCGGCGCGGTGGATAGGGTGGTTGAAAAAATGTTTTGCTTCGAATCCACGCATGTATGTAGGTCTGTATAATGCTTTTACTGAAAGTAGGACGACCGTTTCGATCTTGAAACCACCCTCTTCTCGACTCGCTGGAATTTCACGATTCGATGCTTTTTTGAAACGTTTCAACGTCGCGCATATATACCGTTGTCGCGATCTTTTTGTAAAATATCCAATATAAAACAAAGCGTTCTTTCGCCTTCGATGCGAAAAGAGAACCAGATAAATGAGAAATAAATAGAAACAGTTCCATGAAAGTCGATATCGACGCGAGTTTCCATGTAATCGCGGCTTCATTATAGTTTTAGACTCTGGCATAAACTTTCTTCTAAGTGGCTTAGGCGTAAGTTTCCTTGAAAATTTTTATCGAGCGAAAGTGGCTATCGACGAGTTACGTCTGCAAAGTAGATTCAGACTTCCATACGTGTCCACTGTTTGCCTTACGCTAACGTATCGAACACATTCTGTTGTATAATAAGCGGTATATAAGCTTGAATTTTAAATAAGACCTTTAGGCGATCGCATTAAGTCTAATCAGCCAGCTCTATACTATGATTTTAATCGTCTTCCCGAACCAACAACTATATGCAATTTTCTGTTACGAGGAATTCTATCTCCTTCCCGGAAACCATTGCTAAACAGGCTGTCTTCCTTATCGACTGGTGTCACAGTCCAGTGTGAACATTGTAGAACTTGAGTTTGCCACCCTCCATTGAAACAACCCCCCCGAAAGAACTGCACTCTCGCGGGTAAACTCCGCTGGGGATAATTCGTAGTTCCGGTAATATCCGCCAGAGCGGCGATTCTGTCACCTCTCCATACTTTTGCTTCATTTACGTAGGGGTAGGGCGACCTTACGATTTTTGTTCCCTCGAGCAAAAGGTCTTTCCACTATTTCTTCCCCCTTTATCGATTTTCCCCGGGATTTCGTTTCTGTGTTCGAAGGTCGAACTAGCCAGGCAATCGCGAGGATCTCGGATCGTAATTTCTCTGTTGGTAGACGACGTCTGATCGTCGAAATTTAGTGGTTCGTATCTAGAAATTACTATCCTCGTGCAAACGCCGGAATGCATCCCCCGAACGAGGCGTTGCTGGTTGGCTCTCCTGTACACATATATGCCTTATACAACGTCTCTTCTAGCCTATCCCCGACTATCCTGACCTATCCGAATCCTGCTGACTGGAGTAGGTATCGACCCCTCGAGGTGCAGGTACCAATCCTTCTTTTCCATCTGCCTGTCTCTTGTCTATCTTTTCCATTCGTCTTTTCTTCCACGAAATCCCGCTGGTGACCTTTCCAATTCTCTATCCTCTCGGTACCTTTAGTCTTCCTACGTGTTTTCCTTTTTGCCTTGCTGTTTCTCATGCTGTCTGTCTTCGTTCCTCCCTCGTTCATTTTCTCGAGGGGATCCTAATTCGGGACGTTGCGTTTAACGACTATAGGCTACGACTTAGTTGTTAAACGCGAGTCTCGTGGTCCCTGGCAAGAAGTACCGAAGCAACTCGACGAATCCGAGCACGAGCTCCTTCGGACCCGGCGATCTTATTGATTGTCTTAGCTTTCCTGCCGTCACGTTCTCTCTCTCTCTCTCTCTCTTTTTCCCTCTCTCTCTCCCTCTTTCACTTCGCCTGGTCTGCACGGGAATACTTGCACACATAAAGAGACGTTCTCGTTCTATTCTCTGTCCATCTCTGTTTGGCCCGCACTGGAATAGGTACACAGGAATTTTCTTTTTCCCTCTCCTTTCTCCTCTGTCTTTCTCCCTCCCTCCTTTTCTCTCTTCTATCTCACTCCCCCTCCCTCTCTCACTCATTCTCAAAGACTCTCATTCTCCCAATCTTTCTCTCGTTTCTCTTGTTTCCTTCTCTTGGTGGCTCGAAGAGCTATCGTCGTCGCCGACTAACGACCGGCGACTTACGTGTCCGGCTAACTTTGCCTCGTGTTCGACGAAACGGAGAGGCGATCTACGTGATAAAGGAACAAGAGGGATAAAGGCCACGAGGGACGAAGGGGAGCCTGTAAGGCGAAGTGAAAAAGAGAAAGCATGGAATTGAAGGATGACCGAGGGAGAGGAACACAGTCGGTGAAAGAGAGGGGAAAGGGAGAGATAGTTGGACAGGAGCCTCTGCCAACGTTCTATTTAAAGCCGTGGGGGTAGCAGCAGCTAGCTGACTGGTAATTTACGAGCTTATACCAAAAAGTTGGACACCTTGGGGATGGCTCCGCACTTTGACACGTGACCTACTTTTATCGGGTTACGTAATTGATCGTCTCGCGCCTGCCCCGTTTGCGCTTGTGAAATCTACGAGACCGAACCCCCTTTCTCTTTCTTTCCTACCCTCTTTTCTAATTCCTCCCGTTACTATTTTTTTTTTATTTTCCCCCGGCTCTCCTCCCTTTTTCCACGATTGTTACCTTGATCTTTCAACTTATTCCTTCGTTTCCATTTGTATTCTTGGTTGCTTCCTTCCGGGGGATCCAAACTTTTCCTTTTCTACGATCTTCTTCTTTCGTCCTGTTCTTTGATTGCTTTCAGGAACGTTTTTGCCTTCGTGCAACCTGCATCGAGATTTTTGTGGCCGATCGGTTGCATCGATTATGAAATGAAACATGCCTTCGGTCGTATATTTTCTGAAATAGTTTTAATCGAATTTTGGTAATTTAGCGTTGGCGAAATAACTCATAATAGGGGTGCATTATGCTTTTTAATTCAAATTACTTTTTCATTCTTTAAGGTCGTTACACACAGCGACGGGGGGATGAGCGGGCGACAGCTCTATTTATATCGCATTTAACACACGAGGAGACCTTTGGGTTATTAGCCCTTTCAGCTTTGCGTGCTGACCTAAATGACGTGCAATTTAAAATTCGTGCGATATATTGATCCTCGCAATGTTACCTCCATGCCGTGGATTTCTAACAGATTTAATTATTTTTATTTATTTTACTGAAAGCTATTAGGAAACTCGATGATTTATAACCGTTGTCCGTGTGCTCTCTCTCCGTGAAGAGCACCTTCTCTATCGGAATGTGAATGCAATTCTCAAAGCGGCGGTTATTCCACGTTCTTCTATGGCCAAAACGATAAATCTGTCGTAAACGAATACAGTTATATGTAACGTTCCATTTCGATGGCTAGTCAGGAATTATGGATCATACGAGTAAACTCGGCGCGATACCAAAAATTAGTTGGCGGTCCAGCTGTAGGAGACAATAGCGATCATCCCTGGCCATACGTTGGTCGCAAGCTCGGCAATCATGCACCTTATGCGTTCCAGTTTTGGCCCCGTGCTTCTCTAAAAATAAGCCACCGTTTCTATTTCCTTTGATCTCCTGCTTTCCCATTATTCCTCGCTACGTGATACAGACACGTAGACACATAGGTCGAAAGTTCGAGCACGTGCAGATCCACGCCGGGTTGTTTCATCGCGTGACGAAACATTCGATAGTAGGTGGAAAGAAAGAAGAAAGAAGAATGTGACGAAAGGGAGAACATTTTCATCCCATTAACAGAGTGACATCGTTATCGAGGACGAAAAACGTAAGCCCGTGGATTTATCGTAAAATAATAAACACGTCTGTTTATAAGTCGACACCGCGAGCAACGGGGTTGGTCGAGGATGAAGTTGTCCGCAGATATCGCAGGTTTATTTCATTTCGTTATGTCCCTCGTTACGAGATCCGCTCAATTACCAGTTTCTGGATAAATTACGAGCTTATGCGAGAAAATGTACGACTCGAGCGAGTTGCGAGTGCCAGCAATCCGGTGCTCCACTGCACATGCTCCACACGTGTATCTGTGTAAACAGACCATACACGTTTCCAACAGCCTAATTCAGATCTAACGGGTTATAAACGTAAATTCACACGTACACAGTTTTGACGGCAGTTGTGTGCGTGAAAGTGCCGCTTAAATCCATATAAATTCGTGCCCATGAATCCATCCATTAATCAGATTCGCGATAGAGGGACTGGGGCCCGACGCCCGAGTGATTTCAAGCCTTCCCCGTCTCTCGTCTGCTCTCTTTTCGCCCCTTCTTTCTTTTTTTTTTGTCTTTTTTCTCGCCGATATCTATAGGAAGCCCACTTGCGAGGGGTCACTAGGAGATGGCAGCACTTCCATTAAAATTCGACGCGAACTTTCTGCGAGAATCCGATGTATGCTGTGTCATGCCCTGCTTATAGCTCTATATAGCCTAGCTTGCAAGTCTCTGCAAAGGTACGGCTGTCATTGTACGTGTGGAAAATACGTGTGTAGGCGCGAAGGCAGTCGGCTATAACCTACGACGAGTCGTAGGTTGTGAGTGGAATATGGTTTAGGGGGTTGGTAAAGGGGGATGGGGAGAGATTAGGGAGCTGCGTCTGTATGTGCCCAAACGGGCAAATCTGCTCAACATTTTTCTCCTCCCTTCTTTTTTTTCCCTCTCCCGAGGGTTCGTTCTTTTACATTTCTCTTTTTTCATTTTCAACTGTTCTCGATTTGTTAACTGGTAACACGTTCGATTGGGAGTCGTACCTTTTTCTCCCTTTTTGCCTTCGCTTGGAAGTTCCTACGTCGAGCGCAAATATTGATGGCAGCTCGAGGAAACTTCCCCATTGGCAGTGGGTAGAATGTCAGGTGTTCGATAAATGCTGAATCACTGCAATTTTGCATTTTTAAAGTCCTGCCCCTTCTGTCCTAGCCTATTTCTCGCAGACCACGCTGGAAACAGCGTGCACTATCCTCTTTCCTTTTCCTTTCTCTTTTTTTTTTATCCCCCCCTTTCCTTCTTTTCCCTCGCTTCTTGATTTCCACGGCGTAAAGCCGATTTATCGTCGAATTCGGGCGAAGCGTTTCCTCGCTTGTCCCAGTTAAACTGGCTCGGCTAATTAAAAAGAAAAAAGGAAGGAAACGAGAGAAACAAAAAGACACGCAGGAAAATAGGAAAGTTGCTTCTCGCAGCCGCGAGTATCCGTCCATTCTTTTCTTTTTCACCCTATCCCGGGATAGCTTGCACCGCGAGCGGTTCTCGAGCGTTCCCGGGGCAAAAGCCAAAGCCGTGTAAATCCGACGAGGGAAAAAGCTTCCACCTTCTGGAAAAGCACGAACGAAAAGGGAGTCGTTAAACGCTCATATAGGAATTATCCTGCATGGCGTTGTAAATGCCGCAGGAGGTTGGATAACAATCGATTATCATGGCTCGACACGGAGCAACACTCTGTGTTTCCAGCGTGCAGGATGATCCTGCGTCGAGAACAGTAGGAGTAGGTAGAGAAATGTACGCTTAGGCATTAATTTGCATTCTCGGTAATCCTTAATTTACAACTCCGTCGGAGTTTTCCAGAGGGTAGCATCGGCGAGTTCTCCGTGGAATTGGCTCGGTGTGCACCCACACCTTGCCGGCCAGGAACACGTAGAAGAGGGCGGCTGTTCGGCGGTGGGGGTGACATAGTGGGGTGAAGTAAGTGGGGTAGTGGCAATGTGAGTAAAGTGGGGAGGTTGGATATTGAAGGTGCAGCTGAAGAGAGGTGGTTGAAGAGGGGTCGAGGTAGATAGAAGGAAAAGGGATTCGGTGAACAGGGGCTGTGGCTGGGGCTGGATAGTCGGACTGGTCTCGATGGTGGGGAATGAATGCTATGAAATGGCGGAATAGGAAAGGGTAGGGGACAGTCGTGGAAGGACGAGAAGAGGGGCGATGGACGGAGGTCGAGAGTCGCGGGTTGGCTCACTCTGCGGCTCCCGCCGCTCGGGAGCAGACACGCGGGGCCAAAGACTAATTTGAACCTATTTTATTAACAAAACAAAAACATACATATTTGTAAATAACACTAAATAACACGAAATACACACGTCTCCTAAAAGTCTCTTTACCTACTCTAAAAAAGAAATTTCTTAGACCTCTGTAAAAACAAAAGAACAAACAAAGCGAACGCGGAACGCAAGCGACAAAGTAACTATTTCCAGCCCTTAAGCGAATCGTTACGAAGCCTATAACGCAAAAAAAAGAGAGGAAGGATAAAAGGAGAAGAAATAGGAGAGAGGACACGCGAGGATAAGCGAGGGAGTAAAGAAAGGGAGATAGAAGGAAGGCCTATTTTCTGAAGCTCTACCACTGGTGGTATCGGCAGGAGAAAGGCGCGCGTGCGAGAAAGATAGAAAGAGTGATAGAGAGGAAAGAAGGGCGGAAGGAAAGGAAGGAAGGAAGGAAGGAAGGAAGGAAGGAAGGAAGAAAGGGAAGCAAGGAAGAGAAACGACGGAGGAAGCAAAGGATTGAACGCGGTAAAGGCGATCGTAAAACGCGTCAGCTGCGGGCGAATCTCTTTTTAAGTTCTCTCTGTACTGTGTGACCCTTACATTATTTTGTCCCTCCGATAGGGACAGGTTCAGTGTTGTAACTTAGGATATAAGAAGAATAAGAGCTCCTGGAACGCACAACAGAAAAAAGAAAGAGGAAGGAGAGTTGGAGAAAGAACGAGAACGAGACGAGTGTGTGTTTGATTTGAGAGGCGAGGACTCTAGCAGGAAGAAGGAAGCAAGGTCGAAGAGGTACAGAGAACTAACTAACTAGGAGATAGGGTGGACGAAAAAGGAGAGAAAGGAAAGAAGGTTTGTGAAAGAATTGTTCCGGGTTATTCGCGAGTATAGAATACAATGGGGCTCCAGGTTTTTATACTAGTACGAAGAAGCATTTAAAACAAACAGAGAAGGAGAGACAAAATTAAGAGTTATATTAGCAAGGAGAAGAAGGCGAAGATTCAAATCTTTATCGCGGTGTCATTTCCACGCGTTCGCCTCCACGTGTGTCGTCCATCAATCCGAGTACATCGCGTCGAGTAAAGTCAGCGACGTTCGTTGTGAATAATATTGTCTCTCTGTGACTCTTGATTTCTTTTCGATCAGCGGGCTGAAATTAAATTGACTTTCGAACCGAGGATAGGGATTATTTGAAACGGACAACCTGGCTCGCGTACACGATTCTTTGGGGGATATGTCCTGCCGTTCTAAGGGGAATCACCACCCACGTGCACGAGCCTCACGTAGAGGACAACGTCAAGCGAGTCGTGTTTCCATCCTAGAACCCGGCAGCAAGCTCTCCTGACAAAAAGAGTGCCGCCGTAGCTTGTCACGATCTAGAATCGCGAACACCGACCATTGTCGAGTCGCCATATCAGCCGCACACTCGTCCAAATTCACGAGGAGCCTGGGGATGCCTGCAAGAGCACAAAAACGATCGCGCTACGCGTACGTTCAAGGACGATGACGATCGGCCACGATCGGTAAGATCCAAGAAGCGGTCGCTCTGACGAGCGCCACGGAAATGGCGGGCTACAATCATTCGAATCCACAGCGTGTCGTCTATCACGCGACCTACCCGACGCCTCTCGCACCAAGTGAGTCCTTACGTTTCTTTCATACTACCAGGATTAGAAGGATATATTCCGATCGTCGTATATATACGTTACAACTCGACGACGAGGAGCTAAGAGCTTGATGCTGCGATTGCATTTTTATTTTAAATATGTCGTTATCCTCGCGATAATTGAACGATGCAATTCTAGACACTTTTACGGCGATGATTTCATTTTTTCTTCTTCTTCTGGCTTCCGCACTCGCTTTGAAATATTGTTGCTTTTTTCAATTTCCATATCGTTACGCTGGATGTTAGAAAAATGCAATATACGCAGAAGGTATCGGCAATAAATTACCAGATACCCGAGGAACTACAGCTGCACTGCCGGTGGTATCAATAACATCGTAGGCAAACCTGTGGCAGTAGACCGAAATATTTCATCCAACGAACAGCCGTTTCCTTAATGTCTTGGAACGTCAATACGCGTAATTTATTAGAACTACTCGTAACGTCAAGCAGTTTGCGTTTAGCGAGGATACACCGAGTTGTCCGTGAGTTAGAAATTGTTTCGTTCGTTTTCCAGGGACTGTGATGATATCGTTATATTTCACTTGTAATTTTTATCAACATAGTTCTAGATTGATAGCATCTAATGAAAACGTATTGCGTTATTCAGAAAATTAGAAAAGGGGAAAACTCTCCTTGGCACACCGCATTTTGTTTTCTTTTCGAATAAATTATGCGTTTTAAATCCCCGGGGAGGTAATACTATGCACGTGAAAAGTGCATTACTTTTAAAATTATTGTTCTCTTGCTCTCACACACGGGTTAGCTTACGATCGATAACAGCTTCGATCCGTTGCATATAAACATGACTAATAATATGTTATGCAAACGTCTAAGCTTTCGTCGAAATAAATATGCGAGCACGAATTACGATAACTCGCGTGATACCGGGAATAATCAGATTAGTGAACACTCGAATGATAAAATTAATCGAAAACTTACGTACATTATCGAGACCATTAGATTATTGAATCTCTTTGAATTTTCACAACTATTTCCCCCTCACCTAAAAATCTCGAATTATCGAGGACGCTTTTTCATCGTGTTCGTTGTCGTTCTGTTTAGATGGAGATCCGATAAAACTTCCGGAGAATTTGGAGACCTTGCCACGAGCTGAACATTTTCCAACTCAGAGGCACCGATGGAACACCAACGAGGTGAGTTGGTAAACGATTATTTTTAGCTTGAAATTCTATAAAACCACTCGATGCTTGAACTTTTTCGGGCGCCCATTAAGAACAGAGAAAAAGAAAAGACTAAACTATACGGCAAACTATATACTAGCGGAGAAAATGCAACGAGGTACGCGAGCGAAAAAGAGGAGCGGGTTAAAAAAAAGATAATGTCTCGGTCGAATTCTAACAAAAGAGCGTACAGTTTCCTAGCAGCGCCAACTGGATATACATTTACACGGCATTTCAGTAGGCACAACTGGAAAGTAAATAGCGACGTCGCAACGCCGTTGGTGGCTCGTACGTAGCGTCGGTGGTTAGAGAGGATAGATGCTGTCCGTCCGTGTGCAAGCTCACATCAGTGTGCAGGAGTGCACATACCAACACGTGGAGCACCGTGCACTCGTAGGTGTACCGATGTAGTCCACTGCTACTCTGACCCCGGTCGGCCTCCGATCAATAGCTGGAGCCAGCTAGAGAGCTCAGCCGAGCCGAGTTGAGTTTTCAGTTCCGTCGAGTCGAACCGAATTGCGAGCCCGTGTTTGCCCCATTGCTATCCTTCATCGACGATAACTCTCCTTTCATTCGTTCCTCTCTTCGTCTATTTTTCATCCGATCTTTCGTTCTCGGTGTTTCCCCTCTTACTCCTCTTTTCTTTCAAGAATCATCCTCCGAATAGGCAAAATAGCGAACACAAAGGTAGCGACGATTCGATAAACTAACGTCGAATCTTCCGGTCATGTTTGCTTCTTGATATCACGGCTGAGATTCATCTCGTGGCCTAGGATTATGGAAAGTAAAAGTATCGATCACAAAGTTTGATTTGTTCGTCGAGAGGAATTTCGGCTTGTTTTGAAACGATCGAGGGGTCTGGTCGTTGAAGCGTGCAAGTTGCCTCTTCTTTCGCTTATCTATTGCGGTGTAATATGCATCGCTAATGAGGTCAACTCGAGCGCTGCATCATCCTTTTATATTAGCTATCGTTTGAATTTTCACGTTGACGTAACTTTGACGTGAAATTATTAGTATCATAAATATGAACGAGTCGTGGCGTTATAGGGTCTCTTGGAAATTCGAAGCGGGAACAAAGTATCGCTATTAATATTACGTCAATTCATTTCCCTCTCGATCTTTTTTCCGTCTTTCTCTTTTCTTTTTTCACTTACCTCGGGAGAACCGCGGAATGGATGAAAGCCAGGCACATTAGCGATTCATGCTCGCGAAACTATTCATAGGATGAAGTTCTTAGGAAGTTAACGTAGCAACTTTTTGTAACACGAGAAAGTTTATACCATCTTGCATGCAGTCGAAATCCCTTACCGGGCGACACCCGCCGTGATCTTGTTTTCTCGCCTTGCTTCCTCCTCACCCATTTACCCTGGTTCCCGTGTTGCTTTCGTCCCTACTTCAACGCCATTTCTCTCTACTGCTCTGACAGCATACGTGAGTACGTCAGAGTGCTCATCATCATCGGACTTTGCATCCTCTTTCATTTTTCATGGCTGAGCATTGAGAATTTCACGAATAATATATACTGGAACGAGATAAATGGAGCGCGGTAAACTTGCAGTCTACTTTTGATTGCACGGCAACTCCGGGCAAAGATTAACTAACCAACGGGTCAACTAGTTGGAAATGGAAATTCAGTTTATTCGATTGACGTAGCAAAGAGCCCATTGTTCAGACCGTTGCCGGGGTTGAATTTTTATTGACCCGTTGCCAAATTCTAAGTTGTTATTGGAGACAGGTCGCAATCAAGTCTAAATTTCAAACGAGCATAAAAGTCGAGCTCTACGTTCTGTTCTGTACCGAAGCGAATCAATTTCGTTCTCGCTGCTAGAATTCTTCCGGCGAAACTTTCCCTATTAACTTTTTTAATAGCCCCGATTATACAGGACTGGAATTTATTGCCCAGAAAATAGAGAGACGTATGTAGCCTCAGGTTGCTTCATCGATTTTTTCCCTCCCAGCAACGTCGCCAGGCTTTACGTATTCTCGTTTTCCCCTCGCATCCAAATCGATGTCTGATAACTTCCCAAGATTTCTGTCGTGCTCATTCCACTCTTCCTATCGTTGCCTGATGAAATCCCATTTGTAACGGAGCATAGAACGCGGTGAATATATTCCGGCAAGCAGAATTATAGTAATAATTTTTAACACATACCTATATAGCAGAGAAGTAACATCGTTTGTTTTGCACTTCTGCCATCGGTAATGAGATTTAATGACGTTGATTTATTAACTGGTAACCGACCACAAAGAGAAATAAGTATTTGAAATCTGGAACACGAAATAATACGTGGATCTCTTACGTTTATCCGTGAATTAGAACGTCACTGATTGTTCTACTTACGTGATTTATAATATCGTACGTGATATTACTGAGAGTATGATAAAAAATTGACTGCTCTTTCGTTTGTTCGAGATTCGCGTTATCCTATATCTAATGGCTTGCAAAATTATTTGAATGCTTATGGAAATATCTTATACACTAACATTCTGTGGTTTTATTACATTATTTAGATTAGATTACCGTGATGACACACTGTGATTGTCACGATTGAACTGCGAATATTCGTGCATTTATCAGAAGAATAAATAAGCAAAGTATATATACAAAATATCAGAAGTAAATATAGTAGAAGTACATATTATTAAATTTAGGAAATAAAGCGTTTTTTCATTCGAGGCTCGTTTATCTGTCTTATCTGCATTTTTAATAATATGAATTTGCATAAACATCTGCAGTCTAATAACATAGCAAGTGTTATACTTTCACAAAATTGTATATACGATAGAGCTGCGCCTAACTTTTTAACTGTGACTTTTTTCCTTTTCAATGAAATCCGTTTTTGTAACATTCCGGATTACAGTTGGATTTTTCGGTTTACGTTGGTGCCGGTGCCTTCGTTAGTTTTCTGCGATAACATTTCGTTTAATTGATGAGCATACGGAACCGCACGGACTATCTGTAAGCGGAAATCGATCCGAAAACAATGTTTCTGTTTGCTTATTGATTTCCGATTGCAGCAGAGTATAAATGCATTGAATAGCTACAGTTTACCTGGCTACACAATGACAGTCGGCGCAATTAAACGTTAGTTTGCACTGCCAGTAATGCAATTTCCGCTTCGACCGTTTTTCAGTAAATTGTATTTGGACGTAACACCGAAATTGATTTCGGCAAATACGACTATTATTATTGTGAAGTTAATATTTGC
Organism: Bombus huntii; assembly: GCF_024542735.1. Taxonomy (NCBI): domain Eukaryota; kingdom Metazoa; phylum Arthropoda; class Insecta; order Hymenoptera; family Apidae; genus Bombus; species Bombus huntii. The sequence continues at coordinate 4,900,352 of NC_066250.1, forward strand.
TTATTTCCGACTGCGTTCGTTACAAACTTGCTGATTTTCAAGCTTTCACGCGAAATCAAGAAAAATTAGTTACCAGCTTTTGATCATCGTTCGTCTGGTTTCAAGAGAAAATACTCATTGCCTTTTATTTGGAGCGCTACAAAGGATCCAGGAAATTGTCTAATTTTTCGAAGTAATCAGTACGTGTGGGCCTCATCAGTTGTAATTTTTCAGATTACATGGCGGACAAAACAAAGTTTTAAAATCGGTATGCTGTGAATTTTTTTTTTTAAGTAACTATCGCATTAAACATTTTCTATGATACTGATAATAGTCGTCCATTTTGTTATATATGTTATATTTATTCATCGCACTTATCTGACATAAATCAATTTTTTTTTTAAATTCCAATATTTCTCTATCTTTATTTTATAAACTTCTTTAGGTCTGCCACTGTATTTCGGTTTAGACCACCGTGAGAACTGAATTCCGAATCGAACGATGTCGCGGTTTCGAGAGAATGTAATTTCGGAGAATGCAGTATTTACGTTTATTGAAATTGTATGTCCGCTGTGAAGCTTCTAGATTTAGTAATAATAGCATTTTATCATCGTTTTTTCGCACATTTTGCAAAAATTTCACTTACATAATTTGTCAAAGAGGAGATCGAGCACTCAGAGACTCGAGTTGCATGGAAAATAAGCGAGCTTCATTGGGCCGACGTCACCAGTCATTAAAGCGTCTCCACTCTGTTAGCAAACTCTCAAGTATGTTTCGATATTGTTGACGAGAGTTTTCGGCTTGACGTTGACGTTCTTACGTCGCGTGCTCTTGTCGCTTCTTCCCGTCTGCGTCTGAACAAATACCGACTTATACTACTGACAGAGACTTCGAACTTGCAAGCTATTCTCAAGTGACGTTTATTTTATCATAGACTGTCTTGTAAATACAAAATTGTTCTGAAACATTTATATACTCGTGACAAAAATTGTTATCGACGAACAGCGTGAATCTACTGTCTGTCGATAACTGTCACAAGCTACTCGTACGTCACACGGTCTACGAAACACAAACTTTTCGTTCATCTTTAGTCGTTTTCACTGTTTGTCTATTCTCTATCTATTGATTATCAATTACCGACGAAATGTCTCTGGCACGTATTTGTAAGTGGGAAGCATTGGAACGACGTAACACCTTTGTTTAGGGTGTCGGAAGGAGGGTCGATTTATCGGTCCTTTTGCATTCGTAAATCAAGGAGAATACATCCTTTCCGGTAACACGCGGGACAGAAGGCGTCTCGTTTACGTATCCGCTAAACCGAATACAGGAATCTATGAGCTCTTTCATCGTATCTTGAGAGATCTATACGGTCTTTGTTCAAAGAGTACGTATTTCGACCGACCTTCTTGGATTAATTTGTTACTCGGATTCGTTGCGACACAAAGTTAACACGTGTGTGTATGTGACCTACCAGAAGTGTGTCCTTAAAAAAATAAATTAAAAGAATTAAGAACGAAAGAAAAGCTTGATTTACACGAACTTGAATATTAACTACGCAATTAGATGTAGTATCACGGTAAAAATTTTGTGAGTCTGACTGGCGTTGCATGGAAGCCGACCTTGCACGCAACATAACGATATGCACTGTCAGACGCCGTCTTTCAAGTTAAACTATTCTCCACGTTGCCTGACCCATTTCACGTCTGGCACGTTGCAAAATATGGCAACGCATAGAAAATCAATTTACGTAGCTACCTCGCGTGAAGAAGATTTCGTAGCTGATCCCTGACTGATAAAATAAGATACTAGGTAGGTTATTAATATGTAAGAGGAATGTAATAATTCCACTAGTTTCTTACGTAACCGTTATCACAAAATAGAAAGCGATTTCGATTCTATACGAATGAAAAACGAGCATCGATTATACGATTCATCCATCTTGAGTCCCTCTCTTGACCTTTTCTACCATTGATCAGTGGGTTCGTAATTATAGCTAAAGGGATTGGAGAACGTGTTGGCGAAATTCACGACGAAAATCGCCTTTGGAAGTTCTAGTTTCTGTACGGGTGACCGCGCAATGTATCCCCGACAGAATGCAAATGATCAATTAACCAGTTGTAAATCAATGCAACATAGTGGGCAAGCTTTATCTAGCTTCGCTGTCGGCGCTTGGCTGGCCTAATGGTTGGCTGTCGGGTATACGCTGGGCTCTTATTCCGTTTTCCCCTCTCCAGCCACTCCAGTTACCCGTTCCGCTCATTCTCATCCATCCCTCGTTAAGAATATTTATATCCAGGCCACGTTCGCTGGAGAACCTTTGGAAAGTCGAAGGCCCACCCATGGGAACGGTGCAAAGATATTAAGCACTCTGAACCATACTTTGCTCCTCTCTCCTTTTTTCCTCCTTCCTTCCTCTTCTTTTTACTCAGCAATTACCTTTTTCCCAGTGAGACGAATGTTCCTCGGTAATTATTACGTCTACCTTTTTTTTTTCGTATTATGCATTTTCAGGGCGACGGTTCCACGCTAATTTTATTACGTAACTGGACGCAACGTTAACGAGCGGCTCTGTCTCCACGCGTCCAATAGGATCGCGTCCTTCGGATGGAACCGCGCCACAACCGAGTGCAATCTTGACATACCTCATTTGAAATGTACGATTTGTGGTTTGAGCTTGCCAACCGAGCAACCCCAATCAGAAACCATCTATCGGTATAAAGTGTACGCGAAATTCCTCGATCATTGCGGTCGTGTAGCTTCAATTATCCCACGGTATCCGTGCTATTCCGAACGCTATGTCGAAGACATTTGCAGAATCTCACGGAGAGATCCCTCACCCGTTACGAATTATCACGTTGAATTGATCGCGGGCGAAACGCTTTTCGAACGATAATGACACGCGAAGGGCTGGCTGAACTTTATATCAACACCGTGAATTTTATTGCCAGCCACCTTTCTACGGTTTGAGCGAATCAGTTGCAGTTTGGCGTTCGATTTGCATTACGCCACGTGAGATCGCGTGCCGCACACTTTCTGCCCCCTGCTGCTTATTTCACCTACGAGTGTTCAATTTTTTACTCGAAGAGGCTGCCTTCCTCCCACTCTATCCTCAGTCAGTGGATATTTAAAAAAAATTTATAAGACCGAATTCTTTCTAATTCCTTACGTACCCCATTTTTTCTCCCTTGTACACGTCTCGTAACGTTAGTCTTCTACCTTGCATTGCATGTCGACTTGAGGCCACGTACGGCGCGGAAAACGACGTGTCACGATTAACCAGGCAAAATCTGTTCGCCGGTAATTAGATCTTTTTTCTATCGTGCAAGCACTCGAGTTCTTTTTCTCTATTATCATGCGTTCTGTTTCAAAAGTTGTACTAGTACTGGTTCTTTGCGCGGAAAATCAATAAAGAACCGTATAATATCCGAGCTGCTATTATTAGTAGTAGGTAAACATGAAGGAAATAAACACGCGCATTACTTTTCATATCTGTGAATGTAACTAGGCTAGAAAACGCTCTGCACGGAACGTTGAAGAATTTTTTATATTAGCCAGGAAGAGAGATTTATGGGATAAAGAGTTATCTCTAGCTACGATTTCTTATAGTGACATTTGGTATTTAAAGCAGCACCTTGTATACCCTATATCATTCACACTCGATCTGTGTTATATGTAATTATTTTTTATATTTAAAATGAATTTTATTCGTCAAAGAAGGAACATTTGAGATCTTAACAGCTAAATTCCATCGTCAGAATTAACAAGAGCTGGAGGGATTAACCGACGAACTTATCTCTGTTATCTGAGTTGTTTTATTGCTCGACCTGTTCAAATTAATAAGATCCTGTTATTTTTTCTTGTATAATTTTCAAGATCTAGATTTCATTCGAAAGATTTCTACCACCAGTCGCGAAATATCCGTCTCGTTTTGCGACGTTCGTATCTTTACGAAGATGAGAATCGAAGAGAGATCGTAAGATGTATCAGCACGATTTGAAAAGTAAGCGAAAACCTTGGAGGGAGCAGATGTCAGCGAAACTGACTGAGAAGTGTCTATGTGCTCTTTCGAATTCGCATATCCTACTTCAATCGAGATTGTCTTATCCTCGTCATCTGGACGAGTTCGCAGTTGCACTGTCATAACGTGTCGTGCATACAGTACCAGTTTATGACACAAATAAAACGATGTACGAGGACTTGCATAGATTGAAATACTTTGGTTTTGTTATCAGGAAATTGCTGCCATCTTGATCAGTTTCCAAAGACACGCGGAATGGCAAAGTCGGGAGGTAAAGGTACGACCTCGAAGTGGTTCGATGTTACTGTACTCGAGAAAGAAAGTCCGTTACCGGCGGGACGGTTATTGCTGGAAGAAACGGAAAGATGGTAAAACTACACGAGAGGATCACATGAAACTGAAGGTAGTTTTTTTTCGTTTATGGATGAAAATCGACGTGCATCAGAATCGAGTTTGATAAAGTGAGATTTGCTTGTTGGATGAAATCTTAGGTACAGGGAGTCGAGTGCATCTATGGCTGTTATGTGCACTCGGCGATCCTCCCGACGTTTCATCGGCGATGTTATTGGCTACTACAGAATCCAGACGTCGTCCTCGTTCACTACTTAAACGTTCCTTACCCGGACGGTGATGCAAAGCTCGCGGCGCTGCCACCGTGTCTCGCACTGCCGCCAGACAAGAAGGAGTGGACGCGAGACGAGCTGGCTTCCCAGCTTCGACCCATGTTCCTCGGTGGAGATGACGATCCTAATAATCCCCATCTTACACAACACTCGAATCATCCCGTCGACATGATAGTTTCTCAATTATTGGACAGACAGAGAGCATCTTCCACTTCTTCTACCACTAGCACTCAGCTTGCACCTAGGAGACTAACACCGGACAATCAGGTACGTGTTCGGTGGATCTGAATGCTGTGCTGAGATGAGATGGTGATTTTTGAGAGCGACGATAGAAAAATTAGACTCTGGATATTTATGTAAATTCATACGTTATGTGCGTCTTCGTACCTTTAAATGTCTCATAATGGCATAAAAATCCACGGTCTAGCGAACATAATGATAGGTACACGTATATTGATCGACAATATCATATCTACAATTCAGATTTTCATTTTCTACATTCTCGTCTTTGTAATGTTTTTGTTCGATACTTGTTTCTATTTAATATTCGTCGTAATGATCAGGTTTCTTCGACTACCGGAGGTCAGCAATCGTCAACAACAGCCTCACCGGCTCCTCGCGTATACTCAAGACATTCCCACACGGCTCAAAGCCAACAACCGGCTCCTCTAGTTTTAAGTTTGCAACAAATCCAAGGTGGTGGCGGTCTTCTAATTCTCAACAGCCAACCGTATCACCATCAACAACAACAACAACAGCAGCAGCAGCAACAACAACAACAGCAGCAGCAGCAGCAACAACAGCAGCAGCAGCAGCAACAGCAACAACAGCAAAGTCAACAAGTGGAGATGCAACAGGTTACGGAGCAACAAATTGTACAGCAGACGAGCGTGGACAGAGAACAACAGACCCAACAGGAAATAGACGCTCAAGAAAGTATGGATCGTTCTGCGGTACAATCGTTGCCAATCGGTGGCACAGGTCCCGAGGTCACAGACTTCGCCGAGACCTTGGACCTCAGTCAAGAAGATATTCAGCGAACGTTGTCCGCCAACATGGTTCCACCGTCTCCGTCGCCTTCTCCGGCAGACAACAGCATGATCAATCCAATGGATTTCATCGATTCATCGGACGATGTTCTAGTTAACTTAGACGCGTTTGACGTATTCGGTGACCTACCCGAGCTTCACGATTTTGAAGCCGAACAAACTAAGGCTGAAGAAAGAGGCGGATCTGATAATGACGTGGGATGTCATCCTGGAACAACCGTCCATATTGCGGAGTATAGTCCGGAGTGGAGTTACACCGAGGGTGGTGTGAAGGTGAGTTTCATGTATTTGATATTAATTCAACCTTAGTCCGGCGCATACTGGTTCTCTCTTCGAATGCAGTTGTGTATAATTTGATTGAAAGTCACGAATACTCGATTAGAATATGTCTCTTTTCAGTTGAAAGGTAAAATTCCAATGTATGCTGGAAGAATTTTCGAAGGTTAATGCAAATGGAAGATGATGCAATGGATGATAGATGCATTTGCTGAAGCTTAGAAGTTAATCAAGAAAAAGCAGCGAAAATTTACTTACTGTTTTAGGTATTGGTCGCTGGTCCGTGGACTGGTGGGAGTAATTCTCAATCTTATTCGGTGTTGTTCGATGCGGAGCCGGTTGAGGCGTGTTTGGTACAACCAGGAGTGTTGCGGTGTCGTTGCCCAGCCCATGCTCCGGGAATAGCATCTCTTCAAGTGGCGTGTGACGGCTTCGTTGTTTCCGATAGCGTTGCTTTCGAGTATCGTCGGGCACCGACATCCGAGCCTAGTCCGGAACGAGCCCTTCTGGACCGTTTGGCGGATGTGGAGTCCCGTTTGCAAGGACCTGGCCCTCCATCTCCCGCAGCTCATCTAGAAGAGCGGCTAGTGGCATATTGTCAAGTCAGTACTTTGTTTAGCTAGCACCTCCAACACACTTGACCCTTTAAATGGAGATCATCTATGTCTCAGGATGCTGTTGTCCGTCCGTGGCGAGCCGGAGCGGAACCATTACAATCCGGCGGCCCTACTCTCCTACATTTGGCCGCTGGGTTGGGCTACTCCAGGTTAGCCTGCGCCCTCCTTCACTGGAGAGCGGAAAATCCTAGTAGCGTATTAGATGCCGAAGTTGATGCCCTGAGGCAGGATAGCGCCGGTCTCACACCACTTGCTTGGGCTTGTGCAGCGGGGCACGCGGATACAGCCAGGATCCTCTATAGGTACATATATTTTTTTTCTTGAATTCGGCTTTAATATCGAGTGTCACGAAATATTTCATTTCGTTTGAGTTCGTGTTGCGAATATCTGTCTATTTACACAGATGGAACGCAATGGCACTTCGCGTGAGGGATTGTCAGAACAGAACCGCGACCGAGTTAGCGGCGGAGAACGGTCACACGGCGATTGCAGAAGAATTGAATCGACTCGAAGCGAGAAGACAAGACGAGAGGCTTTTCTTGCGACCCGCCAGCCCTAGTCCTAGGAGGCCATCTCAAGACAGCGGTCTCGATCTTGCGTTGTGTTAGTCTCGTTTGCTATTATACTGCCCTCTTCCGTATATACACGCACATACATTCACGTCCAACACGTAAATCACAGTTCCTTTTCCTATAAAGACCCGCGCCATATAAAATATCTCTGCCCCGTAAGATTTAGAGTACAAGGTCGTAATTCATGCGAGCGTAAAATTAATCAGGAAACGTAGCATTAAGGGGTTTATCGAAAAACACAGGTGGCTCGCCGCTGCTGGACAACATGGAATTGTTGCAAGAGGATGACTCGTCATTAGCCCTCAGCGAGCAGGGAATGGAAAGCGCTCCGACCCCTCAGGAGACTGTAGGTCCGTACCTTCCTCGTTTCCCCTTCTATTTGTCTGTCTGTCTGCCTGTCTATCTGTAACTATATATCATACATATATATACATATATATTTGTAACTCTGTCTGTTTCTAATACTACACTTATAGATTCATCGGCCTAGATAAACAAGTACTGCGCGGGCTGTGATCCGTAGTATTCCTAGCTAAAACTGCGTTCCCTTACTCTCTTTCTCTCTCTATCTCTATTTCTCACACATTACATTACACACACGTACACACACAGTGTTCTGTTTTTTTTCTGTCTCTCTGTCTATGCGTACGAGACGACCGGATAATGGTCCAGGCTCGCTGTCCTCTAACTCCTCTGAACTCTTGCAGCTTAAAGCAGTATTGGTGTTGCTTGGCCTTCGTAACTGCTGGTGTTGGATGATTGCTGTGTAACGTCTAAAACTTTCTTAGCCGTCTATTATCGGCTGCCGACCAATTCTCCGAGAGATAGACAGTCCTCGTCTCTGGGCTATGTCGACAAGTTTTAAAACGGATATCCGTGACAAAAATACTAATAATAAAAATAATAATAATCAATCAATAAAACATTGGAACCTACGAGACAATTACACGAGAACACGTGATTTGCACAGCTGAGCTAAATCCGGAAAACACACATTGTCAAAATACCACGGGTTACGTCAGATCACCCGTAGAACGGAACATTCAACAAGCTGAGAAAAACGTCTACGCTCGCCATCTGATTTGCCTGTTTGAAGACGTTCGATTCGTGTCATGTAGAGATCTCCACTGCATATATATATATAAAAAAACGAAATAATCCGCAATATTTGGTGTTACACGTTTAATTAACGTCCGATTTGGTTCATCGTAAAAATACGTTCACGGCTTTAAAATAAAAAAACGAACAGATAAAAAAAAGCGAACAAAAAGTCCTCGATGTTGTGATCAATGTGATTTCGGCGGTCCTGTAATACGTTTTTCGAGTTTGGCTAGGGTGGTGATTCCTTTTTATAGGGGAAGAAGACGCGAGGGTGCTGACATTGGCTGAGCAAATTATAGCTGCGCTACCGGAAAGGATCAAGAGAGCGGAAGGTGATTCTCCGTCTTCTTCCTCACCACCTCCCCCGGCACCGCCCTTGTCATCTCTAGAAGATGCTCTGATGGAGCAAATGGTAAGCATTCTGTATATTTTAGTTCTATACCTATGCAATATTCTTGTCTTTGAAATTATATCAGAAATCCCTTAAACAACACGTTTCCTACCGTACTCTTAAAATAAAATTCTTCGTAGAATGAAATTCATATCGCATGGTGGTGGTAATTCTTATAGCCACTCGATTCTGGAGAATTGTTCGACTCGTATCGTGAGTGCAGTGGAGGAGCGGCATCAGTCTCGGATGCTGACGCAGATGCTAGTCCCTCGAGTCCATCTAGCAGCTGTCTCACACCGGACTCGCCATCTCCACCGCCTACGACGGCCGACTTCTGCGAATTCTTACAGCTGCAATTGCAGCTAGACGGAAGTAACGGTCATAACGGCCAGTACTATTCGACCGGTGGAGATCGGAAGTTCGGTAACGTGATGGGCTCTGGAATTTGCGGAACAGGTGGAAGTAACGGAAACGGTGACGGGAACGAAGCGGATCTGAGCAGACTTACTCTGTCCGATCGAGAACAAAGAGAGCTTTATCACGCCGCTAGAATGATCCAGAAAGCCTACAGAAATTACAAGGGACGTCAAAGGCAGGAAGAAGCGGAGAGGCACGCTGCTGTACTCATCCAACAATATTATCGTCGACATAAACAGTACGCTTATTTTAGGTAATCTGTTTTTAGCTTAACACGTCGCGGCCGTATTATTTACTCTTCGTTTTATCCTCCCGATTTATCCGGACGAAAGGGTTTAACTTCCATCGTTATATAATACGGACACGAAGTTGAAAATAATAACAACGATTAAATGTACGAAATCTTGTCGCTACGAAACTTTTCACCGGCTCGTTCGAATAGTTAAATTCTCGTTGGTATTTCGCCGAGTTGAACGTTAGTTTTAATAAGCTGCAATTAATAAAATGGGAGGACAAGGCGTACCACCGCGGGGCCAATTTAACGATCCAGTTGAATCGGACGGATTTCACCAAAGTTCATTCTATCTACCTCTAAGGGGTGATACGGAGAGGGAGGTGAACTTTTAATTGGCATCGTAAATAATCCGAAAACTTTAGGAAGTTCCTTACCTCCGCTGCGGCGTCCTGAATACAAAATTAACCTGGCATTAAATTAATACGACTTTTGTTTGAGATGAAAGCTTACCTTCCTTGCGCTTCTTCCGCTCTTGTCCATTATGTATATACATACACGACGCATTCTCGAAGCGTGTCACTGCAAGTTCTTATTTCATGGGCGTCTACTTTTCTTCCTATTCGCAGACAAGCTACGAAGGCTGCTCTGGTGATACAAAGCAACTACAGGAATTATCGCTCGCGTCCAGGCTCGGCTAGCTCCAGACAGCAAGCGGTTCATCAGCAGGCCGCTCATCAGGCTGCGAGGAAGATCCAGCAGTTCATGCGGCAATCGAAGATCAAGTTAGTATCCGTCCGGTGCACATAATTGCATTTCTTGTTGCAACGATGTGCACGCATTATTAGTTATGTAGACTTCTTGTTAGCACACGAAAGGCTTATCGTACGAAAGACATCTAAAGTTCTAAAGTCTCCCTCTTCTGTGTGTACTAATGCAGCTTGTCGTGGGACGATTCACGACCGGTAAGTAACGAAAACAAGTAGGGCGATTGTCGCGCGGCAAACACTGCTCGTTTATCGCTCCTGTATCTCTTTAAAGGATACTCGCTCTTTCGCTTTCACCAGGACGATCAGTGCACCCTGTTTCACGACCCTCGAATAACGAACTATTGTTTCCGATACGAATTATCTTGGTTAGCTTCTGTGTTATTATACGGAATGTGACCGGTGCTTTGTGTTTTCTGTTTTATATGTCTTAATCGTGTTCTTAACGAAAGTAACCAGAGTCCATGCAACGGTCATCATAAACGGAGCTTCTCATAGAGACGAGAAGATATTCTCTTCAATTATCACTTTGCTCTCCTGTAGATTAGTTTATACAAAAAAAAAAGAACAAAAGAAGATAGACAAAGAAAAGCAAAAGAGAGGGAATTGGAGTACTTTATTTAGGAAACTGTAACTATATCCTTTATGTCTGAGAAGAATGTTCCTTGAATCGTGATACAAAGTACTTCAATCGTTGTCAGCAAAGTGTTAATTGCGGTTCTACCGAGTTAGATGCGCTCGTTTGTTTCGTAGTTCACGTGTTCCTCAGAGTGCTTGATCATTCAGTGTCATGTATGCACATTCGCAGTAGGTTAGCTCGGTAAATTTGATCTACATGAACGAATGCATTTCTGGAATTAGGCTGCAGAACGCCAGGGCCGCCGCAAACGGGAACGGGAGGCCGCCAGCGGGCATTTTACGGGCGGTTGCTGTCCCCCAAAGCTCGCCCTCATCTAGCCCAGGGGCCAGCCTAGTAGCCGCCAACCAAGAGGTCACTTAATCGACTGTCGATCGAACAGCACACAGAACGGTGATGATACATCGGAAGCAAAGTAATAGAGCCTAGCCACTCAATGATGGTCGTCATGGGGTACGCTACGACCGAATAATCGTCGAGGTTCGCCAAGGTTCCAGGAACAATATAGTCCAAGAAGCCTTTGACGACCGATCACGACACGGACACGCTTTGCTCTCTTCAATAATAACGTACCTGCCTTTTTGATCTAAACATCAATTTCCACCTTTCGCATCTTTGACCCACAGTTCAGCCGAAGGATCGTGACATCATCACCTGAATCCACTTTATTCATTTCTCGCTTCAGTTTATTCAACGCTGCCGTTTATGCCTATTTCCTGCATTTGTTTCTTCGGTCGACGTTGACGATAAGTGGTATCAGAGGTAGGTGGTCTATCATGGTCTCTCTAGCACGCGTACACGAGACGTTGTACACGTGCAAGGCGATTCAAGCATAATAGATAATGCATTAATTTTATTTAAGATCGTATTAAGAATCGCATCGGTCGAAGCATGTTCGTAGAATTGCAATGTTGCCCTCCGCTTGAGGCATCAATTGTATCAAATACCTTTTACGACTGAGAATACGAAAGAGGCTATGTTTTTTGCTGAAACCTTTTTAAGAACGACTATACTTTGCATTGATTTTTGGCACACTGTATAGATAGTTTTCTTCATACCCTTTTTGTTATCCTTGCAAGTCTATGGCACCGTACATTGAACGAGCCGTTCTAGAGGTTCATTATTTTCGCGTTGCGTGTCCGTCGAAGTGTTTCACGCGACAATAGTGTAATAGCTTATATACGTTGTTGTTCGTTTCTTTTTTTTTTCTTCTTTTTTTACTTTACGTATGATTTACGTAAATGGTACAAGACTCGATATAGACAACGACGAGGAGAGAACAGTATTGATAAGAGACTCGTGGACACGTCGTTGAAGAAGAACCTTTTTTCTTCCCTTCTTTTCGTTCTTTTTGTACGATTTACATATTTGTGAAGTTTAATTTATGTTTTTACATATTAATCTCGGAGTGAGAAAGCATATATGTATTAAGTATTTTACGCAGTGCGTTATTTTCAAGTACCGAAGTACGAATGACGTTCGATTTGCTTGTTTTTTTTTCAATATTTAAGTATTTATCGTTGAAAAGAAGGATGAAGAAGGCGATCGAGATCTGACGCGCAAGTTTTTTATTCGTTGCTGTTGTACATCGAACGCTATTTTGTTATTTGTTCCTCGCTATAACACAGCTTTACGCGAAATCGAATTTTTTTTTAATCAAAGTGGCTCGAATCTCGCGACGTTTTTTCGTATTTCCTTTTTCTTTTCTACTTTTTGTTTTTCAATACGATCGAGCATGATGCGAATGTTTCATTGCCGTAATAACACGGTGCAATATCTGTTGTACGTGAACGTTCAGGAGATATTGATACTGCATAATATTTGAATTAGGTGGCAGCAATGATCTCTTCCTTGCACGATACAATTTTTCTTTGTCGCTTTTAAACAAGAAAGGCAATACAATTCAGGTCGATGAACAAGAAGCATCTTATTTTCGGAGAAATCTGGTATATCTGAGACCTAGGAAGAGAGAGAAAGAGAGCATGGACGAGTGAGCGTGTGAACAAAAAAGGCTGCTAGAGAAAATTAAAGATAAGAGAAATAGAGAGAGAGAGAGAGCGCGAGAGAGAGAGAGAGAAAGAGAGAGAGAGAGAGAGTTTAAAGAAACAAGTAAAAAGTAAAAGTAACAAAAAAGAAAAAACATAAAAAAATCAAGAGCCCTTTCTCTATTTAAACGGAGGGCACTTCATCCACGGGCTGTGCTTAAAGTCACAGTATAATCAACTTCGTAGAATTATATTAGGGTAAGATAGTCGATTACATTGTTACAAAACTACCTACCGTTTCTCTCTCCAGTAGGGGATTTTTTTAAAGGTTCTTTAGATAAAGAAAGAATAAAAATTAAAAAATAGAGGTAAATTAAGGCGTAGCGAGGCGGAATATATGCGCACGGGGGCACAGCCGTGGTACCCGCGTTCAAATTGATTTAAGAAGACAAAAATCTATTGTGATAAATTAATGGTGATCCAAGAAAGTATTTCCGCAGAAAATACTAAAGAAAAAAAAGTTACGCAAAAAATCGAACGTCTCAACGTCCATTGGGGACGCGAGTCGCCGAGACGCAAAAAAAAAAAAAAAAAATAGACAGACAGACAGACAAATCCAGTATGGTGGGTCGAGATTACGCCGTCAGATTTGTCGAGAGAATCTGTTGATAGATGGACCGATTGATCCTCGTCTTCGATTTATAAGAATAAAGAAAAAAAAAAAGTAAAGAAATCCTGTGTTGATCCTCCGGTGTTTAAGACAAGCTATGAGGTTTTTGTAGCGAGGTTAAATAATTGTGCGGAGCGCGAATGGAAAAGAGAGAAGAAAAATGAATTATGATAAACTGTACACACGAGTCAATTCCAACGAGCATTTTCATGCCATTAAGCTTAAAGAATTATTAGTTGATAATGAAAACAAAAAAGAAAAAAAAATAATGATGAGAGGGAAGGATGCGAATGGAAGAAGAGAAAGAAAGAGAATAACAAATTCTTACACTCTTTTAATCATTGTTAATTAATTAATTAATTAATTAATCACGATCCTATCGATACTTAAAATGAGACGAGTAAAATAATAATTATTATTATATACACAAAACTATTATTATATTCATATTTTTGCTTATTACATATTTAAGAAACTATTAAACGAGGGCTAGCGAGTATGTAGTACATTACAAGACAAACAAAAAAAAAGTCGATTAAAATGAAAAAAACGGGGGAGCGTGGCCGATGACGAAAGAAAAGGAAATCTCACCTTAGGAATATTTTTAGTCTATCGGGCTTGTACAACTTCGTGCGTGGCAATCAACTTTCGAATTTTACGATAAAAATTTCTGACTTTTTGAGAAAGCGAAAATAAGTAAAAAGAAAAAAAAAGTGAAGAGAGGAATTAGAGCTCCGTGCACACACGCCGAAATAAACGGATTTTTTTCGAGAGTTTCCGAGACGGCGGCCCGATCTTCAAATACGGCGGTTACGCCGCTTTTCCGACATTCGAGAACGAACGAACAAAAAGAAAAAAAAAGACACAAAAAAGATAAAAAGAAATAAAAAAGTATAAAATATTTGCACACAGTATTTTTCAGTCGCGATTAAGAAAAGTTCCCAGATGGAAAAGCCGGCGCCGCGGACGAAATATTTCAGAGTTCCCCATTATTACTCTAGAATCGCGTTAAATTACCACGTACACCAAGATTATATCGAGGTATGGAGAACAGCGAGATTAAAAAGAAAAAAATGAGAAAATGCTAAAAAATAATATTAATTAAAAGACATCGCTAGGGTAGGCGCTTCGAGGATACATAAACTTTAAAAATCACTTAATAAAAATTATTCTCAAAATATAAAAGTTTAATAAGTAAACAAATTTTTAAATCTACGTAAGAAAGCCAAGAGTCAAAGACGACTAGATGATAGGAGCCGCATGGCCTAACTGCTGCCACTTTAATTAATTATATAAATAATTAATTATAACTTTATTACTACTTAATTAAACTCGATACAGATGAGAAAATATGTCATGCCACTTTTCAAACTAAACTTTCTAGATGCAGAGACGAATCAGTAGGTATAGAGGAACTATTAAAACAAAAAAAAAAAACTTCTCCTTTGATTGGGAATGATTGATTCGCGCTATAGATTCGAATATTTCCAATTGTCCAGTCTCCAGAAAATCGCACGAGATATATACGCGTGTAAGATGCCTCGTTATAAACCAGCACGACCGAGAATCATCTATCAATTGGCGTTTCAAATTACACAGGCACGTGATTATCCTCGAAGAGATAAAAAAATTCATTTTCTTAACGAGTAAACAAGTTCTATCGGCGACACGCAACATTCTGAATCTATCAGGAAACAAAGGAATATGCACGTTACGAGTAACATCACGAAGAAAAGATATTGTACAAAAAATGTTTTGCGGAAAGATGTATGTCCACGCGTTTTTTACGAGATGCGACACCTTCGATCTTGACGTCATGTTGGTGTATCACGGGTCATCCTGTAGGACGTTTGTATCACGATGTCGAAAAGGTCGAAACGATCGGATATCGGTGCCTAGCTCATGTTCTACTCACTGTTCCTTGATTAAGACGGTCACTTTGTACCTGCTTGCTGCCTGCCTGGCCCGTGCGTTACATAAACATATTTCTAGTCTTATCGAGGTATCAACCCTCTGTATTTTACTCGATAATAACGTCCAAGCATGTCGCGTACTTTCGTTGTGATAATCCGGCGGCGTGGCGTTGTTTCGACGTTCCGCGCTGTCTATGCGATTTTTCTATACGGATATCGAGGAAGCGTAACGCCGATTAATTAATTTGTTAAATCCCATTCGATTTCGCGAAGAGCGACTATCCCGGAAGGTTGATGGTTTCGACAGCTGTTTCGACATCTACATCCAGCCGACGTTTACTCACGTTCGAAAATTCACGAAAGCTGATTTTCTTGGATACTTATCATTTGCCGTGGAACGATGGCAGTAAAGGTTTCTTGAACGAATATCGATCGTCGACACACGTGGTCAAACACGGTTTCAAGGGGATCTGTCTGATCGCGTGAATTTTGGAACGATGGCTGCAATAATTTAAACAAGTTCGTGCTACTTTTAGTGGAAACGAATAATGGTAAAGGCTCCATCTCTTGTAATATTTTTATTATCGCAAACGTAATATTACATTATTAAATTATATTAAATAAAGGATTACGCCACTGTTTATTATTTATTGACTAACGTTCAACTAATATTGTAAATAATAACGAAAATATTTTATCTATATTTCCGATCCGGGGGTGTTGGGCGGGGCAGCGTATTCCCTCTTGTCCGCCCTTATGGCGATCCTATGATCGCCGTTCGCCCGCCCCCTATTGTTACACCATTTCATCATTGCATTTAATAAATTATATATTTATTGACTCACTTACCTTTTGACTCACCCCCGCTTATTTGTCTATTCTAGCTCTAGGCACTCGTCCAAGACACAAGCTACCGAATCCTCTTAATTTCCACGGTTGGCTTTTTAAGATCGAGATTGCCAATGGATTGACAGAAGGTGAGACAGGTGACTTCTTTCTTTTGCTTTTTTTCTTTTTTTGTTTTTTGATGTTTTTCAAATGGAAGTTTTTCAGCGGACAGAACAAAACAAGACACGTCCTTTTTTCTCGTTTCTCTTTTATTACTTCCGCAACAATTTATTTGAAGCATACAAACGGTACAAACTGTATTGTTGTCACTTTGAGTATAAATTAAATTAAGTTACGCGGATATGATGTGCGTACGAGGAAGATGGTAGAATGAGAGAAAGGGGGTAAGACGAGAGAGAAGAACAGACAAAATGATTTTTTTTTCTCCTTTTCTTTTTTCATTCTTCAAGCTAAACTCCGTAAATTGGCCGACGTCCAAGAGTTTCATTTCGGTTCCATCGTCGATTCGTCTCGGCCACAGACGTATTCGCATCGAAGCCATACATTGAAATGGAATACGAAATTTCCAACCCAATCGTTTCAATATATTATCTCTCGAAAGAAAGATCGAAGCTTCCATGGTCTCTGTGTCAAAGGGCTTCCCCGTAAGATGATTAGCTCAGCACAACACAGCTACATGTTAATTTCTAACGCAAGCAAGCAGTTAACGCGACGTCTCATTCATTCATCGTCGAAGCGCGCTTTTCGTTCTTTCCACGCGATATTCGTCGACCTTTGGAAACCCTTCTGATCAAAAGTATGGACCACAGTGTTGCTCGTCCTAATTATACGACCAAAAATCCAAAGTACCATGAAAAATACCGTGTAGAATACCGAATTTCTTTTCTTAAAATAGCCCTCCTTTGCGATCGTTCGACGTCCTTGGTCGACGAATCACAGAAGAAATAAGAGAGAACACAACGAAACGAAACGAAACGAAATCAGAACACTTGAACGCGGTGATTCTCGCGATCGCATACGACGATGTTACCGGTCGATGTGACAGCAACACCCTCTAGACCCTTGAATTCACCGTCACCGCTGCCCCATCCGCCGAAAGACTTGAGGAACGCCCCCTCTGGGCTGAATATTTGTATCCGGTTGTTACCGGAGTCGGCGACGACGATGTAGCCCTGATCGTCAACAGCGACACCCCTTGGGAACTTGAACTGACCTTCGTCGGAACCTTCGGATCCGAAGGAGGTCAGCACGTGGCCGTTCACATCGAATATCTGGATACGATGATTGTTGCCGTCGCTGACGATCACGCGGTTCGTGTTGCTCACCGCGATATAGTGAGGATGTTCCAATTGGCCACGTCCGCTTCCGCAGGAACCGAATTTGCCCACGAACGTACCGTCTGACTGAAATACCTGCGAAAACATATACTGTTACAGCGATTGTACAAATGATACAATTCAGCATACAGACGCTTTCGTTACACAGAGATTATTTGCTTTATATTAGAAATTTGATTATAGTTTCTGGATTATTTTTTCCTACACGACACGCTACCACAAGATATCTTGCACACACCAATTAGCGGATAATCGACCTTTGTACACAAACCTACGAGGTTGGAAATCGCAAAGGGTATCAGTCGAGGGATTACGTGTTTAGTATTCTCGCTGTAAAATAACTCACGTTTCGTCCATTGTTGAACGCCGTGTGTCTCAAGTAAGCATCATTTTCCCTTCGTACTAATGCTTTTTTTTTTAATTTTTTTTATAGAAGAACTGTGATCGTTCACCCGTAGCTGCTCTCACGTTTCTCATTTCCATGAGTTCGGGGGGTTCAAACAGAGAATTACTCGAAATTAATGTTTTTTTATTTCAGAAAAAATCTTTTTTTTTTGAAGGCTTTTTATTCAGGATTAACTATACAAAGTCTAGGTACACATAGTGAGGGCTTGAAAAGGGTTAATGAACACTGAAACTAACATCATATTTGTATCATTATCGTATGTTCACAATACAATATAGGTAAAGAAGTCTCACATAGTGTGATATCTTTCAGGGTCTCGTGTATGTTGTCGCATTGACGCTGCCGTTTTAGGCCTTGCACTTTTCTCATACGATTCTCCGAACAGTTTATAACAGAAAGAAAAATAAATAACAAAATCGCGAACACACGTACCTGTACGCGATGGTTCTCTTTATCGCACACATAAATAAATCCAAGAACATCCGTGGTGATTCCCCAAGGATAATTAAACCGACCATCGGCGGTCCCTTGGGATCCAAAAGCTCTCAGAAAACGACCGGAAGGATCGAGAACTTGAATTCTGTGGTTGTAACGATCCGCGATGATATATTGTCCGATCCTGTTAACCGCCACCCCGGCGAGGCAATCGAATTCACCCTCGCCACTGCCATATGTTCCGAACTCCTTCATGAAGTTCCCATTACCGTCGAATACCTGTAAATTTCAACGCCATATTTCAATACATCGATCAATCTTCCTTCGTTTTTATATCGTCAGAAAGCTTTCCCTGGCATTGACGATGACGTTGTTTTAAAGAACAGTACGTGTTATTAGATCGCGTAATAAATTTTATTCGCCCTTTGATTTGGTCGTTTTGAAGAACATGTACTTTACGAATTTATCACGGAATATGAGAAATCTCTAAGGTATTTTTGAGGATGAATTACTTGAACACGATGGTTAGAGCTGTCGGCTACGACGATGGAATTGTCAGGGCCAACCGCGAGGCCTCTCGGCCAGGTAAAGCATCCGGCTTCGCTCCCCCGCATCCCGAACTTGAACAGCTGCCGCCGCTTCAGCAAGTAGTGACTCCTCCGGCCATTGCTGTCAAATTCCAACAACCATTTCCTTATATGAAAATTTCATATTGCTTATTCACATCTGTTTAAACAAGCCTGTCACGAACCAAACCGGTCAACTTTGCATTTTGTTGCAATTTTTCAGTTTCGTTACATAAGTACTGCATTAGAATTGAAAAGATAACTAGCGGATTGGCACAGGGGTAAAGAATGTGCTACTCTCTATCGTTCTCCCTTACGCGTTTCTATGTTGTTTTATTTGAATATGTGACACTTTTGGCCAATACGCGTGCTTATTTTCATGATTATGTCGGATCTGTTCGAAATGACTCGATCGAACCCACATTCCTTACGTTGGTCTTCCTCTCAGCTGCAAAGTAAACGCGATTAACGTTCCGTTCTGAAGGAACGATCGATTTAATTTTATTTATTTATTGAAGAAGTAAATTTATTGAAGAAGTAAATTTAAAAATAATATTTGCAACATGATCGCTTGTTTTATCTTTCAATTTACCAAGTTGATCAATGTGGCTTGTGACAGGCTCAAATGATAAATAGACTCACCTAGTGGAGGAACCTGCTGCCGCGGGTATAACGGGAGCTGCTGTAGGGGACGTGGGGGAGCCTGACGGGTTTTTTTGATCGTCGTCAGAAGATTCGAAGGATGTTTGACCACCGTGCCTCAAAGGTAGTCCCAGCGATAATCTCCTCGAGGTAGTACTTCCACTGCAAATAAAATTAAAAGAACAACTCTTTCGTGTCTTGAGAAAGGGAAATTCCTTTATCATTGGTCGAAGCAATTTAATCGTTTCAGCCTCTGTAGGCAATCTGAATCGTTTATGCCGCGAGTATGAAACTTCATTAGCACATTTGTATCTTCACAGAAAAATTTTTCGAACGTTTGATTTAAAAGCTGATGGCATTGAGTTGTTCGGAAAATTCGTAACGAAACTTGAAAGAATCAAAGGTAATTCATTTCCATACAGAATCAATTTCACCGAATAGTACATAACATATTAATTTATCAAATACTTTCACCAATTTCTCTTTGAAAATCTGTTCGTTTTTTTTTTTATCAAAAAAGCTACGAGCTCTTCAATCAACCTAATATAACATAATAATTCATTTTTGCGACACGTTTCAATGTGTTTCAATTCCATATTTCACTATTCCAATACATTTTTACAAAGACCGCAAAAGCTTTGTATGCTTTTTGACAAGCTAGAACAGTAAAAATATTAGATACGAACATAAACAACCCGGTTTGACCACAAAAGCCGTGAAAACACTCAACGTTAATACCGTACCTCGATGATGGAATCGTCGAGGCGGAGGACGAGGGCTCCTTGTCTTTGGTGGTGCGATTCCCGTATTTGTTCTTCAAGTATCGTGCCCACGAACTCAAAGCTGCGCCATCCTTCTCTGTGCCAACCCTATCACGCTCCGGACTCGGTTCTCTCGACTTTAAGGCGTGAGTACTCCGACTTCTGGCCAGTTCAGATCCGGCTCCGTACTTGGCAGCCAAGTAAGCGTTCGGCGACTGGGTCGTCGGAGAGGGTGGCTCTTCGTCGAGGTCGAGGTCATCTCCGCCGAAGTTGTGCGAGCTTCTGGACCGAGCCAGCCGTTGTCTTCTCTCTTTCAACGCGGCGTACCGTGACCTCGTCGACAACGGCGAATCGACCTCCGTGTCCGCGTCTCGTTCGCGTTCTCTCTCCCGTTCTCTTTCCCTTTCGCGTTCTCGTTCGCGTTCTCGTTCTCTTTCGCGCTCCCGTTCTCGTTCCCGGCTCGCCATCATCGCCGCCTGGCTTCTGCTCTTGTTCAGGAACCTGAAACATTGCGGAACGAAGGTTGGCTCGTTCAGATCGAACTTGTTAATCGAGAAGCCTGTTGTTACTCGGTGGATTAAAATGGGACAAAACATCGATTGGCCATCGATAAGTGTCTATGTCAAAGGTTATCGATCCATTGGGAACATATACAGTGGCTCGCGATAGTATTCGAACACCTGCAGAAATCTCTTGTGAATGACAGTGACAGAAGTACTTTCGTACAGTAAGGAACGTTTCCTGTATTGTTAAATATATCCAAGTATGTGTAACTGTACAGTGTGCAGAGACACGTGTAACATGAAATGGACATAAACTACAGGTAGTTAGATTTATCAGTTTAAAGTTTCTCACTGTATACTATTATGTTGTAGAAAACATTTGGAAATTTCAAAGTCGCTTGGTTATGATTATGATTATGAGTATGATCATATTGGTAGGGTTTGAAACTAATCCGAAAATGTACATAGAAGCTGCAACATAGTTGTAATAATGCGAGCATATGCAGGTCCAAAACGCAGAAGTTTCATCATACTCGTCGATGAATGTTATTTGTCGTTTCCCGATATTCTACGTTTTTACTGATTTTTAATTCCTCTGTTAATAATTGTCAAAATTTTGACGTAAAATACTTACGCGACGTAATTACATCCTTCGAGGAAAATGTAAAATACGAAACGACATTATTTACAAAACTCACGAACCTCATAATTTTTTACTGAATCCCTGTATGTTTGTAGCAAATATCTTGCAACTTCTATTTACATTTTTACAATGGTTTCAAATATGACAAATACAATCGTGACACTCGCGTGTCATTGCAGTGGAAGTGAAATTTCAAAATGTTTCATACAACATATAGAGTGTGTACATAAAAGTTTGCTACGCTAAATGTTCAAATACTTTCGTGAGCCACCGTACGAGTTACAAGCGACCGATTCCGTACTTCGTTCAGTTCACGGATATTCGCGCAGACATCAACAGCTTCTTTGGTTATTTGAAGAGCAGAAAACTGA
Source organism: Bombus huntii (assembly GCF_024542735.1). Taxonomy (NCBI): domain Eukaryota; kingdom Metazoa; phylum Arthropoda; class Insecta; order Hymenoptera; family Apidae; genus Bombus; species Bombus huntii. The sequence continues at coordinate 4,922,112 of NC_066250.1, forward strand.
AGCTTGAGTCGTCCAAGTGTTGGAGCTGTTAACTTGCAGTTATAGCTATATATTTAGTAACACGTACGTCAGAATGAAATACGTTTGATGGATGATGCAGTTCGTGACGTGTTTCGTCCCCTGGAACCGAGTGTCGCGATCTCGAAGCGATAGTTTCGCATTCTGCCAGCTTATCTTCTAATCATGCTGGTATTCATTGATAACCATACGTACGTCCTATTCTCGTGATATATCGCGTTACATTTTCTCACTATTATATCAGTCCAAGTGTTAGTTACCATTCTATCGTGGGATCCATGGCAATTAGTCACAACGTGGTATAAATCTGACGTGTAATCAGCCGTGTATCCATGGTGTACAGAGTAGTGAAAACGGATGCATATCTGCTGTGTTATATATCAATCTGTAGCACGCTATTTGATATGTCAGTTCTTTATCATATCCCTCATAAATTGTGTAAAGTGGCGAGTAAACAAGAACCATGTATCGTCGGAAGCAATTTTATTCCGGAGGAAATAGACCTTTTCCTTTCAATTATCGATTTCCTTTTTCTTTTTTTTTTTTTTTTTTGATCATCCGCTAAAATTCGCCGTTACGTTCCAATTCGAGATCAAGCGATTAATTCGCGTGTTTTTAGCAGTAACAGAATGAAAGAGTCGAGCTACGAGTGCCGAATGCGTGCAACAAGGAATTTCTAATTTCCTGTTAATTGGATACTCGTTCGTTGCATCTCCTATTTTAATTTATAGAAGCATTTATTTTCCATTTGAATTATTTTTATCTAACACGCGTTTCTCCGAGACACGTTCTTTTTCGATCAGCTCTTGGCCACGATAAACATTCCTCTTTTGATATATACGTGGTAAATATGTATGACAGAGAAGTTACCGCAAACAGTAATCGTAAAATTTTAAGACCACTTCTAACCTACATTTTTCTGCTTTCCTCGTGCAAACTTTGAACAGCGCCGATGTTTCAGTCGCCATCGAATTTTCGAACGTTCTGGTTCATCGTGTTTTCGGGCCAGAGAAAATGTTTCAACCAGCTCGTAACGTTCAAACACCTTAAACGCTACATCTCGGTGGTTCGGCAGTTTCCACGACGTTTTTTTTTTTGTACCGTTCGCTTTAAAATCTCGAGATGATTCTCGAGCTACCGCGTTTAGTGAACGCCAAACGCTAAAACGTATTGGAATAACATCCGTGTTTCCAGTCAAGTAGACTACAGACCGATATAGATCCACTGACTATCCGAGCTGTAGGATATTTAAAGTAACAAACGGGTTATATTTAAACCCTTTACGGCATACCTCGGCACTTTCCGTATCGTGCATAATGCGGTCACATTAGTTTCTTACGTAATATTTCGCGTGTTCTCGCGTTGACATTCGTGAATTTCGAATTCGATGTTACTTAATGGTCCATAAAGTTCATCGTTATTAGGGAAGCTCGAATGGAAATCACTTAACCGCTTTGTAACCGCGAACGAGATATCGCACGATGAAATATTATTCATGTAGCGTCAAGGATGAAATATCTCACGTGTCTGTTTTTTCAATATTTATAGGTAAAATCAAGTGAGCCTTTTTTTCCTACACGTATAACACGCCCTTCATTCAACGTTGCACATTTATTCATATTTCGTGAACAAATATTTTTATCAAAATATCGAAAATATTTTCCGTGACAGAGAATCAGGTTCATAAAAAAAAAATTCAGAATATCGTTCTCCTACCATAGTGTGATAAATACCATAGTTGTGCAAAGCTGCCACCTATCCGTCCAAGACGTTGATTCATCGATTTCTAATTTACAACTTAATAAAATTTTTAATCATTTTTCATCGTTACACGAACGACGCTATATCGCGAGATATCTGGCGCGTGATTGCAAACAGGTTAATCAGATTCGAAGAAGCGGTATCAGGTCCAAATTGTCGTTGTTAAATTATTAAAACCTCGATTAATCTATCTACGTTGCAAACGATAGCTTCGCTTGTTCGATAATTTGTTTGGAACAAGCCTTGTATCGTTTTTTAAACCATCCAATACTAAGTTTTTCAATGTCGACAACGAACATGTATGATACCTTGATCGTAGCGAGCCTCTTACACGTGGATCGATTTTTACCTTCTCCTCGGAACTACATTTTCGTCGAGTAAGCTGTAAATTCGTGGTATGAGCATGCGTGCATCTTGATGTGGTGCAACAGAGTTCGAGGGAGGTCTTAAATATAAAGGAAAGCTGAGCGCCTTCGTGGAAATTTCTCGCTAGGGGCTGGGGGCGGGGGGTGGTGCGTGTAAACGAGTAACGAGAGGATTTCACATGATTCTGAGACGAGAACGTTCAATCTGTTAGTGCAATAAATAAAGATGCATTTTTCTTCTTCTTTTTTTATTCTCTACGCTTGTTACGTATTTTCTGAAGGAATGACAACAAAGTATACGAATAAGAAGATTCGATAAGAAAGATACTTGGGAAACTGAGGTGACAAGAAACGATAAATACAATTTTAAGAAAAAACAAGCAACAGAGACGCGTGAAAGATACGAGTAATAACAACGAACAGACAGTATAGAGATTTGCAGGCGGGATACGACATTTCTCTGTTTCGTTGTTCTGTTATATGCTTATCTAAACTGAGGACATGTTGACAGGGAAATAAATAATACGAGTTATCACAAAGAAATGCAGTTTATTTACCACACCAACAAACTGACGCAAGTCTATTCACTAGGAAAAAGAGTACAAAAAGTTTCAATGATATGAAAATGATCACGGGTTAACGGGAATGGCTTGTCACGCGTTAGGCTATGGTTACAGTGGATGCGTAGTCGGACGAATTGACGTTCCGACGAATTCGACACGTTAAATATGTATCAAATATATATACACAGATTTTTATGGATATGTGCGTCGCAGTCGTTAGATGTTTCGTTCGTGAGAAAGCCAGTTCGTTGGAATACGTAACCACTGTAATCGTAATAGTCTTACGCGTCACATTTCGTCTCGCGACGTGCCATTAGCGCGGCCGTGTTCTCAATGGGAACGATTTCAAAAGCGTTTATTTCAGCGTGGACTTAAGCTGCACTGTAGGAGGACGGTTTCTTTAACTGCGCTGAACTACGCTTAGTTTTGCCGACTAGAGCGGTGTTTCTTAAATTTTCTTCCGCGTCTACGAAGCTACGTTTATTGAGCAATGCGGGGATTAATAGTCGCGGGTGATCAACGTAGGAACAAAAAGTTACACTTACGATCGTACGTACGATTATCACAATATATAAAATGCAAGTTTTTTTACCATACAATAAATACTCGATTGAGGTCTAATCGGTTATATTATGCATACTCTGTTCGTTCGTTTTTTGTTTCGAATGTCTGTGATCCGACGTGAATGAATGGTCGATGATATCGATTGAAAGACGTTAGAAGACGCCAGATCCCGGGCAGCAGTTTCGCGAAAAGAGGCGACAAATAGCCAGCGCTCGAGTTCAGACGAAACACAGGTAAACGAATGGTTCGCCGAGCAAGAGTCCGAGGAATTCCATTCTTTCTACGTTCGACACCTTCCTTTGCGATCTCTGTTTCTCTTTTACGGTTTAAAACAAACGTTCCACGAGGCCGGCGTTCCTTCCTGCCGCGAAGGAAACACGAAGAACGAGAGGGAATCGAAGCGAACGAACGCAAGGATAAAAATAACGAACGAAGAAACTGCTGCGTCGTATCTTGCAATCGAGACAGTCTCGTCTGTATCCGTGAGAGTAGTCTTTGCAGTCTTTTACTACTAACACCGACGAACAACGACAAAAAGAAGGCGTGAACGTAAATACGGTGAGAAATGGGCAAAGAGGTGTATAGTAGACAGGTTACAGGAACAGATTGATTAGAACGCTGTAACACAGTACGGACACACAGAAAACGGTGGTTACCATTTGCATCGGTATAGTGATATCGACACCAGGCGTGTCCTCGTGCTCGTTGCAAGTCTCGGTCTCTTTGGATTGGGTAGCGTTCGCGACTAATGCACCGTTCTCAATGTTAGATCTCGCTACGAGGTCGGTCGTTTGGGAACGAATCGTGCTCGTCTCGTCCATGCTTCCGCCCTCGATATTTTTCCCCGTAGACGAGTTGTTCACCTTGTTTAGAATCACCCAACCGTTCTCGTCGACGTTGTCGGCCACGATCGAATCTTTGCCACTTTCAGATTTTTTCTCGTTCACCGTGGTCGACGTCGGTGTTGACGCGTCATCGTCATTCATTCTCTCATCCTCGATACTCGCTACATTCTTCGACGCCTCTGTCGTATCGGTCTCAGTTCGGATCGTAGAATTTTCCACGGGTGAAGTGGCTCTGTCAGATTCAGTCTCGGATTCGTCCGACACTAGCCAACCGTTCTTGCCAATGCTACTTTGTCTATACGCTCGACTTCTCGATAAACTTTCAGACGATTCGGATACGTTTAACGCGTTCTCGTTTTCAGTCCTTTCGTTATCCTCCTTGTCGATCGTATCGCTATCCAGAACGTTACTTTTCTCGTCGTTCGAGGATGATTCATTATCGGTGTTTTCGTTGTTTATGCCCGAGTCATTGCGATCGATCGACTTGAAACCTTTCGTGATTCTCCGAGGTTTTTCTGCCTGCAGATCCTGATCAGTAATCACCCATCCGTTGTCGTCGAACAATTCCTCGATACTTTTGTCATCGAGTATCGAGGAGCTTCGCCGCTTCGTGCTTCTATCGTCGTATCGTTCCAGAACGGTGTAACTATTTTCGGAATGAGAGTTGGACGGTACGCTTAATACGGTAGTCTGGTCGTCGGTCTCCGAACTGTTCGATTCATCCTCACTGTTGGTATCGTTCAGGTGTTGGATATCCGAGGCTCGACCTTGCTCCGGGTTTTCAGTCTTTTTATTCATTATGTTACTATTCTCGTCTCTGGATTCTTTGTCTTCTTCCTCGTCTCTTTCAGAGTCGCTGTCAGTGGCGCTCTCGGTGCCGCTCTCGGATTCGCTCTCCGAACTCGATTCCACGTTGTTGGATTTATCGCTCGATCCATTCGCGTATTTCCTTCCGTCACCGTTGATGGCCGTCTCTCGCGAGGTTTCCAGGGATCCATTGGAACTCGCAGTCTTATCTGGCTGGTATCCATTATCTCGAATTGTAGCTGGTTGAGCGAGCGACGCTCGTCGGTCGGTCCAAGCGGATAACGAAGAGTTCACGTCGTTCCCCGAACGACCTTCCATTAACGCGTCTTCGTTGACCTCGCTGCGGTTCTCTACTCGACTATCGTTACCGTTACCTTCGAGACTTTTGAATCTAGTGGCGGAGGAGGAGGAGGATGAGGTGATCGTTTCGTCGGTGTCCGTACTATCGTCCGGTATATAGGTTCGTTTGTTCGACTGCGGTTTAACCATCGATCCGTCTGCACCGACAATATCGTAATCCGCGTTCTTAGCCGCGATTTCGTAATCCTCGACACGATCGGTGTTTGACGGTTCATCGTGTTCGTCACTAAACGTCCTAAAACGATTACGGTCGTGGGGGTTATTGGAATTAGAACTGGCCTGATGATTCTGACCGTGATCTACGTGTGCTACGAACCTGCTGGTGTAGCCGGCCGGCGTTGTCGCGGCGCCGCCCGTCGGCGTCGTGGTCGTCGTAGTTGTCGGGCTCGTCACCGAATGCGCGGGACTTCCTCTCGGCGACGAATACCTGAGACACGAGTTGACATCGCTCGATATTCTAGTTCAATTTTCCTTTAACGCTTGTCACCGCGCGTTTCCCCGAATTATCAGTACGTTTCGTCAATCTGCTTGTACCGATCTCTAACCGACTTTACGATGGTATTCTCTACGTGTACATCATCGTTTAAACATCGCTAGCAATTTCTGACCGATTCTCGAAGCTTTACGGCTCGAGAGTTCGTCGCGGGATATCGTCCGAAAGATTACTGTTAAACAGTTCGAAGTTACGATCGATTCTCCTATCGACGTCGTTTGCTACGATAAAACTTTTGGTACACCGTTCGTCCACGCTATTTATTGATTTTTCACTCTTTCAAATTAAGTCGCATCACCGTCGTTATTTATTAAGATAGAGAAACAAGTCGAAAGATATAAATTGATCCCCGGATACACGCGGTGAACCCCTCGTTTGCATTGCTTTTTGCAAAATTTGATCCCGCGATGGACGCAAAAAATCACCCTGTTAGAGCTTCTCGTTTAATTTACGAGATCGTTTAATTTAAATAGAGATTCGTACTCGTAGATTCGATTAACTATATCATAAACTGTTTCATTATCATTCTTCCTCTATAACGTAGGCGTTGGAAATATATTTTTCGTTCAGTAGAATCTTAATTATCGGAGCATCGACCAACGAAACAACGAACAAATTGGAACGTCTGAGAATGGTCCCTTGAATAACAAAAGCAAACACGAAGTAAATCGCTACATTTTTATTCGAAACTTTCTGCTCTCGTTTGATGTTAACGTTTGTAAAAATAGTTGAAAATAAACGAGTTTCTCCTATACGAAAATAGCGTTATTCGTTTGCTTAAACAACGTGAGATTAGTTTGAATAATCAAGGTTCTACTGCGCCTTCAAACACGATCTTCGAATTTTTAATTCCAAAGAATAATTACAAATTGAATTTATGTCTATCTTTCTCTATTTATATGCTCGCCACGTACGTATACACGTCGATCGATGGATTCTCGCACGATGTTACTTGTTAATAGAAACAAGAAACCCTCGAATTAGAATTTTCGGCAGAAAATATACTTGCCTGGTCGTAGGAGAGTCTTCCTTGCTACCTCGTCTAGCTTCTGCGCTTCGAGCGAGCAGAGGCCCGATATCTGTCCTCGCCATCGCGGATTCGCTTCTCTGACGATCCTGTGCAGTGGTCGAGGGTGTTGTCGAGGTCGTCGTGCCCGACGGATGTGCATCGGTTTCCGATTCCTCCTCGGTCTCGGATTCCGTCTCCTCCGAGGAACTACTAGTTTCCTCGTCGTCCTCCTCCTCTTCCTCCTTCTTCTTTATGGCCGTTTCCTCTCGCGCCGCTGGGGGTGGTTGCGTGGGTGGCGGCGGGGCTGCACGGTTACCTACAGAGATATGTGAAAATCCGGTACACGTTCAAATAAATATCAAACGGTCTTCCGCGTTTCGCTTTCCAGGCGAAATTACGTTTTCGAGAAACGTCGTTTGGATCGGACGTGGATTCGTTAATGGCGCCCGTGGTATAATCATAATGACCTTAAGATTTGGGTCGTTAAACGTTCATCTGTGAAATAACCGGTTCTAGGATATTTCACGGTAATCCTTACGTCGATATCGGAAATTTTCGACGTTGCCCGATGATGATGGCCGTTGATCGACGACGATGAAGTTATCACGATGAATTTCTGATATTATCAAATTTGCGAGTGAGCATTACATTTATAATTAATTAAACCCAAGTATATGAAAGTTCGTATCTCCTAGCAGCGCTTTCATACGAAAATGGAACGCGTAGCACCTGATAAAATCGACGTTTCGTTGAGAGATAAGGATATGCTCAAATACCTTTTGCAAATATCTTTGCATACGCTCAAGAATATAAAATATAATATTGCTCTTCTATCTCTATCGAATTTTAAAATTGTTTCCTCGTAACCAGATTGTCAGTTTAATTTATCTCGCTCGTCCCCTGTAGCGTTCAAATATACACGATCTACTTGAAGTCGGAAATCACTTGCCGGGAAGATAAATAATTTTAAACGAGAACACACAGAAAGGTATTGACATGAGAGTTAGAAGAAGGATCGATGTCCAATTTAGACGCGTTTCGCGTTGATTCGCGTAACGGTATGGCCGTTAAAGTAGAAACTTACCTGCGCCTAAAAAACGGCTCTGAAAGGATCGCGAAGTGGGAGAGGCGTTGGCGGTGTCTTTGGCAGTCGGTGGTGTGCCGCTGTGAGGCGACGAGATCGTAGATGTTGCGTTCGACGTCGGTGCTCTCGACAAGTATTTCTGCTTCATTTCCTCGGCGGTGAATGGTGCACCCGTGCTGCGGATTCCTGATCCTCCTGAGCTCTCGGAGCCCGTGCTCGAGTCTGATGAAGCGCTTCTCGTCGCAGGAGTGTGGGTATCCGTGGAAGTTCTCCTACGAGCAACGATATTTCAATTAACGACTTCCTGTAGTCAGTAAACTCGATAGAGTAGCGAGCATTCGTACGTAATTTGTACCGATGACATTAGTTTACATCGCAGCTCTCTTTGTTCGATCTCGTATAACGCAATCATCCGCCTACGATTCATCCATTCTGTGGTTGCGTGTATTCCAAAATCCTATTCCAGATCACGGTATAAACTGCTGCATAAACGATCAACAGCGGATCATAGGTGCGGAATTGTTCAATTCGGGATTCTATTGACCGACAATGCCGCCATTCATTTTCAATCATTTTCTCATCTCTTCCTACGTTCGTTAATTCAAAATTACTTTCGCTATGTCGATAGGAATCTCTTTTATTTTAGAAGCATTTTCAAGAATATATTACGCTGACCTTTCGTTCGTCAGTTTAAACTGCGAGGCATGCTGGGCAAGCAAAGTATAATTCAAGAGTTAAAAAAGACCAATATTTGAGAAAAAACGAAAATCAAGAAAGGAGACTCTAATTTGCTACTTGAACCTTCAGAAATGAACGCTATCAAATTACGTTCTAAATATCGAAATTATTTATCGTCGTTTTAAATAGTTCTTCAGTTATCACATTTCGTACAAAGTAAAGTGATAAGAAGAATAATGGTTTCCGGAATAAAAGTGTCTCATTAATACTGTCACACACACACACACATAATTCACCAATTACAGGGTAATACTACGTTATGAGATTGAGTAGAAGCCGCCTCTGGAACTTGGAATATTCCATCGAACCGATTGGTTTCTATCGGGTGGGCATAAATCAGCCTGTCCGACTAGATACGCGCCTCTACTACTGGAACGCGCGCAGACCGAGATCCTGGTGACTTAATGTTATGGGCGAATTCGATCGAGTTGTATATTTTACTATCAATCACAGGTATCTGAATTGTCTCAGCGAGCTTATTGTATTAACAAATCGGACAGGTGCAGGGATTACTTTAGCCAAAACGAAGCATAATTTTAAATACGAACCTCGCGGGCATCGGTCTTCGTGCAGGTTCTTCCGGTTCTCGTTCAGACTGTTCCCTTGGAGGTGGATGAACAGGTGTAGGTGTGGATACTGGTTGTCGTTCTTCCAGCGTTTCAGTCGCAGGTGTGGCCGCCGTTTTGTTCTGTTTTTTAATCCTAGAAATCTCGTCATCCTCGCTGGTTTGTCTCGCCATCGCTGTCGGCACTTTTCTGACTTGGACCTACGCGATAAAAAGAATATATTTAACGAGTACATTACGATAACTTGGTGGAAATTTCCTGCTAAATGGCTTAACATCTTTTCTCATATTCCATTGTTTTAACAAATTTTTTAAACATTCCATTATTCCTTTCTCCTGTTTTCCTGTATGAGCCAAGTCTGAGGATAAATTACTCGTTGGTGATTAGGTGCTTACGGACAAGTCGAGATCTTTTCACGTTGACCGTGTGATTCGTCACACGCGTGGACGATGCATTAAAATGCTAACCTTGATTGATGTGTGGTAATGGGACAAAGAGAGAGGATTTGTCGCATAGTGGACACGAGAGAAACAGATTAACCTTTTTTTCTTGATGAGCAAAATATATTCGTGTATTCATATGTTTCATTTGTATTATAATAGAATTTCGTACAAAAATATACAACGGCCAACTACAAACTAAATTTATTCACTCGTGTCTCGTATTATTTACATATTTATGAATCGAGATCAAGTATACATTTCATATTGCGGCACGCTTCTGTTTTCCGGCGTGAAATATTCAATTACTTTAAATTCAAGATTTATACCCTTTTCGTGTCCATAGAGACAGCGATACGTTTTCCTGCGAGTCGTGTGTATCGGCACTATACACATATAGATCGAACGATCAAAAATTTAGTTCCCGTTGAATCGCATCCAAGCGATATAACGCGGGATTTCGAAGCTACTTTCGCCGAGCTTGCCCATCGAACCGTCTCTTACGATCCATTCGCGTATATCGCCTGTCATAATATGGGAATCCGTGTGAAAATTCTCTACTGTGGCGTCACTGTCCAAACTAAATACGATCGTACGAATTGGACGAACTGAGAAATTCAATCGAGTCAACGATTTAATTTAGAAATGGTTTTCACATGTATCGTAACGATAGTTTTCGTTGTTCGAGAAGACGAAGATCTCGACTATTGATCAGGCAGATATATGCTTTACGTTGTCGTGGTCGAATCGAATTGATCGTTCGAAATATACGATCTCAGTGGTATAATTGTAAACACGATAATTTCATTTGGCGCCGGCTGTTGTTTTCTTTAGTCGAGAAAGCTACGGGAACGTTGAGAATATTACGAGAGGTGGGAGTCGACCAGGAAATCGATAACCACCGTTAAAACTGCACAAACTGAACGGCATCGGCTAAACAGAGGTTCGCTTTTTCGAATTAAATTCAACGATTCGCGTGCGATATACTGTAGTTACAAGCTAAATTCCCTGCATAGTTTTTCTTTCTATCGAAAACAAGCGAGACAAAAAAGCTACTGAGTATTTTATTGAAGTAACTCGTGGAAGAGTTTCGTAGCGTTGAAATAACCGTGGTCGGAATTAAAGGGGTGAAATTGCTATTCATTAACCTGAGGTTTTGGTGGTTGAGGTTGTTGAGCAGGATGTGACACCGGTTCCTCCTTCTTTCTTTTTCCGGCTCTCTCGTATTCTTGAAGCTTCTTCATAATACGCGGCGAGTCTGTGAGTCGAAAAATCCCGGAAAGTGGCCCGCGTGCCGCGTCTTCTGTGTCCAGGACACGTTCACGAAGTCCCGAGGGCTCCTGTGGCGTCGACGTAAACCTCACGGTCGACCTCGAGTCGCCATCCGAATCGTCCCCGTCCCGGTGTCGCATAAATCGACTTCTGTATCTCGATTTGTTCCTCGGCACTTCGTATTCTGGTGCATCGTACCTGTCGCAACAATAATTCTATTATTTCCTCGTCGGTGTTTGCGAATATTAGATTTCAAAAATTCTAGGCGAATGATATTACAAATTTCGATTTTCACGTCTTGGATTAATTTTATAAATTAGGGCCAAGAGAATGGAAGATTTTTTCGTTGGTATTTTCGAACGTTTGATCTGGAAGATTCTAGGCGGACGATATTACAAATTTTAATTCGAATTTCTCGAATTAATTCTACAAATTTGGAGCAAGACAGTGGAAGAAAATGCTAGACAGTTAATACTACAAACGTAATACGATATATGGAATTAATTTCGTTAGCTAAACTTCACTGAATTCCTTCGAATATTAAAGTTGAAAGATTCTACATGGACGATATTGAAAATTTGATTTCCAATGTTTGAAATGAATTCCACGAATTAGGGACAAGACGATGGAAGAAGATGGAGATATCCCAATACTATTCGGCCTGTCATGAACAATTCCGCTGGAACGTCCACTCTAATCGAACTAAGATCATCTGACAATAAAGCGTCTCTGCATTGTGATCGGCCATCGTCTGTCCTAGCAATTTCGAGTGACACGTGTCGCAGATACGTCGCACAACTAACGAATAGCAATTTTGTAAGTGCACGCTTTAACGATCCCATCGAAATCGAAGCGGCGAAAAAAAAAAGAAGCACAAGGATGGACGTAAAAACAGGAGGATGAGATTAAAATTTAACGCGACTCTGTTCCTCTTTCCGCTATAATTCATCTTTCGTTTCACTAGTTGCAGGGACAACGATATTCACTTTTAACGATTAATTTCTTCGAATGGAATTCGAGGCACGGATGAAAACGCTACATTTCCTTGCTCGCGATTTTCTGGAACTGGGTTATCTGCTTTTCAAGGCAGTGCACAGTAATAGATTCATCGGGTTTATCCAAGTGTTGCTTAATTATCGCTTCGCAGACACAGGGATGGCTTCGTATAATGAGAGAAGATCAGCAAGGAGAACGATCGTGTACGGTGTTGATAATTGATCTCGTTCAAATGTGCTGCGCCTTGCTCATGTGGCGCAATCTCTTGCACGTTCGAAACGCGAGATATTAATTTCTATTTATGAAGGCTTTTGGACGGGAAATTAAACAATATCGAACTTGAAATTCGACTTTAGCAAATTTTATTCAACGTTTATTTAAATAGATTCGTTCGTTTCGGAGCTCTCTCGCGTAATCGAATTGATGTTATTAATAGAGTTTCACAAGTTACAAATCGCAAGTTATAAATAACGAGCCTGGTGATAAAACAAATGAAGTTATACAGTACACGATGATAAAATTGTTTTTACAATTTCACAAATTACCGTTCGTTATTCTGTTCGATGTAAAATTCTAAAATTAGAAAAGAACAGTTTATGGCCAATAACTCGTAACTTTTGTCGATTCATCGTATCATTAGTTGATAAATTATCGTGTAAGAGGACCCTAATATGAAATATTTCTGTTCCGCGAGCAACTGATATGTCTATTGTCAGTTAGAAACGCGTTTTCTCGAAACGTTTGTACAATTTTGCCTTGATGGGAACGTTGACAACCGATAAAAGTAATTTCCAGTTACTCTCACGCTACTGTGAAATACAACATCGAATATCAAATATTCAACTACTATTATTCAAGTCTCTGTATTGAAATTGCAACTTTAAATCGTCGATGCTTGTAGACTGCGTAAAGTCCCTTCGAGCGCGAGTAAAATTCAGTCGTTCTCCGAGCTAGCTGGTAAAACAAATAAATGCCGACTAGTCGCTGTAATAAATTTCGGTGCACGAACCAGGCTGACGAATTTGCATGCTACAGCTTCATATAACTACCCTCGATTATCAGTCAGAAAACTACCGAATTAGCGACAATAGACATGCAACGAGAACGTCGTTAATTGCAGTTTCTTGCAGCCGTATCGAGGACACGGTACGCTATAGCGTTCGTAGGTTGCACGTTTCCGTTAATTAATTGTTATTTGCACATTTAGCATAGAAAACTTTTACGTACATATACTACATGTTATATAAAACATTTTGATATTTAATTGTCACTGACTGTAGTCAGACACGACTGTCGTGATTATATCGACAAAGTTTGAAACCGACTTGAATACCTGTGAAAGTTACAAGATGTCCACTGCAATTGTATGTTTATTAAAAAAATTAGTCAGAGATGGTCCCGCTAAATATCGAGTCTTATCACTACGGTGGATAACTGGACTGTTAACATATTTTTCTCATGTTGGCGAATTATAGTCTTGCGCTAAATATCTTGTAACTTCTATATACATTTTCAAATTTATTTCCAACTTCACCGATGTGATCCCATCTGTCAGATACCGTCGCGGTGCTAACAAAATTTCAAAATGCTGCGTATAACACAAATAATGTATTCGTAAAAGTCTCCTACTCACCTTCGCGAGTTTCTATATATCAAGAGGACTTTTTATTTACATCTTGACTAGGTGGGTTATTAGACCGGCCGGTGTGCGTATTACACGAAACGACCGGTAATTAAACTCGACCATGCCTATTTCGGCTTCGAGGAAGTTGTTGCCCGGCCCACGCCAGGAAAAAGATACAGCCAGTGGAGCCTCGTGTATTTATAACATTTGCTAGAATAGATATGTGGGACATCCTGAAAAATGTATGCCCACCACGGATGCCGTTTGGCAATACTCCAAAGTAATCTGCGTCCACGGTCAAACACGTTTTTACCGGTCAGCTAGTTACCAACGAAATGTCTCTTTTTCTCTTGCCGTCGTCATTTTCTCGGAGAGATACGTCCTTTCGTCGGACTGGCAGACACAGTTTCTCCATTCAAAGATACTTCTTTGCTGCACAGTGTGCCGCATTGTTCCCTTCGAAACACTCGAGGATCGTTGTAAAATCATTTGCCACGCATTCCCAAGTCAAGTTTCCCCTGTCTTGACGAGATAAACGTTACCACTTCGGTTGCAAAACGTATCGCCAACTACTTTATAAACAGTAGACCCGACTCGTATTCTAACGCGCGAAGCAACCATAACCTGCGCAATACATTTCCCCTTGATCTCTAAGAATATTCGCACAAATTCTATCTATCTCCCTCGGTTTATTTCTTCTGTGTTTTTTTTTCTAGCCCGAGCATCGTGACAGGAAAAAGAAGAATAAGGATAAGAGATACGCCGGCGAAAAAAGCATCACTTTTCTCGCCGGTGTATGGTTCTCTATTTAGAAAAATCGAACGCCATTATGCAAAGAAGGTGAACCGTTTTATGGCCGGCCTATTAGTTAGCAGATAGTCGAATTTTTTGCCACGGAAAGACGAACGAACGATAAATAAACGTTGGAGGAAAAAGTAGAAGGGATAATTACTCGTATTCGGGCACGTATCGATTTCTCGCCAGTCGCTCTTCCTCCTGCTGCCGGTATTGCGAAGCCAGACGATGGTCGCTTTTGCTTCTCATGAGACCCGGTGATCCTCCGGGAGGTGCTAGACTGCTCGAGCTACCCAGCAATCCTCCGCTTCCGGTTTCTGGCTTGATATTCAGTTCGCCGTAACCGGCTACATGGAGGACCAGTTGGTTCGGATCGTGCGCCATTACAAAACGCACTCGCCGACTGTAATCCCCGGCTTCGTACTCGAAGTTCCTGCAACCAGGATCGTAAATTAGTCCGGGCTGTAACGAAATTTTTGCCTTTCTTGCCGAGTTACATTATTACGAGTCAGCTACAGGTTCCCGGGATTTAGTAAAAAGTTTCGTTTAACGAGGGCAACTTTCAGGAATTCTTTTCGACTTGGCGTGAGCACCGATCCGCTGCCAAGCAAATTTTTGTTAGACGGTTAGTTAATTCTCGCGGAAGTTGAATATTTGTTCCTGGGGAAAGACAAATAGGATTTTTATATCTCAGGGACATAGTACGTTTTAGGGAGTGGCTTTTGTATTTTCAAATCTCTTATCCCTTTCGAGGAAGTTGATAATATGGTTAAATTTGGAGAAATGATAAAACATAAATTTAGCTTAACTCCTTTGCGTTTTTGAAATATTTTCTACGTCCCTTGACACGTTTTAATTAAAACGATAAATCTGACTCCTTTCGAAATAGGTTTATCGTAGCGTCGTGGTTAAATTTAGAAAATTAATGAAATACGAATTTAGTTTAATTCTGCTGCGTTTATTCCAAGTATTTTCCATCGCAATCCGTTTTCTGACTTTCCGTTTTCAATAAATTTCCGATATTCCGGGAAAATACGAGAAGACTACCCTCGACGCGCACGATTTCTCCTTTCAATTCTATGCTTCTTCTTTTCTTATATTATTAAAGGCAAGAATAAAATTGGAACAGAGAAATCCGAAGACTATAACACGGTTAAATTAATTATTAAGTTAGAAAGTAATTATTTACGCCATCTTTTCGCTATAAATAAACTTGTTTGTTCAACTATTTCGTTACCTGAGAAGTTAACAGAATTAACGAAAAGTGTTAAAGTTCTGAGAGTGTCTCGAACTTTCCCAGCCTTTGCATTTTATACGAAAAAGCTGATCTCTTGTTTGTGCCCTTGTTCGGCTCATACTTATCACGGTATCAAGGAGAGCTTTTAAATATTTCGCGGAGTTTCTTACGCGCGTCTCTCGTCCCTCCTATTCGGTAATCTTTTCTCCGCGAGAATAATAACCGCAACGGGCGAAAACAGGGAACACTGTTTGAAACTAAAAGGTGGTTAGTATGCTGCCGTGTCGCGTACGAAGTGGAAGGGTAAGCAGAATTTCGACAAGTTCGGAAGATGAAAGGTTCCATTTACATTATGCGCCGCGGAAGATCGAGTGTAAAAGTTATCTGGAGCCGTTGTGCATCTTGTTTCAGGTGCATGTCCATGTTTCGCCGTGGAAAAAGTTTCATGGAATATCGGAGAAGCAATTTGGAGGCGTACAAACGTGCCACGTGCTTTCCATAAAATTACAACGCAACTTTCATTATTTTTCGACCGCGGTGTCTGACTAGTGCAGGAATATTCTCCTTGGAGAATAATACTCTCGAAAGAAACCAGCTGATTAAATTGGATGATTAATTACGTTCTATCGGTGATCCGCGTCGTGATATTTCATTGTTTACAGTAAATTTGTAAATTGTCTTGTAAAAACGAACACGTTAAAAACGCGGATCACGCAAGGAAATATCTGAATCACATTTTTCGTTCTTCGTACGCGAACGCGCTTTTTTACCAAATGTTGTTGTCGAGTTCTCTTGAAATATATTTACGTCGAAAATATCGATTTCATATTTTAGATATTAGGCTCGCCGTTATTTCTTTTTTTCACGAAACTTGACACGTTTGTCATCTACTGCTAGACGACAATACGTTTGAATCGAATGCAAATGGTTCCTCTTTTTGACTACGTCATATTGAAATACGTGTATCCTTTTGCTCGTGATATTTTCATATTTCCCCCTGTAATCTTCAAATGGAACGAATTTTGTTACGCAGTGAAACGTTAAAAGGTTATTTTTAATGTATAGAGTCTTCAAAGAGTTCAGCTACTTTCTACGTTGCATTTCACTTCATATTCTCTACGTTAGCTTCCTCTACTCGCTACATCCACCGGCAAACTAATAAATACTTGGCCATTCACGATCTCGCAGCTGGCGAGTTAAAAAATTGCCGTATATCGCGTGAAAATGTCAAACACGCGCGCTGCAGATTAAACACTGAATGAAGAAAAATTAAGAGGTGGGAACGCAGATAAAAAAAAAAAAAAGAAAAAGAGGATGATTTATCATTTCATTGTCTGAATTATGTTTCACGGACCGCGTATGTAACCATGGGTTTTATTTCGTGAAAATTTATGGCAGAGGAACGCGTGTACGTGGCTGCAGGCATCGTGCGTCAAACGTACCAGTTATCTACAAAACGCACGGCTCGGCGTAAAATTTGTTGCTTCTTAATTGAACGTTGAGCGAAATGATAGAGCGCGAACTTTTCGCGATGGAAGAAAACGAGAAACGTGGTAGTCGTAATTTAAGGGATCGTGGCCTGGTTTGACGATAAACTTGACGCTCGATAAAGCACGAAAAACGAAATACGCGTCTAGCAGATTGCCTTTTCGTGGATCAAATTTAAGGTACTTTATATTTCAAGGGGATCGTTATTCTCCGCAGAGTCCACAATGAATTTTCATGGGATCCAGGTCGTTTCTAGATTCTAACAACGCTTATAAACGATAGGAAACGAATTCCAAAGATCCTGGTCCTGTAAAATCCAAAATACTCCCGTCGTTCGATTCCCTTTAATGTCACTTCCATCGTGTCACTTCTACACCGATGAAATACAATTAAAACGCAACCGTGACGCGATTCGAACTAAATTCGTGTTTCGTTAGTTCTCTGTACTTAATTATATTGCATTCCAGTCCCGTTGGTTGCGAGTACCCTTAAAGGAAACTCCGCTTCTTTGATTCAACGAATTTTAATCTGAATTTCCGTGAGGCGTACTACGTGTTCCATAAATCCGGCGCATGCTTTTACAACTAAACAGACATTGCGAGGAATTTCCTTTTCGTAATACAAGCCATAAGGGCTTCCATCTGGTTCAAGGGTGGCTCGTTAAGGAAATACGAGAGATTAAATATCTTCGGTTTAGGGAGGAGGCCAAAGGAATCGAAATTTCCGCAAGAAAATATGAAGATCGATATTAGCAGGAAGGAAACTAGTGGCTGATTCTACGATATTTTCTAATTGTATGGGTCTCGAGAGAGGTCTGTGGCAAAAGAGAAAGAAAAAGAGAAGAAAGGAAATTAGATTAAAGGCGATGAGACGAACCTGATGAATTCCACCGTACGCAGGAAAAGCTCTTTTGTATCGAGGAGTTCGGAATCGTCCCATGGCACGTTTTCATTGATGTGAGCCTCCGCCAAATCGCAGTTGCTCTGGATATTCGCGATTTCCAATTCCAGATTCTCTTTGAGCTGAATCAAGCCTCTGAGCTCTGTGCCCAGGTATCGATCGACCTCGTTACGCAGATGTTCCGTGCGGTCTTTCAAAGCCTTGCTCAGCCTCCGATAAATCTCGTCCACCTCTTCCGCGACCGAGGCACAGTTTGTTTGTAGTCCCAATGTGTTTTTCTCTACCAAAGCCAGCGCGTCCTGCAACCTGTGCAGCCCCCTGCGTATCTGTAAACAGAATTTTTATCGAATCGATGGAATCGTCGGAAAAAGACAAAATCTTGCGCTCTCAATTTCTAGAAATTATTTCCTTCTCCAGAGATTTTCGGATATTTGAAAAGCCCTGCTTACGATGGAGCTGTGTTTAAAATGCGAGTATTTGTGCTTATATTATTTAGTGGATATTATATTATTTCCAATATTATAGATCCGACTATTTAAGATATTTGGAATACTATATATATTAATTGGAACTTTATATTAGTTGGAATATTATATATTCGACACGCTGTAGATTTGGGTAATTAAAGTGTTTGAAATATTTGGAATGGTAACCTTCTCGATACGAAGTTCAACCGTCGCGTAGCGTATTGACAGCCTCGAGTCACAGCGATTGCGTAGCGTATTGTTGATTTTAGTTATCGCTCGGTCGTGCGGATGCGTGTATCGAGTACGATCGACGCTCGTAACGAACAGGTAAAATATTTCTGCCATTATAGATTTCAATATTTGTGATATTTGCGTTATTAAACGCTGGAGATATTAGACACATACGTTTAGCTTCTTTGAAAAATTATTCCTTTTTGACTCGATTTTGGAATATTTTGAAACTTGCGTCTCTTTATCACGAAATATCGAGATATTCGTATATTTGGAATATTTGAAATATTATATTATGATACATATATATTATATATATGGTGATTTTTGAGAAGCTAACTCTATGGCGAAGATGTCCAATGGAAATCATCTCCATTTCTCACTGTCGTGATTTTCCACTGACCGTCACATGGGGTGCGTTCTGTCTCACGTTCCCCTTAAACGCTGAATTCGCATCACAGAGGAGAGTGCGTTTGTTTTGAATACATTAGGAGCGGGTAAATATACCGGCCGGTTATTTTTGCATTGCACATACATAGCACGTATTTGTACGTACGCGGTTATGTTGACCTGAATTCGCGGTATTCATCCCGATCGAATCTAGTTGCTTGGTACGCAACTCCATTTCAATATTTCCGGGTCTATCTAAAATTTCAAAACCACCTCACTCGACATAATCACGCCGAAACCGCAATTTCACTGGGTTGTTCGAGAAGTCGGGGAGGATTTCGGTGCTCCTCGTCGAAACGACTATTGTTACGCGAACAATGTTTAATGTTTAAATTTATTGTGTCATGAACGCACACTCCGGTTGATAGAATATTTATGGGGAATTAAGTAAACACGAAAGGTTATTGGAACATCAAAAATTATCATCAAAATCTTTAAAAATCGTTATCTGATCCGAGACCTCAAATAACCTCGTAACCGTAATCTTGCAAATAGTGAAATCAGTTTATTCTTGTTTCGAACATTGTTGTTTGTATTTAAAATTCGCCCCGATATTTACGAACGAATATGTACGAGCGCGAGAATTTGCTTCGCGATTGTTCATCCATCATGACTCGTATAACCTAAGTCATCGTCGATTTGAAACATGTAGCCGTGTAATTCTTTCTAAAAATCCTTGAAACCTACAAGATATGCCTTCAAGCACACCTGCCATATTTTCAAATATCCGCTTGCAAACATCAATCAACATGTCTCCGACTATTGAAAGCGTTTAAATTAAAAATGGAGTAAGCAACGGATTGAAACGCTTGTTACGTCGTGTCTCGTGGACAGGGAGTAACCTAGTTTTTTTTTTTCCTGTTTCAGGAATTTCCCGTTGAATTTCGTGGCAGATTTCCTGACGCTGCATAATGAATATCGCGCCAATCACGGTTCCTCTCCATTAGAAATCGATGATAAGGTATACAAGGATCTGCTCTTATTTCATCCGGAAATATTCTTCACGCGGCGCGCTCGTTTACAAGGTTCTATGAAATATTGAACGCGGCCGTTTCTCAAAGAACTGCCGCTGTACATTTTTATTAACGCGATAACATCGCGATCCTTAGTCAATTTCCATGACGTTGAAATTTAAGACGGCAAGAATAGAATTTAAGGCATTGCAGCGAGATTTTACGTTTACGAAATGAAAATGCTTTTCAAGTTGAACGAGCGGGCGCAGGAATGGGCGGACACAATAGCGAAAAAAGACGTTCTCGAGTATAGATCGGATCCTGATTATGGCGAAAACATATACCGAAGTTTCTGGAGGGACTTCCCTTATGAGATTAAACCGAAAGATCCGCTGGAAATGTGGTTGGTATTTTAAAGTTGCTATTTTAACTTATATAATTCAATCAGTTTACGGTGTATCGCGAAGATGTTCGAACATTTCTAGAAACTTTTTGCGGATATTTTACGTGTATTATAGAAAAGTTCTTAAAACGAGGCTCATGATTATATTAGCGAGATTCGAAAACAATCTGAATAAGATATTTAGCAGAAATACATATTTCCCAGAGATCATAAATATGTATAACTTTTAATTCCGTGATTCTAGAGTTTTTTAAGGGACAACCCGGTTAATAGATTAAATTTAAATATAAAATACAACTTGAACTAAAAATTCCATTAAAATTTCGTATCATTTTTCAAAATATAATTTAACGAACGTTTATGCACGTTAAATAGAAATTTTACATTCGAGCCGAAAATTTCGCGAGGTTTAATTTTCTTGAATTTCTATTAACGTACATTCGTTATGGCAATTGAATTCACATTTGAAAGAAATAGCGAGTAATCGAGTGGATTTTTAATTGGTCCTTAGGTACGCAGAGGGTAACTATTTCAAATATGGTGTGTGCGATGTAAAAGATTTGCAATCTGTGCGTCATTTCACTCAACTAATTTGGAAGAATACGGAATCGATAGGTCTCGGATTGGCCAACGATGACAGCGGCAAATTTTACTTCGTTTGCATTTATTATCCCCCGGGCAATGTTGCCGGCGAATTCGTGGAAAACGTGTTACCACCCACTCAGGTACGTTGTTAACGCGTCCATTTCATACGTATAATTATGATGATTTCACTTAGCTGTTGTAACTTACAAATTCCATTCGTTGCCCCTCTCTCTCTCTATTCTTTTTCTAACAATTTATCGTACGGAATTTTGCGAATTCGCTGAGATGGGAGAGGAAACAGATGGAAATGGGAATCGCCGGTGAAATCAGTGCGCGTCGTTAACCGATATAAAAGCGACTGAAAGTCACGCGGTGAAAAACGTATGACTCGGCACGTTTTTCCAACGACTAGGTAAAATCGAGTCGCGTATGCCGAGTGGATGTTTGATCGGCTGGGGTGATCCTGAATTTCCGAATTTCGGCTGTGAATGTGAATAGAATGTGAAAAGAGAGAGAAAAGAAAATAGGGCAGGAAGGGAAGAAACGACAGAAACAGGGGAACGTGGGAAACGCAAGGAAGGACGAGGTGAGTGGGAGAGATAAAATATTAAGAGAAAGGAGGAAGAAGAGAACGAGGGAAAGGATAAAAGGAGGCAAGAATAGATAGAAGGACAAAGATAAGGAAACAATGGCTAAAGGCGAAGGAAAGAGAAGCAGAAATCGATCGCGAATCTACTCTGTACGATCTATTTTGAATCTTCATCAACATCAAACAGATTATTGCATTCCGATCTCCATTGATGTCCGGGAGTTTTTAATCGCCAGGGAAGCGGAATCAGCAAATTAGTAGAAATCGAAGGGCGAAGATAAAGGGATGGATGGTGTCCGAGCGTGAAATCGTTTTTCTCGCCTTAGCGAGTCGATGTTTCTACGACGAGATCTTTTTTTTTTTTTGCACCCAAGTAGAGGCAGTCTGCTCGTCAGTCCTCCGTAAGGTTAATATCTTGGCCAAAAATAGATTTCCACGGAGTAAACAGGCAAGTAACACGATTCTTTTTACGGCGAAAGGTCCGTGGTAGCGCGACGTATTCTTAAAAGAATTTCCACGTGAGCACGTGGCCCTTACGGCTTACCTGGGAATTGATGCGCGTGATTTCACGCCTGAGGATGTCCATGTGAGCGTCCTTGCATTCAGGGCAGCACTTTTTCTCACAGTGGACGCAGAGGGAGCAGTAGCTCTTCTCCGAACAAACGCCGCAACGTTCCATTGTTTGACCGCTGGTCGGGTCTGGTAGCTCCCCAGTGATCTCGATGTGCAATTCCAAGAATCTTTGCAGGGTCACGTTGGTCGGGAAGGCCTGTACACCCTGGCGACAATACGAGACAAGTTAAAACCGCGCTGCGGTCTCCCTTAATGGAATAACCATGATTCTCCTTCGAAATGAAACGAAAGAAATTCCAAACAGAAGGATAACTTTGATCTCGGAGTACGGCTTTTACCTGAAATTGAATTTCATACGAGAACTGTTTCTAGACCGGATTCCTTCGTTCTGCCCTTCTTTTTTTCTCTTCCTTTTTCTCTCCTGTTCCCATTTATTCCCGTTTGTCGTTCGTGTTCGCTCGCATCGTCGCTTTTAATTAAGGACAATTGTGTTACGTTTGACGCCGAACGGTCGGTTACCACCTTTAGGGTGGGAAGAAACTGAGACAAATGGTTGGCGAGACGCGTTAGATGAAACGCGAAACTTTATCCAATTTTGCGAGGGATACGCCGTCGCGGTGGCTTCGTTGAATAAAGATGAGGCCACACATTATACATTGTTAAAGCAAAAACCTCGTACGCTGGTATATTTAATTTTGCGCGTGTACATCTGTGTTTCGCGAAAGTCTTGCTTTGTCCCGACCAGCTTACTTCTGTGTTTCCTTTTTGATTCACTGCTGACGTCAAACCGCCCGTTTCAGAGAACGAAGCAAACGAATCCTAATTCGCGAAATCGATATCCGTTTTTCTCTCGCTTTCTCGAGTTTAGGACGAGCAGGAGACCAAGATGTAACCTCTTATAATTGCTTTTGTTCTCGCGAACTTGCGCTAGAACTATAGAAGCCGCGGTCTGTCGACAACGTCGGTCGCGAAAACGTGGTTAAAGAAGTAATAACTTTTTAAGGAGCAGGAAAGTCTCGAAAGTTAATAGTCTCAACATTGGCGCGTAGTTTTAACTTTGTTTGTTAAATCTTTGGAGAATTGATCGCTCACCTGGTAGGGTATACGATGTTCCGCTCGACATTCTGGACATTTCACTTGTCGACGCACGTAGTCAACGAGGCCATCCATGCACGGTTCCATGCAGAAGCTGTGCTGGCATGGCAAAAGCTTCGGGTTCCTGTACCGGTCCAGACATATCGCGCACGTTAGCAGTTGCTCGAACTGCTCCATGCCTGCGAAATACGAGAAAACACTTGTTATTTCTTCTGCTTTTTATTCAAATCCGTTTGGCTGTCGCAGGGAATTTTATCAAAACGTTTATTGAAGATTATATTTTGTTTCTTTAATTTTGCATTTTAATAATAGATGATTATTTAAACGATTTAACAAGTTATCCGAGAAACGTTGAATTCGTTTCGATGCCAACTTCAATAAAAAGAATTACGTATAATTTAAAGTATCACGGTTACCTTGATCTTTTACCGAATAAAAAGTTTCCTAGATATTTTGCATTTTTGCAATTTATCCCCAGCTACGTGGAGATCGACTTTTGTAGGAAATATTTTTTTGATCAGATTAGTAGAATCAAGTTGAAATTAATCTTAATTTCACTCAATACCACTCCGGTAGCCAATTTGTTAAATATATACAAAAGACGTAGCGTTTGTAACTCGGTGAAACAAGGGAGATCTCGTTATATTAAAAGAAAATGTTTTTAGTCGGGCCGCGTCACAGGTTTAACCAATTTCCGGTAAAACATTCGCAAATCTTACGCCACTCCCTGAAATACAAAGTGATCGTCGTCACAACTAATAAATAGTTCGAACGTGTAATTCGTAGTCTGTTGCAATTCGAGATTTCTATTGTGCCAAGTCGTTATTTATCCTGTCTGTTTGCTAAGAAACGTTATGTTCTCCAAGGAATATTTTCCTTTCGCGATTCAACGAATAGTCGGATTACGAGGAAAATCCTAATTCCCTCTCTCTATCTCTCTTTCCTTAATCCTCTTTCTTTTAATCTCTTTTAACGAACGCGCTTTCCTTAATTCTGCGTGACACACCGACGCACCGGTGGCCAACAAGACAATGTCAAGTTCTTTTCGAGGAGTCATTGCTCTTCTATTTCGAGACCCGGTGTATCATCGACGAGAAGTTGTTGCCCGAGAGATGGGTAAACCGAGAGGGTGTCCCTGTGAACTTCGTGCGCTGCAAATTGGCCTGAACGACGACTCGGTCTTGTAATTAGCCGAGTGGCTTGGCAGCGACCGTTTCGTATTCTCGTTCATCGGTCCGGTTCAAAATTCACCGCTCGATTTATGGCGGTGATCGCGGCACAGTTTCGAAAGTAGCCACCAAATCATCGAAAGTACTCCACTTTGATTGGTACAACGTATGAAACTTTAGATTGCCACCACGTTTTCATTCGCTTTCAACGTTGATCAGATGCAATCGTGTCTCGAGCCAAGTAAAATAACGCCTGGCCTACAGATTTTTCAATATCATCAGCTTATTAATATCCGTCTATTCTCATTCGTGACATTCGTCGCGACGTTCTAATATCGTTCTCCGTTATCCTCGTTTAGAATCACTCAAAGGTCGAGATCAAACAGTTGTCATCTATCTCCGTTTTTCGTATGTGATTTCTTCTATGGTTATCTCCCGATAACCGAGTTTTACAAAATCGAGTTTTAACTAGGAGCGCGTATCCATTTGTAAATATATAAAATAATCTTTATTCGTTTCTAGACTGTGGATTTTCATGCATTTACGTGGTATCGAGATACGAAATATATACAGAATATACGGAATATTAAGAAATGTAAAGAATATTCAAAATGAAGTAGTTTCATTATAATATTTGACAAAATAAACTCTCCTACCTAGGTTCCATGTTTCCATCTGTTCTCATGTAAATATGAATGTACATAAATACCTACGGTCTACTTACCTATGGTTTGTATCTTTTTACTTTTCAAGTAGCCGTAGTTATTGAATCTTGCGACAAAAGTAATCCAAGCTGTATTTTATCGACACTCTCGTCGTAAAAGTGATGAAAAGTAATTAGCGATGATAACGCGAATCGTTATTATATGGAATTTTATTTCGAAGCGATCGTGGCTGTGAAAGCTGGCGATAATTTCCTCGGTAGATTCTGGCTCGTCTTCCAATCGACTCCCGAACGACATCGATGAAACGCGGGTGGGTTAAATTTAAAATCCGGCTACACGCGCGTACAGCCACAGCGAAGTATCAGGGATTATTTCAAAGTAGTTCTCTCAGACACGCACGCAGCCGACGATCGGAGCCAAATTCATTTTGGCTTTCGCAACATTCGGAATACGTAGAGGCGACGTCGAAGGCCGCGCCAACGACCAATCAGCTTCTCGCAGAAGTCACCGCACTGGAAACAAGCGGCCACATTAGAAAGCATTGTTACTCTTAGACGAACCACTTGTTGATCTTAAAGCGAATTCTAGGGTGCAACAGGCGGCTAGATGCTATTGTATTAGCAACTTTCTGGATGGCGGGGGCCAGCGGCAAGCAGAATGTTAATCCTGACACCTAGCCGGAAGCTAGCTGCTGACTTAACCGGCTTCCGTGAATCTGCGTTTATTTTGACACCAGTCTTGTCACGATGTTCGCCTCCTTTGCACGATTATCTTCTTGCGCTCGCCGACACGAATAAGAGATTATTTCAGTAGATCTGTCCTCTGCATAGTCAGACCTGTCGTCCGACCGAGTTCTCTTCGACCGAGTTCCGTTCGACCTCGTTGTTTCCGTAAATTTGTTTCTTCGGTTGCTTGAGATCCAAAGTGTATGGTATTTTTGGCGATCGTGTTTGTTCAGCAGGCAACAAAGCGCAAGGACCGAGCTGCTCTTGCTCACGGGAAAATTCGGTGGAAAATAGAAACGTTCCGAGAACGAGACAAAGAATGAATGGATTTACGTATGCATGTTGGAGGATGAAAAGTTCTCGCCAACAAGGAGAATTGTACGAGGTGTAGCGTATACTCGGAAGGTCAGGAAAATTCTTTTTTAGAATGTAAGAAGCGCAAAGTCCAGCAAGTTCTTTCGATTAATCGTTGATGACGCGTCAAAAGACGCGCACAGATGCACGTGGCGCGTTATTATTATATTTTCGCGCCAAGTGCGGTCGAATCGTGTCGCTGATTCAGCTTTTTCCTTTGTCTGCTTGAAATTTCCACCGAATATTGTGGGCGTATTTTGAACAGCCCACACGATCCAAATTCTCGTTTACTTGATATTTAAATACCTGGTTTGTTTGGCGCGGCGCATGCAGCGCGTGAAACGCGATATTTCTATTCATTTATTTTCACGATTCCTTCAACTCTACTATATATATATATATATATATTTGTCAAGCGAGACTGTACGAGATTCCTTCGAAATTCTAGAGAATATTCGTCGATCGAAGCGAAGGAATGCCTAATTAAATGTAGCAGCGTTGTAAACTATAAATTAGCGAGCAGTGCGACGAAGCGATAACAATGACGATGCGAAACGATTGTAAGGAAGACGTCGAGAGCGCGCTATCCTACGTTAGAAAAGTATTTGCGCTCAGGAACATTGAATTTGCTCTGTCTCGTTAGTCGTCCTGGATTCCGATCTGCATTCAACAAAACCGCGCGTCAAATTTTCTGAAAATTATCGTCGTTCTAGCGGAGCGAGTCGTATCGCATCGGAAGCGTCTCTTTGTAACAAGCAAAGACAGAGAACACCTACCAGCAGGGCAGAGAATTCGGTTTATTTCATATTCGTGGAGTTTGCATACGTACCCAGAGAATTATACGTTCAACTCTCTCCCTCTTTCTACGGAACTTCAAAGCGTCGGCATAAAACAAATCCGAGTCCGTTTCTTTCCTTCGAGCGAAAAACAAGGAGGAAGAAAAAAGCAGGGAAAATAAAGGGATAAGAAAGAGAACGGTGGTAAGAAAGAAGAGGAAGAAAAAAAAAACGGGCAACTGTTATCGACGAAACTTCGTTGCTCGTGGAAGAAACTTTGCCGGAGACTTTTCTCCTTGGAACGAAGGAAGTTTAAAAACGTGCACAAAATGCTGTATTCACACGCGACACACTGCCAATGACGTTCTTATCGATCCATTCATGAACGCTTCCAGTGTTTTCGTTGCTGTGCAGAAGAATCGCGTGATCCTCGAAAAGACGAGAACTTGGTAAAACGAAACTTATATAGTTGCACTGTCGGTTTTCACGAGATACTGAGACACACAGGGATCAGCGCGTTGCTGGAATCGGTTGGTCCAGGGTATACTGACACTTTTCGACGTCAGTGGCCAGACTTACGCTAGCGAAGCGGGTGCTATACTTAGACGGAGACCTTCGATTTCCGGCGGTATGTTTTCGACGAGAGATCCACGCAAGAAACACACCGGGACTTTGAGAATTCACGCACGCGTGCGTGTTTCGTCGATGGACTCGCGCGTGCTACACAAGCTTTTCTCTTCTGAACGAGACTGGCCACTCGAGACAGAGAGAGAGACGAAAATTTGGTTTCGATCGTGAGACAGAGAGTAGAGGGAGAATACTTGGTTGCGTGAACGATCGAGCGAGAAGAGACAAAAGAGACCTTGATGTAAATATAACGTGTCTTTTGGAATCGTTGGTTTAGAAAATATCTGCCTTTTCATCTTTATTCTTAAAAGCTCGGTGTTTCGAGTTAGTGTGGGATCTGAAGAATGTAGTATAGCGTTTCGGCGATATCGTCGCTGTTACATTGTCTTGACGTAAATCTAACGCGTCTTTCGAATCGTCATTTTAGAAGAGATATTTCTTTTCATCTTCGCATCGAACATCTCGATTTGAAATAAAGCGAGGAATCTTAAATATACGTAGCAAAGTTTCGATCGTATCGTACGTGTTAATCCATCGGTGTAAATTTAACGTAAACTCTGAATTCGTAATTTTTCAAAGTATCTATCTTTTTATCCTCGTGTCGGAAACATCAACGTGAAAATTTTAATATTAAACGAAACGTGAAATTTTAACGATCCAGTAAAGTTTCGATGGCAACGGAACGTTTCCTATACGTTGGAAAGGAATGGTTTCACTTTGGTTCATCAGTTGTTATTAAATTGGCCGATAGTAGCCGTTGTCAACGGTAGACCAGAATTCCCTTGTTGAATGTCGTTCACTCTAGATTACCCGCGACAATACCGGATTTGATTTCTAATTTGCAATTGTCCGTTTTGTAGCTGCGGATTGACGAGACGGGCGTAACGAGCGCCATTTAATAAAGCCTTCTGTTTAACGCCAGCATTAATATGCATTTTGTCGTTTCGCTGTAGATCGATGGAAATTCCTATTCAATTTCCCGTCACGACCCGCATCGAAAATCAATAGGCAACGGTGAAAGTGGACCATCAGTCTGGTTATTGTTATTTTTCCGCGTCTTTAATTATATCGTTCCCGATTTAGAAGGAATTCGATATATCTGCGCGCGAGCGTCCGTGTATGTATGTGTGTGGAAACGCATATTCGTCGCCTCGTGATCTATGACTTATTTATTAACGCGTTAACACGATTCGATAAATTTAGATGACGAATTCACATCGAAAATAATTCAATTAATATTTTCTACGTTGTACAATTTTTGGAACATTCTCGCGAAATCTATTTCGTTGAATCGTACTTTCGATATCATCGTGATTGTCAATGACGCCTTTCGTATTTAATGGCTCGTGAAAATATTTGGACGTTTACCATCGAAGAATTGTATAATATGTATATGATGGATATCAGAGTTGCCAGCGGATTTGGAAACAGTCGTATTCGTTTCTAAAGTATAGAAGACGAAGAACGACGAAACTAGTTTAACGCTGATTAGAAATTATAAGTTAACCCGTTCATTGCGATTAAAGTTAAAACGATGCAACGGCATGCACGACGTCAGCCGTGAATCGATATCAATTATATTCAATCTGGCTGCAGGCCAAGCACCGAGGCCAATATTAAAGGCTAATCCAGATGATCGGATACAGTTGCGCCAGGAAAATTTTACTGAATTGCCTTCCTAACGGACTCTCGTTTTCCATCCGTTTGTACGATCAACTGGAAAAACCATTTTAATACCGCTACCCAATTGATTCAAGTAGCAGAACGATATTGCAACGCTGTCATAACTTTCATTTCCTTTTCTTATTATAACTTAACTTTACTGATCCTCTTTCGTTTGTCATCATTAAACCTAATCAGTCTGGCGTAACTAAGGAGAGAATCAAACATTCGTCGAAGACGTTGATAATTCTTTTTCCAAAGCAACAGAGAAAGAGCAACTTTTCCAACTTTGTGCATTTATAACACGAGTTTGCATAAATATCCGACGTCTATTTCGAAAATCTCTTGGCATAGTCTTACAATTTACGTTAAAAAATCTGCACGATTCCATCCTCGTTGAATAACGTTGTTTGTCAGTGGAACGAAATTTACCGTTAGGATAGTTGTTACGAAGTTTTGACTAGAACAGAAAAAGTTGTCGTCCAGAAATAGTGACATTAGCGAGAACGGGTTGCTGATCGCGATTCTATGCTCCTATTAGCGTCTAGCATCGGCACGAAAATCCATGCTAAAGTTAGCCACGTTAGGCACGTTCTCGATTCTCCAGCGCTGCGTATTCTCAGGCAGAGCTCTCAGAATAGCTCCGGCAGTATGCTGCTTTTCTTATCGACCTGTGCTTTTCTCTAGTCGGCAAGACAGCTTTCTACACGGGAATTTACCAGGTGGCTGTTTTAAGTCGGCAAAACTCGGTCGGAGATTGTACGAGGTCGATAACTGGGAATTTTCTTACCTAGTGGTGGCACTCTTGTTACGATGAATGAGATCACGAACGAGAAAAAGGATGCTCCGAGAGTTTGTCTAATTAAATTCATTGTGGTCTCGGCACGCTGTATAAACGCGAACAACCATTATCTTCATAGTAAGAAACGTTTCTTTTCAATTTTATGATTGCTTTTCTATTTTACAATTTCCGTCTTTGAAGAGTTAAAAATACCTTAAATACTCTCATAGATGGAATTCCATCCCATGCAAATCTCCTTTTACTTATCCTATCGCAGATATATACAACGATCGCGAACAATCTTTCTTTCATTCGCTACTCAAGTATAATGGAACGTTCGATTCTACTTGTTTCGCTTCGTGAAACTCTTACTCTAAGAATATATCACGAACTTTTATTCCCGATAGCCTTAGAAATAACGGATAATCGTTACTCGCAAGAAGAATGGAGTACCGAAGGAAAGAAACATAAGTGAGTTTGATCGTTTCGGTGAAACAAATTCGTATCCACGATCACCGTGTTCGCAAATGAACACGATCGTTAAATGAAAATTGCTCATAACGCGGTCGGAATTTCATTTGGTCCAGTGAAAAATTTATGGAACGTCTATGACGGCGTTTATCGCGCGACATTGCAATGATAGATGTATTATCGAGCATAAAAAGGTTATCGCGGTATTAAATTCATTGTATCCTTTTATCGGTGTCACGGTTATATTTAATCGTATCACGATACGTTTACAAATCCGACTGGCGGGTGTTATTCCTGTGTAACGTATTTCCTGTCGTACTAAAAAAAAAAAAAAAAAAAAAAAAAAAAGAGAAAAAAACGTCGATTCGTGTTGCCGGTTGTTTGCTTCAGTTTGTACCAAACATGTTCCCTCAACCGAACTCGTCGATAAATTGCCGTTGATACTGCGTTTCTTTCTCATTATGCGTAGTCGCGTGTTGTTACCATCCTCGTACGATGCCAAGATATAATTATCAGGCAAATTCAGCAAAACGGGGGCGAATCAAATACAGTGAGACAGTGTCCGTTTTCGTCGTCGTGATAACACACATCCATTATCGATTGTTAAATATTCCTCGCAGCGTGCGAAACGCCGGCAGTGGAAAGCCATTGAAACGCCGAGGAATCGAAACAGTGGCCGCGCCACCCACTTCAGCCAGTCTATTTAACGTAACAAAACTATGTCTATTTATCAGTATCGACGAACCATTGTTCGCCCACCGTCTGTTTTAACCAGCTTCTCTCTATCGATTTCCCTTGGCCGAGGAAAAAAAAAATTCTCTGCACGTCTCGTATTTTGTTACCCTTTCTAGCTTTTCTAATTGACAAATGCTCGGCCCCAATGTAGTCCCTAGCCAGGATAAATCTATATGAATTTTTCCACTGTCAGTCGACCGACTGAAAGTACCTTCGCCACTAGCTTTAGCCCTCACTTCTCCTTTTTGTTCATGTTTTCCCCAGTGTATTCTCGCGGCTCTCCTTAGTTTTCCCGCTACTTTTTTCTCCCCTTCCCTTTGTCGTTCCGGTCGCTGTTTCGTAGTCACCCTAAACTTTCCTGATCCCCGTTTTGTCTCTCTTTCTTTCCTACATGATTCTGTCGATAACGCGTTGACACGTGACGAATGGCTTGCTACGCGCGTGACTTTCATCAATTATCGGCTGAATTTGTGAAACACCAAGAAAAAACATTGTTTCCGTTCACGTTATGGGAAAATTTAGTAACGTTAAATATTTCGTTTTTACATACAGTAGATTGTCGAATGTCTGCTTAGTTTACATGATTCAATTTTTTCGTTGTCTAAATCTCAGTGTCGTTACAACAAAGAAAAATGTTTGGGATGATCTCTGTGCATAAAATTGGATCGTGAAAAATCGAAGAGCGCAGCTGATTAATATATTCTAGGTCGATCGATAGTTGATCATAGTACGTAAATTTCTTTAAATTTCATAAAATTTTAGCTTCTCCCCATCTGCTTCTATGTACCAGTTGCGTCAGAATTTTCAATGCTGGACGGTAGGTCGACCGTAACTCGAAGCTTTCGCTCGGAGGATTAGAGTTCTGCCAGCTCACGTTTTATTCCTTTCGAGTAGTCTCTTCTAATTTCATACGTCGTCTTAAACAGTCGTTTCGTGATTTCGTTCTCCTTCACTTTGTTCGCCTAATCTGCCGTTAAAGTTATACCGTTACGAGGGATAACGTGCTAAAAAGTACGGTGCAACTTCTTTTACGGCCACAGAATTAGCGCGGTGAGGCACGTCCCGAGTGTCTAAAATTGCGAACAACCATGCTCGAGGACACGGCAGAGCGATAGTCACGAACTGCGTGTTCATATTCGCATGGCACAGCCGAGCCTCGTAATTGCGTTGTAAAGTTTCGCCCGAGCCATTTCGTTTCCACAATTGCTACCTTTTATGAGATATTTCGTTCAAATAATGACGTTTACCTTTTTCACCCTAAGGGCAAGAGTCTATACACGTATCTCGGAGGCGCGTCTCATAGATTTCCAATTCTCCTCTGGAGAAAATATTTTTTCAGTCAAATTCCACATTGAAATTTTATCGTGACGGTTGATCGATAAAAAAAGCTAGTTTAGAAAACGGATAAATGCGTCGTCTCTTTGCCGAAGCAAGATAAACACCAGTTAGGTAATGTTTGTTTTTCTTTAGTCACGCGAATCCATTCAGCTTTGCGACGAATCAGAAAGCTTTTCCGTGACATTCAAGAGCAGGAAGTCCTTTTACCTTTGGGAAAACTGGACGCTATCCGTCCACGGCGAATTGCCCACGGCGCGCCGCATTATCATTGTGCAACAATCGTACAGAGAAACGTATTATTTGAGAACATCGCGCTGTCCCAATGAGAACACGCTCTTATCGTTCTCATTTCTGCCACTGTTTCATTATAGGAGTCAGCCGATTTGGTGGAAAATTCTGGAAATAGCGAGTCGTAATTTAATCGGTTTACTTCGTAACAATTTTCGAACAATTTCAAATAATTTCCCTTCACGCGAATCCACGAAGAATTCTGGATATGAAGAGTCTAAATTTAGTCGGTTTACTTCACAACTTCACCTCGCAAATTTTCAAACAATTTCAGGTAATTCCTTTTCGCACGAATCGACCAGGAATTCTGGATATGAAACGTAGAGACGCGAACGACTTATTCTCAAATTATTCTCAGATGATTTCCCTTTCTATCGCTTGGTCATTCAATTTGGTGAAAAATTCTGATAATGAAAAATCGAAACGTGGATATCGTATTTTCGAATAATTTTCGTACGATTTCACACGGTCTTCGTACACAAATTTCTCTTCCACTTGATCGGATATTTGTCTAAATATCTACCTTATTAGGATAAGCTCTGTGTTATGCTTTCGTTGTTCTGTTACTATAGTCTAACGACGTTTGTCAAGGGATATGTCGAGTAGTTTATGAAGAAGGATGCTTGTTCCGGATGCTGCTTTTGCTCCCGTTGTCGTCCAGGAAGGTGATTTAGCGGTTGCGACGTGTGCAAGCGCAGCGTGTTTTCTAATGAAATTATTGAGAAAGAACGGAGCGAGAGCGATACCCACGAAGAAAACTGTCGGAGGATCGAGTAACAAGATCAGCGGAGCGTAACTTAATTCTGTGTGTTTACTCGCTATCATGTGAAGACAGTGGATCTAAAAATCTCTGGCTTAATCTCGCGCGGAATATATGACCCTTATAGAATATTTTGCCCTGTCCATTATTTATTATACCAGCCGTCGCCTATAGTATGAATAATTTCGAAATATTTCCAACATTCTCGCGAAGTTATTCGCGCGATAAAAAACTGAAATTTGACAAAAGCGTCCGCGGCGAAACAATGGTCGAAAAGCAGCAGCGGCGTTGATTTACGTGTCGGTCGGGCAATTTTTTCAGCTTCATCCCGTGGCAATGTGTGGCCTCGATGTTGCTACAATAAGAGTCACTAGCTCTCGTTTTTTCCACGTCGTTTCTTTCTCCGTTATATATATATTTTTTCCCTTTTTTTCTTTTTTACGTGACTGGTTGATAACAGAGGTCGAGCAATATTTTAAAGCACGTCATAGCGTTTTGCGCGTCAGCGTGGCAAAAATCACGGCGTTAATATAAAAATTCTAACGCCGTTTCTTTTTGCATCCCTTCGCCTACCCTCTGTCCTCCCTTTCCTCCTTCTCCTACCCATTTTCCTCTATTCTTTGGCGAATCTGCGAAAATCGTGCTTGCACGCGTGTTGCACATCGTCGGCACCGCAACCACGTTCGTGTAAAAAACCACTATCGCGTTTACAACGACGCAGCCGTGTGCACGTGGGTTGTAGATTTGCGAGCACCGCTTCTGACCGCGAAGATCGTGTCGCAATAACAAAACGGAGGAGATTTAAGGCTTCTTTGGCCGCATTGTTTATCGCGTTAGAGCTACGTTCTTCCGTTGGCAACGGTTCAACGATGTTTGTTCGTCTCTTTCTCCAGAGCCAGCAAATAGGAGCAAAAGTCGTACGGTTCTATCGGACGATACAGCTTGTTTGCACTTGGACGAAGATAATTTCACGTCGACCAAGAGAACGGGCCCGACTGTGGGCGGACTTCGTTAGGAGGTAGCTCGTAATTCGAATAATTAGAATTCGCGTCTGGATTTCTGTAATATTTCATCATCGGTGCTTCCGATTCAACCAGTCTGATTTATCTAAGTTTCCCCGGCGAAACGACCTTTAAATCGAACAATTTATGCGTTCCTCGAAGCCGAGAACACTGTATTCTTTGTTCTTATTGTCTGTCTATTTCTTATCGCCGGAGAAAGTATCGATACGATGGAGTAGAACAGGGCACACCTTACGGATATCAATGATTTTGAAATATGGCGGGTTGAAAATCATAGCGTGGCAAGTGAAGTAAATTTAGACGCGTATTTTGCTGTTAAAAAGTAACGTTCATTTAATTTCGTAATTAATCGGCTTTTTACGTTATTCTCTGTCGCGATACGTTTCAACGAATTTGAAAAACCATAACTTCTACCAATATTATTATACGAAAAAATAGCAACGGTGTGACTTTGTTCGCGTGACTCCATATAATAACGAAAAAATTGGATAAATTATCCAGGTAGCTGGACAGTCAGTAAGTTACGATCGACGTTCGAACGAATGTTAAATCGATAGGAGTTCGTTAGGCGATAGAACGGTTCTCTTCCACTTCCTTCTCGTCCCTCCATTTTTCCTGCATATTCGCTGAATAGAATTCGTACCATCGTCCAATGTTTAATTACGAGAAGACGTTCCAATATTGACGTTGTTCGACGCGCCCGATGTCGATGAGTTTCCAACAATGGGATCTTATAACTTCCGCGTATAATTTCCGTGAAAATGATCACGAGTTCGAACTTGAAATCTCAGACAATGGGGGACGAAAGTTGCGGAACGATATTCCGAAGTAATATGCGCTCTGTATAGACCCTCCTGCCAGCTGTATAATCTATAAGCCACCCTTTGTACTTGGCAGCTGCGTAAGACTGGTCCACGAAACAACGTTAAACAGCTTGGTGATAAAACTCCATAAAACTACCCTCTCCTTAAGAATCTATATATCGATCGACGAGTCGATATTCAGAAGGCGAAAGGCTGCCAGGAACGTTGATTTATCGTCGGTTACACGATGTATACGTTAACATCTTGAAGTATTCGGACGTTTGCAAACTATTGCAGATATCTAAACGATATACTTCGAGCGAAACTCTTCGATTTAATTTTGGCACGTGATATTACTTCAGACAATAGCATGAAGATAGTGGATATTAATGAAACAGATAGTTAATATTTGTTGCTTATAAACGAAAGATTAACGATTAAAGTTGGACGAAAGTCGATCTTCTGTAGAGAGATTCGAGTTAAGTGACTTGAAGCGTGTTTATTCGCTTCGGTTTAAATTTGGCAGACCATTTGATCGCAAGTTTGATACCAAGTATCTAAATACTTGTAACTTCTGCAGGAATACCGCGAGCACGAGATTTAATTAACGTCGCCGACTGTCGAGAAGTCGATTAAAAATTTTTTTCAACCTGCAATCCATGTCCTTCTCGCGGAACTTTTAAATGGCTTTTTAATTGAATTATACGACGGATAGTTAATTAATTTCTTAGAAAAAGCCACGACGACCGGGCTCCTGAACGCAGCCGATTAATCGAACCGTTCTTCATCATAATCGGGCGGAAACGCTGTGGCACAGAGACGCTCGAGTTTCTCCAGGCTCTGATCTCCTTCTTTGCAATTCTAATATTTCTCTTCCATCGTTGGTCCCTTAATTACGCGCTTTGTAAATATTTTACCGAGAGGATCGAAAGGAAATCAGAGGTTAAGGATGGATAAAGCTGGAAACATCGATTGTACCGGTTGATCTTAATTTTTTAGTCACCGTCTGTCGAGTTTCGGTGTCCGTTGCAAGTTCCATCGGGCGTGGAACGTTTCCAGCCGAGATACGCGTTGATCGTCGATTTATATTTGACTGGGGCGCACATTACCATGGAGTTTTTCAATTAATTCGATGCCATTATACGGCCGGTCTTTATTCAGAGCCGGGTAGAAGTGGGTCGTAGGTTGGTGGTCGACAATACAGCACTGCCAGAATCAGAACTATGCCGAGTCAACAAAGAGATAATCATCGTGCTTCGCATTGTTAATCTTAATTAACGCGGCGGCGTAGATCAGGAACACAATATCGTAAGAAGTTCCCGCGTTTTATTCCAACGAAATTGCGGGACAGGGTTTGAACTTAATTGGACGGAGCCACCTCATTCGTGAGACCACCTCGAGGCTAGAGGTGATCTCGAATAAAATGAAATTTTTTTCTTTTCTTTACCGTCGACGATGAGAAAAGAACAGAAGGCGGCTGGCAGTGGGGACAATAACCAACGACAAAGACGTTGCTTGCCACCGTTTTCTATGCTACGCCGTTGACCCTTTTGTTTTCATCGATTCGCTTTGCTAGCCCTTTCTTCATCCTCAGATAAATCAACGGTTCTTCAATCTACGATACGACTGAGGATTCGATCGAGGATTCTCGATCGAGACACGATTAAAGAGCGAGCAGCAATTTCTTCAATCATAACGTTCCCGTGTTTCGCCTCTTTGTGCAACCCTTTGATGTTAGTAGCAATACCGGTTGCCAGGTTTGCTACGAACGTTTGTTAGGGCGATATCGAGTGGATACATTCTTCGAGTCCCTTCGCCAATCTATCTCTTTGCTATTCCCCCCGTGAGAAGGTTGCATAGCCGCATGATTTTCGTAATTGCTTATGCAAGAACCACCGTTCAGACTATTCTCGACAGATTTGCATAACGCATAAGCAAGCTACGTAACAGGGTTGTTTGATATTATCGTTTCCATAAGATGATTCAGACGAGCAGCCTGTTTCTCGTTCGCTGCTCGTTGCAACAGACTCCAATTAATCAACCTTCTCTTTTTATCTTTATACCGGACGTCGAATATCATCCGAATGCGTTATGAAGCTATCGTGCAGGATGAATATCTGGTTTTTCCTCGTCGTTATTTTTCACGGAAACGTCGCGTTGAAAAAGTCGTTAGCTCGTGGCGGAATACGGATTGAATAATTTAGCGCGTTTCCTCCGCTAGTTGTTCACGCACTATTTATTTTAATTTATATCTCGCACGTTCTTCGCCGGTTCTTCTATTCAAATGTTGTGCCGGCGCATTAATATACATTTGTAGTCGAGCGATATATTACTGGAGAACGTGCTTCCTTGCCTTCTCTCCGTCGACGCGACGCGACGTGAAGGGATCCACCTAACGCGGGGTAATAATGCGTGCCTCGAAAGCCCGCAGAAATTGCCGATATATACCGCGATCGTGAAACGAGATGCCGTTTGCAGCTCACAGCCGACTGGGTTTCGCAGGATTTTACGATAAGACAGAGCTTTGTCCGCGATTAATTTCACGAAAAGTTTCGACGAGCTGTTGAACACAGGTGGATGAAGAGCAGCGGAATAGAATTTCGTCGGCACGTTAACGGCGAATTTGGCGCCTTTGGCGCACGCCACGTTCAAAGGGTAAATCCGAGGAAAGAGTGGCCCGTAGAAATAATAGCGGGTAGTCGCCGATTCCAGGGAAGAGTGGCGATAAGCGAAGCGTTTGAGTTGGTACGAAACGGCGATCTATTATTCCGGAGCATTTTAATGAAAATTCTCGCAGCGACCGAGGGGATGTGGCACGAGATTCAAAGAATAACTGGCGATGAATAAAACAGTGATGCGTCAGAAATGGGTGAGACCGGATCTTCGTCTGGCGTGAATGGTTTCTTTGCCATTCTCGTGGAAAATAAGAGACGAACGGGGAGGAATAAGCTCTCGTTGCCAGTTCGTGTGAGAATAGATAGAGACGTTGACGGGGGCCGCATCACCTTGACGGGATGATTATACCACATTTTACGTCACGGCTTTGCGCAGCGTGTCACGTTTAATACCGTAATTCCTTCTCTCCTTAACGCAGTGCTGGGATATCGATCTTGCACTCGAAAAGGCAAAGAGAGGGATGCTTCCTCGCGCCAGCTTTCGTATTTCGCTATCGTAAAATTTCGAACATAGTTCCGACAGAGTCTCGATACTCGTCGTCTTCTATGAATAAGTTTCGTTTTAGAAATTGCCTTTACTTAAAGCGCCGGTAGTTTCGCTTAGCTTTTACCAGGAGTCAGAGAGAAAGAACCGGTAACACGGGAGTTACACGGAGAAAATGAACCCACGAGAGAAGAATGGTTCGAATAGAATGGAAAACCGTGTAATTGGTCTCGTTATTCTTCTAGCTAAGTTTCTATGGACATCGCTGTCCCGATTGCTTGCCAGGTTAAAAGATTTAAAACGATTTAAACGATAAAGGCCAGAACATGGCACGTAATTTCGGCGGTGATGTTCCTTCCAAAGTCGTGATTCCACCGACTGTGTCCCCATACGCTTCCCAGTTTCGCGCTACGTGTTTGATCAATTAATCCATTGTCCCAATTGACCAATTAACCCTTACGCTAATTGGCGATTCGCCGTGGTTTTAGGAGAATAATGGAATGAACGATACGCGTCTACAGCGATACGAGACTAGCTCGCTGAATATTCTCTCTATGATTTGTACGAAAAGCAGAACAAAGGAGAGCGAGCTTTCTGAAAGAGAATAGTAAAGAATCGAGCAAGCCATAAATCAAACCAATCTTTATCTCCTTAATTTCTGTTTAATCTTTCCTCATTAATTCGGCATGGAAGTAGCAGGTTGTCGTAGGTAACGTGGTGTCCTTACGTTGAACTTTTAAAACTTTTATCAGATATAGAAGCGATCAATAATAATGAATTCAAGAGGTTCCATTTTTCTCCTCTTTTTTTTTCATTGCCACACTATTTTATAGGAGAGCAATTTGAAAATTCAATATATCGATTAATTCGACAGTAAAATCTATCTTTGACCAATGCCAATGTTTATAAAGTCAAGATGTTAGGATTTGAAGAGATATGTTTAAAAGTTCAAATAATTTCTGGCGTACAAGTTTCTGTTGTTTCAAGTTTCTTTTCTAATACAATAAAGATAGAATTAAAGATTATGCTATATCTGCCTTTTATCCTGTCTTGGATATTTTTTATCAGTTAGACATTCACGAAATATCAGTTAGTATTTTATGAAAAATTTTGACATTGGCATATAGAAATGTTATTATAATCATTTCTAGATACAATTTAAAATTGTTCTTTTTTGATATAGAATATACAATTGTCTAGAAACTGGATGTTACTCGTTTTTGCAAAAATATGAAATTGCCATTTCTCGCATCAAGCCATACAAATAATATTAATACCATCGATCGTATAGGCTGATATCAGTTACTAAGTTAAGAACTATCAGTTAGATGGTAGTTAGTAAGATAAGATATTGGTTAAGTTAAACCAACATAACACTCATTAGCATACTTTCTTTCGTAATCACCAAGTGGTATAAAATTGGGAAAATTAACAAGAATAGACTATCATATTTCTTCCATGTAATTTTCTTATGGAATGACGTAACATTAGATATCGCCAGAAAAAAATGATATCCTCGAATTTTCTTTCACGCCAGTCTGGCTGGCTTTTCGTACGTTTTTATCAGCGATTTACCGTGGCTGTATAAGGAGAACGAAGGAGGGTGAGCCGAGTAACTCAGGCGAAGAAAAAAAGAAAAGAAAGAAAAAATTGCGACTCGATCTATATAAGCGGGTCTCGCTAACGATCGTGACCCTATCATTACTTGTATCGCGTTGTAACGTGAACTTAGCCTCGGGCAGTTCGTTATGGATGCGCCATGTCGCTTGTCCGCCATCGAATCCCTGGAACGGTTGAATTGTAACAGCGGATAATCGTTGAATTTACGAACGCCACGGTCGTTTGCATTCGGCCCTGTCTGCTAATGAAATTTATGGTGGTCGGTTTTGTACAGTTTCGCCGTTGTGATTGGCGCAGACGCGACTTATTCTACGTTCTGTGGA
The DNA here is from genome assembly GCF_024542735.1 of Bombus huntii. Taxonomy (NCBI): domain Eukaryota; kingdom Metazoa; phylum Arthropoda; class Insecta; order Hymenoptera; family Apidae; genus Bombus; species Bombus huntii. The sequence continues at coordinate 4,962,661 of NC_066250.1, forward strand.
CTCTGTACTTCCGATATGCGGGTATTTGCATGCACGAAACTTTCGCAGAGTTTTGAAATGTCCCGTCTTGAATCGCTTCCAAAAGTTTCCGCCCCGCGAGTTTTCAGCAAAACTTCCGACGATTTAGTCTCGAATTTTCAAATCTTCAACGTTTCGATTCAAATTTTCGTGCGGTTAAATTTCAATTTCTGACGGTGTCACGTACAAATTTCCAAATTTAAAGGCGCTTTTCATCGGTGTATATGAAAGTCGGTTGCCGCGTCATATTCTTGACGCTAAATCTAAACGAATCGAATTCCCACTTTAAACTTCAGATCTTCGAATCTCCGACCAACTATAGTTCGATTCTTCCAACGGTGTGACATTCAAATTTTGAAAGAAGTCTAAACGTTCGTTAAACGTTTATTAAGTTTATCCGATTGTGTTTCCATCGGCGTACACAAAGCCAATTGGCGGCAAAATGTTCTTCAGACTAAATCCGTGTCCAACGGTGCACACAGGACTAGCTTAAATCGGCCAGCCCGCCCAAAATTGGATCACTTCACCGACAAGGGTCGAGTGGATAAGCTCTCGCAGTATTCACTCCTTTAGTGCTCTTTTAACGCTTTGCTTCTTGTTCCTTCTTCTCTTCTGTCTTCTTCCATCCCTTTCTTTTTTTCCCGCTCTCCGGCGGCACTGCACGCGTGAGAGCACCGCAAACGGCAGGGGGTTGGGCGACTGTGAAAGGGTGCATCGTGGACTAACGAGGTACAAAGTGCAGCTAGTCACGTAATAAATGTCACAGAAGAAAGAAGAGCAACTTCTCACTCGTGGCTTTGGCGACGTTGCAAAAAATCGAGATAATCACCCGGTATTATTAGAAGTGGATATTTGGCTTCTGTCGTGATTCTGTTTGCGTTCTTTATCTTCTTCTTTCTTCGATGTACCCTCTGCTCTTGTGTACTACGTAGTGTTGTTTTTAGCGCAGTATGCCGCCAATTTATATTTATTCATATTGATCGAAACTTTGCTATATGATCGGTTACGTTTAATTATTCCTTCGATCGAAATAATTCATTTTCATTCCCGTTAGAGAACCAAGTGTGCCGAGTTGATTAAACAATACGAACGACGAATATGAGGTCGATTGATTAAATGTATATATGTATACGTATATATTAAAAAAAAAAAGGACAAAGGAGCGTATCGATGGTGGAAATGAGATGCACGTTAAACGAGCAATTTAAACATGGAAAATTGTGTATGGAAAAAGATACGTTCGCTGTGGGACGACCGGTGATAAAGCTAATTAACCGCGGTTGTAAACAGTTTATGCCAGCCAACTTAGAGATGAAACGGGCCAAACAAGCCGCACAGCCGATGAAATCGATGTGAAGCTACATGATGTCAAATTAAACAGTACGAATGGCTGGTGATGGTTTTAGCTGGTCCGGTCGAGCTGCGTTAAAATCGTATTTAATGACTCGAGCGAAAAGTGAATACCGAACGAACGCGATGTTTTGTTAAACGAATATTAAAAAAGACCATTATTTGCTTGCGATAACGAAAACCGATGATCAACGCGTGGCGTTTTATTAAAATTTTTTAATTCGATCTCCTCTTTCGTATAAACCGCGATTATGACAAAAAATTGTCATTGTGTTCTATTCTGGCGAAGGTGACGCGACTGTTTGATCTTCCTAACGTTAGAATTTTTTTACGTACGAAAGATAATTCATCGTTGAAATCGAAAGACGATGCTTGACAAATTTTCTATCGGGTCGTGTAACAAATTTTCTTGCATTTCTTTGAAAAACCCTCAAACATCGTTACTTCCATTTAAGAGCTATTTAAACAACGACGTGTGCATTCGTTTGTTCCACTATCCCTCGCAAATGGAGAAAAGCTCTTGCTCTTTCATTCCAGGTATCTTCCTTAGTCGTATTAAAATATTTTTATTTTTATTTTGGCCGCATTTGGGAAAAGATTCATTCGATTTCGAATACATCAGGCAACGAAATATTTTGATCGTCGTTCTTGAAATAATTCTTGTACCAGATTACCGCTACAAATTATCATGGGTCAACGATAACCCAAGGTATCATTGGCTTAGCGTTCCATTCTTCGATTTCGATTTCGATGCAACGTATCGCTCCTAAGGGTAGCGCCCTACCTTTGAAAGAAACCACGACGTTTATGGAATTGTAGTAGCGTCGTAAGTACTCAGATTTCCATGACAAAGGGCGGTTATTTCAAGAAACGTAGGAAACGAAGAAATTTGAAAGTCCACTCAGCGTACGTGTCTGATTTTTGTTCGGTACATCTGCGATTTTCCTGTAGATTTATGACGCTGTTAGCTTCCTTCTCTCGATTCTTCCATTCTACTGTCCGCTTGACCGGTCAAAAATAACGTATCTATACAGCCAGTCATAAGTATCTATCCGTTACATTTATTCGATAACAAATTTATCAGCTTCAACAAATTCCATTTTATTTAATATTTTATATCGCAAGGCAGATATGCCGCTGAAACGACAGATTTACAGCGAAATAACAAGAGGATAAAAACCGACTATGTTATTGAGAAACGTAAAATAATTTGCGCGTTGTTTTATCGAGATACGAAACCTGTACAATATGAAATATAAAGCGTTATACAGCTCGGGGATACAAATCAAATTTATATAGTTTTAGAGAAAGCAGTGTCTAAAGCCGAGAATATCGGATAAGATCGATGATAATCGAGCTCGTCTTCGAAAAGAACAGCCGAGACGAGATGCTGGAAGCCGATATGAAACCGGAATAGATTTTGCCAGAAGAGACTATCTATCAAAGATTATCATCGAATTGAACGAGCAAGTACGCGAGAGGGCTTCATTTATCGACGAAGATCTCGTAATTATTAAATTCTTCAGGGGAGATTCTTTAACAATTTAAATGAGACACTGCAACTTCCTCTGGGAAGGTTTAGTTCTTCAAGTGGAGAAGGCTGCTCCGCTCTGCTAATGAAAATCGAAAGGACGCTTGGAATTAAATATTTCTGTCGGCGCTCGTTTCGCTGCTATAAGAGGGTTTACGAAAACACGCCGTTATTTAGGCAAAGCTAATTAAAGTATAATTATCCCAAAGTAATCAGCGAGTATGTTAAAGTAACGATGCTGTTCATGACAGGTAGATTTCCTTGGGGAAGAAGGAAATTGAACGAGAAACGAATTTTTCATGCGGTTTAGGGCCTTCCGAAAATATTACGGTCGTGTTGGGATAGGAAAGCAAGTCGTCGAAGATTCATCGACGGGAAACCGGAGTGTTTTTCCTTGATGAAAAATGGATTTCCATTTGTACGAATACGTCACACATGTCCACCGTAAACGCTGAATACAAGGAATCTATTTTTCTTCTGACAACGACTCCTGCTAGATCGTGTCGTGGATCAATCTAATGTTTCCCTGTTGGATAGAGATTTTTAGGGATCCAGGGGAACGTGATGTATCGTTCGGTGGATATCGTTCGGACGATGAATTTTAACGTAGTACGTTTTATTAACCTTTCGATAACGTAGGAAAATGACGGTGAATTCAGAACGATTTAGCAGATAATTGTTTTCTTCGTCGTTAAAATTTCTTGCATACTTGGTACCAGATATTTCCAATTTTTGTAAGAAATATATGTTAACGATATGACGATGTTTTATGTTCAGTATGAACAGAAATACGGTTTTTCCAAATTATGTTTTTCTCCGAAGAAGTATAAAGGTGAAAGGAATAAATGATTAGAGGAATGTACAAGCAGATAAATGGAGCATGTACGTTGTGTATTAATAGCCAACACTCGGAGCGTAGCGGATCGCGGGTCGCCATAACGTTAATAATAATCGCGTGAGATACGCTGACATTTTAGATGTTATGTTTACAGCAGTGTCCTGGTCTTCTTCGTGCTATATCGTAAAAGAGCTACCATTCCACTTCGAAAATGACTCGGAGGATCGTAACAATTTTCATAAAGAATTTAACAATCGTTATCATTTATAATATAATTGGTAAAATTAATATTACCCAGTTTAAAATTGAACAGTCGTGCGATGCATTAATTCTGAACCGACCAAGTATTACACGAGATATCGTATAACTTGAGGAGATATTAGTTTCAGCAAGGTTAATGCTATAAAAACTTACTGCTCTCCAATGTGCAATTCCTAAATTAGAGTGCCGGCAATAAAAGCTTGGAATTGAATTTCGCAGATAGTAGAGATTCGCGAAACCGTAGAAAATAATTCACGTACGAATGCAATCTTCGATCGGAATGATCAAACGAGAAGGGAAACAAACGGGTAGCATTGTTAACAAAGAGCGGAAGAGCGGAGATTCGAAAGAACCAAGAGAGAATATCGTGGTAGCGCCGTAGAAATCTAATCCGAAAGATAATTCAAAGGCGAATTTATCTCCGCGAATGGAGTGCAACCGATCATACGTGACTTTTGACGTATCGGTCCGGTTATCGGTACGAAATTTATTCTTATCGAAGAACGAATAGCTCTGGTATAAACTAGCCCGGCCAGGTCACTGGTAACGAATGTATGTACACGTGTAACGAATGTTTAAATTCGAATTGTAGATCCCTGTCGGCCGGATGACATTTGCCTTTGAAACACTGTGAATTTATACTCTTTGCCCGTTATCTCGTCCAGTCACAGCAATAGACCCATTAGTTAATTGATATAAAATATTCGTTGGGACAGACGATTTTACATGACAGTTACTTTCTCCGTTCTACGTATTCTTTGTGTTCTCTCGCTGGTCGTGAGGATTTGAATGAGAATGAAAAAGAAAAAAAAAAAAAAAAGGAAAAAGAACTGAAGTGGACGCGTTATCGCAAGTTGAAATTTCCATTCTAGCTAGAATTAGCGGAACGGTCATGGTTCTTGTGAAAAACGAACATTAATTAGTAAAACGAAACGTGGCACATTTAATTGCGCTAATTTGGGTGTAGATAGGTCCGCTCGAGGCGCAACTTCCTGCGTTCACTTTTTGTTAAGCCGTTTCGTTAATGGCGACTTTCAAATTCAAAAGCTTCGTTTTTCCATTTTCCCCTCTTTCGTTTCTCTTTTGACTTCTTTCTCCTTCGTTCGCTCTACGTTCCATGCTGCTTCCTGGGCGACGAACAAAAATTGCCGCGAGACCTCGTCTCATATCACCGAAGTTTTTCCACCGTCGTTCGAAACTGCGGCTCGTTGATTCGCCGAGGACGAGCGCTACTGTAAAATGATTCTCTCGTCTACGTTGGTAAAGTTTTTTTTTACAGGAGAAGGGTCGCCGCCGCCGACGATTCCCTGGAAATTACAGTTTCACGCGACGGCGGGATTTGAACGCGATACCTCGATGAAAAGAAGTAATTAGAGTTATTTCGTTTCTGAGCAGCGGATAAGAAAGGAGGCGCTTAAAACGCGAGGGAAGATTAATTAGCCGCTCATTTCGGATGAATAACTACCGCGGTAAATAGGAAAACAAATGTAGCTCAGCGAATCGAACGTTTCATTTCTCTTCTTCAAACGCGGATTAAAGCGCTCGAGTTTACAAAGTTGCATCTTGAAACGGGTCCAACTGTTACTCTGCTTCAGCTTCGAGCAACACAATAACAGCTTTCGAGTAAAACCAGAGTTTATGAATCATTTCGAAATTAAACATTTCAAACGCTTAAATTCAATCCTTCGATGGTTAAATTTAAATCACTGGATCCGAATGCCCCAATAGTCGAATCCGAACTTTCAATGGTCAAATTGAAACTTCGCAATTCCCGCTTCCAGCTACTAAATTTAAATTTCTAACGATCGCATTGAAATTTTTCAATTCAACTTTTTAATGGCCGACTTTCAAACTTTTGAATTAGCATCTCGAACATGTAGATTCAAATTTTTACATGGTTTCCGGGGATATGGAAATTTTTCAATCCTTAAATTCTACATATTATAATTAAGATAATTCCGACAAGGAAACAAAAAAAGTTGCCTGTCTCATTTCACATGTTCGTGAAGCAGCTTCAGGTAAAGAAACGAACAGCGTTACACGTATCGCGATATCCACGTTCGAAACTTATGGCTGAACCGACGATTTCGTAAAATCTCAAGACCGAGGCTACGACTACGTGTTGATTAATCAAACAGGGCGTGCTTGATCGGAATGTTATTTCATTGGAAATATCAGCGCGTAGGAACGGCGCTTAAACGCGCGGAAAATATTGCCAACATCGGCTTCTAAAGCGATTCATCGTTCAGCCCGTTTGAGAGAAAGCAAATTTCCTGAACACGCGATAATTGAATTCGTTTGGGAAACACCGTTTCTACCAGTCCAATTTTACAGGTTGTAGACGTGTCTGCGGCTATCCGATAATATTTTTTAACCCGACATTCGCCACTTCCAGTCAGCTGGCCAGCTCTGCCCGTGCACATTCATCGTTC